>NC_031469.1:1726935-2026935 GCF_000006565.2 Toxoplasma gondii ME49
GTTGATGTATCTAGTCCCGGACCTGCCCTGTTTCCTTTCACTTTTCTGTGAAACTTTTTATTCGTGTTTCTCTCTAAATTTACGGAGGGATGGAAAACACACCACGTCCTAGATATTTCTTTTCGGCCTTCTGCTTTCGTCACTTTCTCCGGGTTTCTTCTCTCTTCCTCTAGCCAATGGCAGGGAAAGACGAATACAAAAATCCCTGTCTCGTATGATGGTTTGTTGTTTCTTGGATACGCCACACTGTCCCTCCTACGCAGCCTCACCAGCTAAAAGAAGTGCCTTGCCGGCCATTCGCTTGCACCTGATAAGCTCGACCACATAGCCGGCCGCCTCTCTCGCCTTCTCCTGCCCAACCATGCCCATGAATATTTCTTTGGCAGAACCGTCTTCATTCAATCCAAGGCCCTTGATGTGGCTGTGTGACGCCACCCGGTGGGCGTGCTTAGTCGACGTCACCTCTTCGATCCTCATTGTGCTTTTTTCTAACACACTTGCCAGTGCGTTTGCTAGACTGACAAGGAAAGTCGCCTTTCACAGCTTCTCTTGGAGGATACAGGAACTAAGGCGGTTTCTTGGCTAAACATAAAAGTTGTGTGTGAACTAAAAGAATTGGCCCAAGCCTTTAAAACCAGGTTGGGCTTTCAGGTACTATATGCTGATGTAAGCGAAGACAGGTACTGCCTGACAGGTCCTGAATGATCCAACAAGGAAAGTCCTGGGCCGTTGCTCACGCATTCGATGCGATGGAGGCTACTTAAAACAGAAACAGACAGGGCATGCTGAAGCAATCTTAGAATGCATTTGTAACAAAGTGGTGTTGTGAAGCGTCAAACGGGACGGCAGGACTTGCTTTAGACAAAAAACAGGGGTCTGGAATGGAGTAAAAGTAAGAAGGACGAATCTTCGAAAGAAAGCCCTGTTTTGGGGAGTTGGCCAACCCGGACACCGGCAGAATCCCACCGCAACCGTGACTGAATGACAAGAGTCTATTTTGGCTTAACAAAACAATACCAACGCTTGAAGTGAAGCATACCCAATAATTGTACTGTTCAACTGTCGTGCATGTCGCGAAGGTGGAAGAATAGAAATGAGGTTTTTCTCACAGATTGTCCTTAGAAATACCTACGTAGCACTGAGGCTAATCCGAGATAAAGCTTACGCTTTCAAGTTTACCACTTCTGCTTAACAAAAACAGTCAGCGTAGACGATGGAACAGAGAACATACAGAGTTTGGTGGTATCATTTGTCCGACAAACCGGCCTACAGGCGTACGTAAATGACAGTGTTTCTTTAGACAGGTACACAAGCAATCAGAAACTGTCTTTCTGTGGGCTCATATTCTAGCTTTCACGAGAAGTGAACCTCTCGATTTCACCCCGCAGACGGTCTTCGTTACGGTAGTCCAATGGCAAGGATAAAATGTTTTATTTTCAACAAGCAAAAGCACGTGTTAAAAAAGGATCGTTACCATACGCGAGAAAATGCTTCATTGGCATCTGTGCCGCGCGTAGAAACTCTTTCATGTCGACCTTTTGCGCAGCACCGACCCATGCACCTTGATGCGAAAAGTGCAGAATGAAACACTGGCCCGTTGACGGGACGTTTTCACCAGCGTTCTTTTTTTCAGTGCATGTGTGATGTGCCTCCTGAAACGGTTTATAGGCGCGGATGGGCTCGCTTTCGTGCCAGTGCGCCACAGGCTAATCGCTAGCCCAAAAATTTCGACACTGTCGCCAACAGCAGCATTTCACACGCAAACTCTACGGACACAGAGAGTGTATTATGCTGCATCATGACTTGCTCCACCAGCAGTGCGCTTCAAAGGCGATTTTCTGTCGATGTAAACGCATTCAAAGGTGCATTTTTTGCAGGAAGTAGACGTGTTTTTGTTACGACAGTCCCCACCTTCCAGCTACTGCTGGTTGACCACTATTTCGGTGAAGGTACGTGGAATACAGACTTATGTGTTGCTCAATAAAGCTTTTGCATTTTTCTCTGCATGTGACCGCAAGAGAATCCACAGATTTGCCTACTTGGTTTGTACGTCCTCAGTGTTTCGAGTAAATCGTGAGAAGGGCAGTAGCACCTCGCATTCCTTGATTTTCCCTACGACGTTGCTTCTACCACATTGTCAAGCATCAGGAAGCAAATGTTGATGATACGTCCCTTTAAGGGATACCGAAAAAGCAGTGAACACAGAAAACGAGAAACAAGCAACCTTGAAACATTTTCTTCGTTCAGCCTTTACTGATTTTTATGCCATGTGCTTTCGGAATGAATGCTCCAGGCGTTATGCCGTTTGAGCAGATATACAGAAAAGGCATCCTCGAGAACAGATGCACGGAACCACAAGCGCAAAACTGACCTTTCCAGGAACGTTTAAGGCAAGCACTACTCTAGAACCAACAGAAGGAAACTTTAAGAACCAATTTTCCTTTAGTGCTACTGTCTGAAATGGTCAAGAGTCTGGAATGGGAAACCACTGTACTAAGGTGGTCAGTCTTTGGCATACACTCCTGTTGGATACTGGGGAAAATCGTCGGACTCGGTACAATGGATCAGTATAGTAAAAATACAGCAAAGGCATTCAAGATCTAAAGCATTGATTTTTGCATTGGCAAGCTGACAAAGTGTAAGTTGACTTCTCGCAGGAGCAGAAGACTCTCCACTACAAAGATACATTTATAGCCACAACGAGGAACATATCAAATCAACGCAGACACTTCATTGAGCCAGCATGTGACCATATCCAGAAAGGGAACATTCAACAAAGTTGGCTTCTCTCAACTTTCCTCGCCGGCGTGGCAGTCATCACAGAGCTCGTTAAGGGGTTCAAGGAGCAGAACTTTCCGAGCGAACGCATCCTCGTCGATGACCGGGCTTTTGAGGAAGTCTGCCAAAGATGTCGTACCGCACAGGGTCTGAACACCCACCGAAAACTCAGGAAAGAAATTCTGTATATGAATGTCCTTAGACTGCAGACACTAGAGCTGCACCACGCAGGCGTCGGTTACTTGTGAAAAGTGTCACAGGGCGCAATGTCGAATGTCGAAAGTGCAGAATATCTGTCCAAGAGATTGCATTACACATATGAATATATTCTACACCACACGAAGACTGCTGAGATCTCCGTTACTACTCACACATTTCTGGCTGACCTGTATACAGCTCTCGAATTCCGACTCATGCATCTTTTCTCCAACCTGTGCATACGGGAACGAAGCCGGAAATTTCCTCTTATGTTTTGTGTGCCGGCGTAAACCCACGGTTGCCCAGAGGCGTGTACCACTCTCGAAACTACGTTATGTGTGCTTTGAAATATGTGAATCCGGGCCTCACAACAAAGAGAAGTGGTCGCATGACAGCGTCAAAAGTGTTTCTGAAATGTGACGGGGAGCCGCCTGATACATCATGCTTAAGACCATTGTTATTAAACGTTTGTCAATATCCACCAGTAGAAGCGGCGGAAACAACTGCAGACGCACAATTCCTATTCACGAGACATCCTCCATTTTGATAAAGTGAACCACACGGGTGTCTGTGCCGATAAAATGAGAGCAGCTGGGAGTCTTTAACTGAACGGGTTTCTGTTTCGAACTTTGTATGTGTGACCATTCTACTCAATTTTTGAAATATTTCGATACCTTGGAAAGAGTCTGCATCAGGAACTCGGGAGTTAACGGTGAGTTGTGATTCTTCTTTTGAAGGACACGAAGAGCACTGACAACCTCTTCATATCCGGCGCTGATCACGGCGCGGTGATTCACATAAAGCTGGAGAAACTCTTCGAAAGAAACTCTCCGTTTCGGGTCTCCAGCGGCTCGGTGTAGCTCCAACGAAGGCGCTGGTCGGTTTTCGACCGGACGGCTTTCACACTCAGCAATTAGATTCTGAATGTCCATGTGAGATGGGCACTCGCCGACTGCGCACAGCAAATTAGCCAGTTCCGTCAGCGGCACTGTGCCGTCGAGCTTGCGGCTCTTCGTGGTGCGCTCGCCTTCAGATCGAATCTGGCAGTAGTAGAAGTAGTCTTTCATGTTTCGGTAAAACTCCCCCTGAAGCGCAGCAGAACAGACTCAACAGTTCACTACGACTTATATCAATTTTGTAGGCCGAATGCGGGACACGACTGTGTATCACCGCTTTGTTCCTTTCACAGAGGCTGGAAAAGAATCTCACGCCTCAAAACAGTGACTGCCTAGAAATGTGTAGTTGCAGAGTGGAACCACGAGTTGCGCGTTACAGCCGATCAATTGCCTTCGCTGTGGAGCAGAACTATGCACTCTTGTATGTGTTTCGACGTGAACAAGCGTTTATACGAGCGTTTGGCCACCTCTGTATCGTTCTATAACTACGTAACCATATCTGCGTGAGTAACTACGCACCGACAAGGAAACATCGGGAGAGGTTCACTGGTTCGTCGGTGCTGCAGCATATTTGAGTATTCTGAGCCGCGGGGTGACTTCGTCGCAAAGAACATAATGCCAGTAAATCTCGAAGTGAATAAAAGATCTATTGACTGCAGTAGGCCAGTTCAAATAGCAGAAAACGCTGCATGCAAGACAATTACCTCCGCGCCTCCGGGAATCAACTGATTGAAGGGCTGAGTTCCATCTCCGCCTGCGGGAAGAAACGCGTCATCACACCCAGCCAAATAGAGCAGAGTGATGAGGCTTGTTGCTCCTCTTCTGGTTCCGCATGATACGAAGCCATTTCTGGCTTACAGGGAGCCAAAAGGGAAACCGACTCCACGGGAGTGCCTCACACGAAAACGACTGTTTTAAATATCCATAGGGCCCTCACGGGGAAGTCAGCCCAGTGTTGGTATCGAGGATACGGTTTCGCTTAGTGTGTGGGAAGGAAGCTCTCGAGAGCAAGAAGAGATGAACAGTAACACTGGTGCGTTGCTCTGCAGCATTCTCGAGAGAAAACTCCAGCCACATGTGCTGGGATCGGTAAATTTCGGGTGACATCACCCGGAAATCTCAACCTGGTGACACAGTTGGGTTCTTCGTTTAAGGCGCGTACTTCTTTGCACGTTGGCCATGAGGACTGAAGGGTTCAATTTCCACTGGCAGATTGTGAAATCCGTTCCTCCACATGTAAAGAGAAACTCTTTACTCGTTTTCGTTTTCAGGCGCTCCAAGGCTACAGCGGGGATCTCCTTCGGGTGCGCTACCATGCTTATCGCTTTGTAAGGGTTTCTGAATCACAGAAGCACAGAATCGAATGAGCGAAACGTTTGAAACATTGTCATTAACACATGTGTGTGTATGAGAATTTAGAGAAGGCGCACGTTGAAGGGAGTGCTTGTAGAGAGAAATGGTTCACGCGGGTGTACTGGGTACTGTTTTGGGCCAGGTAAAACAAAATGAAACGTGGGAGAAACAAGACACCTTTGAAGACCCGGTCTCTCAACAGAACTGCGCTGATGAGAGCATCTAGCACCAATGAACAACCTTGTTGGGGTGGAATACTTCCTTTGTAGCGATTCCTCTGTGATTTCTTTTTACCATCTTCTTGAAAACTGTTGGGCTTGCACAGGGCTCCTGTCTTTCCGAACCTGTATCGGCCTCATTCCTTTGGTCGTACTGCGAACTTCTGATCTCCCAGTGTTTTGAGTCTTGAGTCTAATGTATGTGTTTCAGTACAAATAGTGGTTCGTTCTTCACCGTAAACGATCCGACCAAGCTACAACGCACCGTCTACTTACCCGTCTAAAGGCTTCTGAATCATTCCGATGAGTCTTTCTGCACAGGCGAATACGAGGAAGTGCCTGTTTAAAATTCGTGCGAGGAAGACACAGCAAAAAAAATCTTATCCGTCGGCATTATTAAGTATCACCGAAACCTGTGGCCTCTCCGAAAGCATGCTATTTTTGCTCCCGTCACGCCAGATGCTCTCCTGTACCTCCCGCGCCGACCGCGACGACGCATCACAACAATGGAGAGCGTGAGAAGACGATACTTCCGAAGTGACACCACACGTTTCCACAGAAATCCTTAGCGGCGAGCTCTTTTCGATAGACTGGAAAGATGCATGGAGAAGAATCTTTCACCCCTTGCGTGTGTTGATAGTCCACAGGAATTGCCTTTGGCAACTCCATTCAAGTGTGCTACTGACTGTTCAGTCTCTTCGTCTCCAGGAGCCTGTGCATCATCTTCGCCTTCATTACCGCAGTCATGCTGCTTGCGAACCCTTTTGTGGCGATAGGATACGTCAGCCACACTATTCAGTACCCCGCCGTGCGTCGGAGCGAGAGTGGTCTAACAACGAAACAAAGAAACCGCCACGCTTTGCATGTCGAATGCAATTCGCATGCGCAGATCATGTCGTGGGTGTCCCACTGTTGTCCTTTGTAGTATTTGTTTGCTGCCTAATTATGTTGTCGTTTTCTCTATGAGCAGCTTGTAAATCTGGTTTTTTCTTCTGTCACTTTTTAAAAAAATACAATTATAAACAACATTCGGGATTGGTTGTAATAGAAATTTATAATTTGCTATTAAATTTGAAAATATTAGAGTTAAGAAAAACAGTTGTAGTTTTTATAATTGTCATACACATTTTCTAAACGTTAATTTATAATGTATGTCAAATCTTTTCATTAAATCAGAACTTCAAGTCTCTGCAGCACTACAGAGACTTCCCGTTTCACGCGTATAGTTCCTTTTTTTATATGAATTTCACACGTGCCAAGTGCGGTCTACGATTCGTTCGCGCGAGACGCCTCCACTCTTCAAATGGATGCTCATGTGCTTCACTATTATATGAGGCATCAAATGTCAAGTTAAAGCCGCCACTTCAACTGTAGGTGGGGTCTGCAGACTAGCTGCCTTCTTCACTCGCTCGTTGCGTCAAATACAGGGTGTTCTCGACGTTGTTGTCGCTAGTAGCGTCCACTTGGACTACAAAGCAGCTTCTTGTAAGAGAGTGCGACTTTCTTTTCGGAGTTTTTTTGGGCACATGGTCAGCGCCAAAGTTTTGCGACTCGACGCACCCGAATGCACGAGTGGGAATTAGCGCTCCATATCTTCATTTTAAAATCGCTGTTGTGTACCAACACGTGCACGTCAGTGCTACCCTGCAAAACGCTCTCACACAGGCACCCCATCAGATTCTTAGCAAAATTCTTTAACAAATGTACACTTATGCTTTGCTTCCTTCAGCTCTCTG
Source organism: Toxoplasma gondii ME49 (assembly GCF_000006565.2). Classification (NCBI taxonomy): domain Eukaryota; phylum Apicomplexa; class Conoidasida; order Eucoccidiorida; family Sarcocystidae; genus Toxoplasma; species Toxoplasma gondii. Next base: position 1,734,115 of record NC_031469.1, read on the forward strand.
TAATCTATCCCGGCAGGCACGTATATGCATATCGATAGAGATTGCCGGACCGTTTCGTGTGGATGTTAAACAACCCCTGAACACTTCGCTATTTCAATTACGCAATAGCTAGGCCTCACCTCCCCGGGTTGGATTGCTAGACATCCTTTCGGGACTGCTTGCTGCTCGATCACAGTGGCCGCACTGATGATTAAGCCTAAAGGGAAGCGAGTAAAAGTCACGGATTGTACCATTCTGGTTTGAAAGCCTTTACAGCTTGTTCCATGGCTAGCTTCTGACGGGGTGGGCGAGACAAACCACGATGTCCACAAGGCAGTTATGTATTTAGTTACACACATATTGTATACTCGAGTATTTGAATACACAGATGAAAGGACGTGAGGATGTACGCGCGAACTTATAAGTTAGAGAGATGTGAAAGTGTAAATGTCTGTGACCTTTCCGGTATCGGCTAGACTCGTGTCACTTGCCTGTGAACTCGGTTGAGTTCTGGACATCGTATTCGACAAGTCGCCTGTCTTCCCCAACAGAGAAAAGCCGGGGAGGAGGCGCAGCAGTCGAGCTCCTCGCAGACGTGAATCCTGACGGTGGCTGACACAGCGACATGGACGGACTGCAGGCGATACCGCTGAGAGCAGGAGGGAAGGCGGTAAAGTTGAACGAGTCTGCCTTCGTGAAATGTGCACTTTTCTCCGTCGGTGCCGAACCACAGAACGTCAACCCCACTACCCGCCTCCAGTGGGAACGATGTTTGCCTGTTAGCGCAAACGAAACACCACAGTGCGATCCTGCCCATCAGACAGAACTCACCAGGCAGAAAAAAAGCGATACCGGAATAGGAGAGGGGTATTGCATGGGTTGGATATGCAAGGAAGGAAATACGTTATCCTTCGTTTAAACATAACAACCCCCCCCTTTTCTGTCAACGAATGTCGCTTCTAGAGCTGGAATCCTGGTGAGGAAGAGGAACATGGGTTGAGTCGGACTAATGATGCAGCACTGCATGAAATGAGGTTTCACACAGAGCAGATGTGCTTGGGAGCTGAGTTACTGTTTTATATGCACCCTACGTTTACAACAAAAACAACAAAGCGGGTTTTACAGTATATTGCTCACGACGTGGTTTAGTTACCCGAGAATATCCACTCGAGTGGCAGAGTTGTATCGCCCATTCGGTAGCCGAGTCTGGAGAAAAGCACAACAAGACAAAACTTCACTAATCACGCACCTGAAACACACCAGTCCCTTTTGTCAACGTTTTCCGGTGGTGTTTTGTGAGTGGAAGCCAGGTCTGACTTGCTATCAAATTCGTTGCCTTGTCTCTGGAACTACGCAGTTGTTGCCATAGAGTCCAGGGCGTTGTACTGGACACCGGTGAGTGGGACTGCGGCCCATGCTCCACAACTGCCACACGACGGATTGAAACACACGAGGGAAAACGACGAAGTGCTCGTGGTTAGCCGAACATGCCTTACTTGTACAGGCAGATACACCTGTCGGCTTGGGCTACGGCGAGGTGACAGCAGTCTTCACTGAAACACATCTGCAACGGGAAACTGGAAGAAGCATTCTCTCATGTGCGACTGATTGTTTCTTGTGTTATCTTTCAAAACCGTGTACACCAGTTCGGCAAAGTAGCGCGTGGAACGACCAGGTACTTGCGACATTTTCACTTTTCTTCTTCTGTGAAACAACGTTCGAGTGCCTTTGCTGTTGAAGGGGGTTCCTCCCTACAGAGCACGGAACCCCAGCTCCACAATAACCCCATCGCGCAGCTCGAAGCATTGATTTCCTTTTCCGTCATGGGACAAGAGAAACAACTTGCGTGTGTCCCTCAGAAGTACAAGGTACGTAAAGTGACCTACAGCTAACGCAGAAGTGTGTGACCACCCCGCTGTTTTTCCAGTGAGACACTAACACCTCCCACTAACACACGACAAGCTGTCTAATCTTTTATCACGTTTATATGATATTTGAGTTTGGTTTTTGCCTGGGCCAAGTTTGAGTACCATCACCACAGCATAATTTCCCAGGCTTCGCGGACGAAAGAAATAGCTGGCATTCAAATGCAGAGTGGCCGCAATGTGACAGTTTCGACAAAGGCAGTTTTGGTAGTATGAAGGTCTGAGGCAGCCGCCTAGGAACTCTTTGGAGTTGTTTGTTTGGCGTGAAAGTAATTCCTCTGGGTTAGCGAAACTTTTCTGCACCAGTGAAAACTCCTTACATGCGTGACAGCTTCCCTGGATTCCTTACTGCTCATGAGCTCCACCATAACGTGACCCTCAGGATTTCTCCCAGGGGAGGTTTCGCCGGGCCCTTCTGTCAGTGTCTGTTCGTCGCCTTTGTTCTTGATCGAGTCTGGCACTTTGTCTTGTTTCTCCTCCTCAGCCGCCTCTTTCCTGATGGGGAATGCCTGATTATCTATCACGTCTTCGTTACTCCGACAGAGTTCTCTCAAAAGTTCCTCTTTGAAGCAATAAATCTTCACTTGACCATTTCCAAAGCCAATTCCCATCAGCTTCCCGTCACTGGAAAAAGCAATCACCTATGTGGAAAGGGGGGATAGGGGTGCAACCGTATACACCCCAACGGATAGACATTTGTATTGTTGAATACGGGCTAAAGTACCCGTGCCAGTTTTGTAGGATTGCATCACGTTCCTGTGCTGCTCCCTCTCAGTTTTGGAAAAGGTTGTGAACTTTATTCGCAGCATTGGACACGCTTCGCTTCACCCTTGCATCCTTTCAATAACGTAAAAGTTGTTCTGGCGCGTGCGCCCTGACACTGTCGCGCTTCCTTTGTCAAATAGTAGAGGCTCGAAAAAGCGTGCGCCGGATGAGATTCGTATCAACATCCACATGCCACTCGAGATTCACTCGTCTCTCACTTCCATGAACGTATCTGCCCAGATAAATGTGCATGTAATTGAACGGACTCAGCTCTGTGTGTGGACATTTTCATTCATCCATGGAGCTGTGCAGGTGCCGGTTAGAGCATGCGCTGATTTACGAATAACGTTTAGTCACTTTCTGGCGTCGGGCGGCCATGTCAACCTCTTCTCGCCTGAATTCGCTCATCTTACGTTCGGCGCAAGCTTCTCAAACCAGTGATTGAGGACCAAGCAATGCGTCTGGTAGTTCCATAGCTTGAGATACCCTATGTAGAAACGGCAGGCAGTGCGGATGTGAAGCAGCTGTCCGTCTTTTCCCTGGAAAGTGGAATCAACGGATAAAACGCTGCGAATCTGATACACCCTATGTACGATCCATGTTTCACTTCCATATACTTCAGAGTGCACACTGAGGTGTAAAAGAAGATGCTCAGTGATCTAGACAAAGAGGCCCTGTAGACACAGGGGTGAGATTGTATCTTGGTTCGTGGAAGAGAATTCGCGGGAAACCAGAAGACATCGAGGGTCGGCTAATCACCCGCACCTGACCGCAAAACGTCTGATTAAATGAAACGAAAGATTTGTTGTCTTACAGACGCTGCTCACCTGAAAAGCCGCAGACTCCAATCAAGGGCAGATTTGGGTGTGTTGCCATGCCTCGAGGAGCCGAGTCGACCCCTTGAAATATCGTTTTTTGTCTGACCGAGGACATCCATATGCACATAATCATGACTAAAGAAAGCGGCCGCGACAAAAAAAGATCAGAGAAATAGATAATCTTGTGTCAGAGAAATAGATAATCTTGTGGAACTATGGCTGCAATAAGCATCGGCAAGAATGTCATTTTGAAGCACGTCAAAAAATGAATACGCTCATGCGGTTGCGCCGTTTGCATTAGAGCGACCTGTAAATGGATCAAACGACATCTCGAAATGTTCTCATGTATCTAAAGCTTCACGCTGTACATCACCAATGCCACAAACAGAATGCAACGTCCTGGTGTGTAAAGCCCTGCTGTAAAGACTACAAGGATTCATCAAAAGATACACTTCTGCCTGGGCAAGCAACGCGATGTAATTAATCAAAGGAGGAAAGACGAAATTAAACCCGGTTGGAGGTTAAGTGAATGCTACATGGCTTTCCGGTTTCTACGAAAGGAAGAACGACGCTAGAGAGATAGAGAGTACCTACTGCGACTGGTTTCTCCACACAGCGCCGTCGCCATGTGAGGATCGCGGCGTGACTTGAACGATCGATGCATTTGCAGTGGAGAAGATAAACGGAGGAGTTCTCTCTTTGTCCTGTTGCGGTCTCAAGAGTTTCTTCCCCTGCGAACGACCGCCAGCGGCAGCTCCCTGTACCCCCCCCATTTTATCATCCGTTTTCGATGGTCTAGCGGCGTTGTGTCCAGAGACAGGCGACGTTGGTCGCCCTAAGGTCGTGTGCGCAAGAGAACGATTTCGGAGAAGCGAGCACAGGGAGAAAAGGAAGAACAGGAGACAGGGGACAGTCACTGAGGCAAGGAAAACGAGCACGAGCAAGCGCTCCTTGCCTTTGCTTTGTGGATATGTGCGTTTTTGCCCAAGACTGCGCTACTCGTCGACGGAGGTGATGCACGAATCTTGAGCACAAACAGCGGGAAGGCAACACCGAGGGCACTGACATCACCTGGACTAGCCAATCTCTGCACCGCGTGCAGCGGTGGAAATAATTCCAGTATGCGGGTGTCCTCTACAGGAGTGGATGCGTTAAAGCCCAATGGATTTACTCGATTGGAATGCAAAGCCCGAATGTGCATATGCGACTCATTATGGCCAATCTGCTGAGCAGGTCCTCTATATAGGGGCCTGTCCCGTCTTTTAATAATTTCAAGAAGTTCTGCGTGCTCGCCAATTCTGGCCATCAAAAACTGAATTTCGAGGTCGTATTCCAGGGCAATACCTTGGTTAGGGATGCGGTCGAATGAAATCGAATTTATCGGTCCCTGCAAAAACCCGACAGGCATGCCCCTGCGTTGTTGTATGCATTCTCCTAGACTACGAGAAGATCTATGCACATACAAGAAGAGAACGACTTCTCTCTGCAACACTACGACACAGATACCTGGGTATGTCTGCCTACACCTCTGTACAAAGGTAGATACTCGAACACCTGATACTACACGTCGACAACTAACGTTTTCCATTTGGAGAGATACAAGTGTGCGCTTTTGCGAATGCAATGCTATACATCTTCTTGCTCACATGAGTGCATAGCCGTAACAAGCAACTTTAACAAGGGTCAGTACATGAGCAAAGGCATTTGCTGAGGCATAGACACGAAAGAGAAGAACCGTAGCAGCAATCCTCTCGCACCTCTGCTTCTATCTTTGAGTGCAAGGAAAGCAACACATGGATACGCGTTTTTCTGCACCTTAAACGCAAACGAAGAGAGAAGAAAACTTTGCCTTACTGCATTGAAGTCATCAAACCATCGCAAGATGCGGAACTGAAAGTCGTAGAAGCTGCGTGAAAAGAAGTGAAAAGCCACAAATAGCATAGTCGCTCCTGCCCATGTTGCGTGGCTCTCAGAAGAGAACGCTGTTCGTCTTGCAGCTCCTTCTACGCTCAGGTCCGATGCGAGGGTGAAACGTTCGTGGGTGTGCTGTTCATACAAGCGCTACGCGTGAACAGAAGAAGCAGGCAAGAAGAAAGCAACAAGCAAACTCACCCTATGATGCCATCAGCAAAGCCAGCAACAATCCAGTTGTCATCGTGGACAGAGAGGAACGTGACGGCAGCTCGGCTTAAATTCAAAATTCGCACTGCACGTCGCTCGTCCGGTCTGCTGAGGCTGAGGGGGTTAAAACACGAAAGCTCCTTTAAAGGCACGAAAACACTCATCACCTAGACGGGTGGATGTTTCTGTTTGTTGCCGTTCAGGTGAAGCTTACATCTGCACACTGGTCGCGAGATGCCTACTCCAGTGTCAAGACGATGACGAAGTCGACTGCAAAGCTATGACCATCAGCACTCCACGTTCTCTTTGGCTGCGAGTCAAGTGTGCAGAACCCTGCCTAGTCCAGAATCGCGCATTCAACATCAACTGCCATAACTGTCAAGAACGAGAAAAAAAGGAACGAAAGCTGCACACAAAGCGCCTGACCTCCTGACCAAGAGTTCCTTCGAACTCATGCATTAACACCAATAATTACACCTCTTCTGCGTCTTTGATTTATAGTTCGGGTGTGTGTTTTTTGAGTGAATGCGTCTTCTTGATTTTACTTCGTTGTTGACTCAACCAATGGACCAGGGTGCCGTGGCGTTACACTTCTTCTGCCTTTGAGGTCTTTAAGCGGTCTCGGATGCCCACGACAGAGCAATGGACTGGATACCCACGGGGCTGCACTCCCAGAAGTAAAATATGAGTCATCTGGCATGCACTACCAATCAAATAACAACTGAAGCCAGTCAATCAACCTTCGTGTGCTCGATGCTGTCAGCGCAGTCAACGCAATTGTCTGCCCTTCCTGCTTGAGAGCTCACCCGTCAACAATGAGACTCAGATCCCATAGCACGACGTCTCCATCGACTGTGCCTGCAAACAATGCGACCAGGTGTTGCGGTAGAAGGTGGATGCCAATCCCAGCGAAAAGATCAATGTGACTTTCCTATCCACACATATGCAGACACACGTCTCTAAGCGGAATCAGCAGCATAGGTGTGGTCGTCTGTACGGAGCTTTTATTTGCTTGTGTAAGGGATGTCTGTCAGTCGGTATCACTGCGTAGGAGGAATAGAGGAATGTTTCACTCGACTGCAGGTACAAATGTGATCATGTGACGAACTGCCTAATTCGTACGCTCACCGGCGAGGCGATAACAATGCGCTTTTTCAGAGTCTATTATTTGAACATGTGTGTACATATATATATATATATATAGAGAGAGAGAGAGAGAGACTTGTAGATGCATGCTGTTGTATTTACAGGTGAGCATGTATCGAAACGATGTGGCGGCAGGAGCTCACCTGTTGCAGCTTTTGTGGAGTTCGGCATGAAAATGGATCTCGTAAAATCTCCTATTTTCTGCTTGAAGTCTTTGGCTTGGAGTGCGGGAGAATAGAAGTGAAAGTAGTCACTCGTTTCTTCCCAAAACCAGAAAAATACTCTCCTCTTTCCGTTGGTGAGAATCTCCTGTGCATCTGTGTTGTTAAACAACACTGAATGCTGTAGCGACAAACATACACATCGCAGCGTTTTATGCCTAATTTTGGATTGTCGCGAGATCTTCCAGCCGCTGTATCGTCCTCGTTTCCTGTTCGCGTCGACGTGATTTCTCCTCACAAGAAACCTAACGTTCTGAGGATGAACGACAGAAGCCTCTTCGCTATAAAACACAACAAGCACGGGGGCATTGAGATGGGCGGCCTTGATAGACCTTGCTGCAAATCCAACCCTTCACGTCTCTGCCAAAAGCTGGACAGGACACACCTTGTATCCATCTCCGATCACCTCCCGCTTAAATTTATTATTTCAACAGTCTAAAGTCCATATAGAAATATACTTGCCGATTTCTTTTTCTATCGTGTTTTAGACTCGCTGCGAGTTTTTGGAAAGTTCTTTGTTCTCATACAGAAAGGCTCAAACACTCGCTGAGCCCTTCCACAGTGAATAGGCAATTCCACCATGCAAACTGCATTATAGAAGCTCTGCATGCCTACGCATGAAATATGTTTCGAGTGTTGTATACGCTTAATTCGAACGAATTGTACATAAAGAGGAGAAGCGATCTTCTTTCTCAAAGACGTCTACCTGCAGGTCAGGAGTCGCGATCACTGCCACGCAGACTGGAGTGTTCCTGCACAGAGAGCATGATAATAATGACTTCATATATTGAGAAGACTCGTTTTTCCCACGAGTATGCATGTGCATTCCCGAGACAACCCACTAAGGCCCTTCCAACTCTTCGCAGCCGTCTTCCGGAGGAAGGAAAACAGTTCTGCTCTTCTTTGATGGGAGACAGAAAAGTGGTATTTCTCCGTGTCCGCATGCATAATTATCTACAAGCTGATTTTCATTTCCTGTTTCGTGACCTCTGCGTATACCCGGATCTCGAGATATGCAGAAACAATCACATTTATACAGATGTGTCGTTACAGTTTTTTCTTCAAATTGTTATAAGCACATAAATATGTTTCTCTTTCCTGATTCGAAGGTATGCGTCTCGTGGCCCTCGACTGTCTTTCTCTCCCACAGCGCTTATATACGTGTATGTATACACTGAGAGGGAGGTATTCGAATTGTGAGTGTCGTTTTGGATGTCCTCTCTTCTTACCCTAATTCCCTCCAATCCCAGACAGCAACGCTCTGGTATGTTTGTCTCTTTCCCTGGTCTCCCTTTCCCTGACTGCACGCGTTCAAGCTCTGAGGCTGATCTTGTGCAGCCCGCTTCCCGTCTGAAGCGTCCAGGCCACTGTGTCCATTCCAGCTCGACAGCGTGCTTCTCCCGGTTCTCTCCGAACTTTCAAGACTGGAAGGGTGGCTGCTTCTGGCCGTGCTTGCGCTCGCTTCCGGTGCAGATTGCTCGGTCACTTCTCCTTCACTGCCGTATGCCGTTTTACACTTCTTGTTCTCTGCCTTCTCTCCCTGCTCTCCCTTTCTCGAGTTGTGACTCGACTCGTGTTCCCCAGGGTTCTGCCCATGGTCCGCCTCCACAATTAACTCGTGTGGAATCGGCGCAGACAGAGAAACGATGAAGCGACTATCTGGGGTTATGTCGACGGCCTGGACGCCTGGGAAGTGCAACAAAGAGTGGGCAGGAGGCAGAAAGTCAAGAAAGAGACCAACGGGTTTTGAGGATCACGAAAGCAGTGTCTTTGTGACGAAATGCAGTTTGGACAAACAGAGCTTTGTCCCGGCAATCATCTATTGGCCTATATCCGACAGCCCGTCAACCGAAACCGGGGAACAAACAAAACGTTTCTGCAGATGGGCGTGGTCTCAATGCTGTCAGGTGAGCATTCTTCGATGGTCCGGTAATTTGCCTCGACGTTGTGCTTGCGTAGGATAGCCCTTCGCTCACCTCCGTGAGTGCAACGCGTATGCACATGCACACAGGTGAAAGGCTACCTATACGTATATGTATATATATATATATATAAATGTACGGTGCTGCTGAAAAATCGGCGGTGCCGTATATGCACTGAGGCATATAGTGGACAACACTGCCCTGTTTCTTTGTTACGTGGTGAGCGGCATGATCAAGAGTAGGTTACAGTGTAGATGTGTGACATCCTGTCTCTGGATATTTTCAATCCAAATTTGCACTCGTGGATTACTAGAGCGTGTGTTCACATCAGACAGTTCTCCTGTTTATCTTTCGACCGCTTTCGAATCACAGTTCGGTCTCTCCCAAGCTTGCGAATTCATGAGACGGTTTTTGTCGCTCGAGTGTCCACGGCCTCCCTTTCCACGTTGAAACTGAGGGACAGACCTCACCAGTTGGATGGGGACGGTAGATTGTTTTGACTGGAGTCGCTGTTTCGCTGTCCCAAACAACAAGGAGGCTGTCCTGAAAGAAATCAACGTACGGATGGAGCAACACAACACAAATCGCATTCGTGTGTGTCTGCGTACACATGCATTTCTCGAATGTGTAATTACACAGTGAAGTGTAGCATCCCCCATCAGCATTGGAACCTGTATGTAACACAGACAAAAGTAGAACTGCAATAGATTTAGATGGACATAAATATATATAAGCGCAACTACGTGCATGTTTGTTCACCAAACACAGCATGCATGGGTGTCGAAACGAACAAAACCGTTGAAACGCTGGTTGCTCGACGAGCTCCAGGACATCACGTATTTGTAAGGCATTCTAGACAGTGAGTCGATTTTAAGTAGAACATCGTCGTTTGGCGTTTCCATCAGGTCCCTGTTGTGTGCCCTTGGACAGATTCCGTTTCCTCGCCCCCTCTAATCAACAGCTGAAAGGCTTAAGGGCGGGTGGCGCCTCCTCACTGGACTTTTACGTACTTTTCCTTTATCAGCGGTAACAATTCGTTTTTTGTCAGTCGAAATGACCACGCCGGTAATTGCGTTCACGTGACCTTGAAGCAGGGTTTGAGTTTTGTTGTCTTCTCCGTCATGAGTGAAAATCACACCTGTCGTGCCCGAAACAAAGAAAATCGACTTTCGCTCGTAGCCGCCTTCTCCCAAACTCTGCACGCCGCCGACCAGGTCTTTGTCGAAGCCGTAACTCCACGTGAGAGACTAAGGAAATCTCCGCACAGACACGCGACAGGCGAAGAGCAATCCTTTGCAAAACAGTTTCACCCAGGAGAGGGGTGTGTGTGATCAGTTTTGCTTTTGTCCGGATTATCCCTGGCGTTTACGGTGGAACAAACTCGAGGGCGTGGCGACGTTGAAGCAGCCACATGCAATGTTCTAAAACCGAAGTGGAAACGAAGCTAGCGAGTATCAATTCGATTCATCGACTAGTACTGGTAATCAAATGTTTCAGTCCACAGATGTAGGTGGGCGTCCCCTGCGTTTAGGATTTAGCGATTATTCGCTTTGTCCAGAAAATGCACCATCTATCTTTCGTGTTCATCCTCGGTATACGCTGTTTCGTCTCTTCCAGATGTTCTTTCTCGTTCAGCTTGAGCGTTTGTGAACGCAAACATATGTGTGAAAGCAGTCTGTGAAGCATATCTGCTTGCGCTCTTCTTTGTGGAACATTTGTGGATCACAACGAGACTGCTCACCAGGGCCATGTTAGAATGTTTGTGATCGTCTTGTGGTTCCTCAGATGAACACATCGGAACTTCCACTGTTGAGGAGAGACCGTGGTGTCCTTGCTCCGCCACAGAGACTGGTGGCTCCAAAGACGTATCCATTTTGGAGGTAAAGACGTGAAGACAACACACTAGGTTCGAGAAAGGGAGGAAAGGGAACTCTAGAGATATGTGTTTATGGGGTGAGCGGAAGGAGAGCTTTCGTAAAAACACAGCTTTTCTATTTCTGGCTCCAGCAACCGCAGGAGGCGGCCGGCTTCCACAGCAAGTCGGAACCCCTCTTTGTTGTTGCCGAGAGCGAAGCTGTGGTTCACTTCGCCTGGAATTGTCTTCGCTTTTATGAAGAGAGGATGCAGAATATGAGCAGACTGGTTCCCCAAAAAGACGTGGGAAAGTGTAGAGTTGCGGATAGTTCCGGGCTATCTCCCCATTAGTGAAAAGGGAGAGCTACCTGTGGTTACGGTGGCAGTCGCTAGAAAATGTTCTTTTCTTCAGTCGCTTGACGGTGACTAGTGGGTGAGATACCCATTTAGGCTGGAAAAAAAAGTAAATTGGTTCACTGGAGCAGAAAGGCATAAGATGAGTTCTTATTGCGGTTAGTGGTTCACTGTCAGAAATACCTCTGTTCGAACATGTTTCCATCAGTGGAGCAGAGTACATGCTATGTTTTCCTGTCAGGTAAACCAGCCCTATGCTGTGCTCCCGCGCCATAGGAAACTCCCAAATGAATGTTTCTTATTGTTGCTGTTGCTGGTCACTCCTGGAGCAAGTGAGCCCCCGCTGGATCTCAAAGCATGAACCAAGCATGTCCACGGAGAGCACTGAAGAGCCACTGCAGAAGAAACCTGAAGAACCATTTTGGTCGAGCTGTCAGGCCGAATCCCCGCTTGTAGAAACAGGAGCTATTTTAGACTGGGAGATAACATTTAACCAGGGTGGGGCACGATTGTGACGACATTGTCTCCCGCTGTTCTAATCGACAGTCTTTTCTTTACCAGCCATAACAAAATATTCACGTTATTGTGACAGGGAGGGGCAAAAAGCCACCCGAAGCTTTTGTAGAATGACCATGAAATGCAAAATGCTCCTCAAATGAATATGTCGAGAGCATCTGCACTCAAGAATGCCTCAAATGTTGTCGATCTCTACGTTGTGTGTTTTTTGCCGATCTACTCAAGAATGTCCGAGGACTCGTGTCCCAATTTATTTTGCTGCAAAATGAGGCACCTCCCAGTCGGAAACTGACTTTGCATATTTGTTTGAGAATGCAGGATACTCAGCGAGTCTTGTCCAGGGTAGACAGAGGCAAATAGATAGCCAATTCAAAGGAGGCGCAAGTCTGCATCGTTCGCTCTTGCGAAGAGGGCAGCCCACATTGGGAAGAACGACGCTATTGTCTTTCAGATAGACTAACGGCAGATTTGTCGTCAAACACCTCACAAAACAGGCATTTCGTGCTTTTCACACTCTATTATCCAGCATGCATGCATGTCTCGAACCTGAGAACTTCTACGGCATGCCAGCGGACCAAGCGCCCCGCATCATTGCTGTCCCTGTTCCACATCAAAAACAAGACTATTTCTTTTGTAATAATCTCTGCATGCGCCTACGGATGTTAACCTGATGCAGAAGCGCTAACCACACGTCACATAAAAAGCGCAAAAAGAGACGCATGCATACCTACACGTGCGTTTGTCAATTTATCATTGAAAGCACTGCACAGATCCTACAACCGAAAGCCACTACTACGCCACCGCTACCTTTCTCGGTGCGACCGTTGGTAAGGATTCCCCAGCAAGTGAACCCCAAATGAGCGAGCGTATGGCGGATGCAAAGCGATGATGGTGAAAACGACTGCGTCCAGGGGGAAGCATTTGACGGTAAACTATCGTTCATGACTACGTCTTGCGCAAAAACCAGGGAGGAGTGACCCGACATGGAAGTGCTTCTTAACGGAGAGTCAATTGTCGTGCACGTGATGGTGCATGAAAAGCAGGTCGGCAGAGTCTTCCCTTCAGCGGAAGAGAAATGCATCAGTACCACTCAGCACTTTCGGGTACTAAAAACTCCTCTGAATACAAGAGAAAGCAGGGAACACCTGCGGAGAATGTTCCATGGATGACGTTTCCCCCCTCATATCCTAGCCGGTTGACCCGTTCCTTCTGTGCCCCGTTGATCTGACTCTTTTAACGGCTACACTATGCTGGCTGTCTTCCTCTCACTAAGATCTTGAACGTTTGTGTTTACCTGATCGAAGTCCTGCTGTGAAAGCATTGTTCCGAAAGCGATAGGTGTACCTGTGAGTCTTCCCGGCTGCGCCTTGAATTTTGTCCGTGTGCTCTAAATATAAATTCAATGTATACTCTTGGGTTCTTGATTGCTATAACTGTTGTACTCCAAATAATCACGGGAACCACTCGAGCATATACATTTCCGTCACTGTCCCTCTGCCCCCCTGCCCGGCTTGCAGCAGTCTTTCCCCGTATGTAATGAACTGCGATTAGCATTCTGTAGATTTTAAAGGAGCCTCCTGCCGCCGCACTCGTGAGTGCGTTCTCACGGGAGTGGCTTGCCTTACACTTGAGAGGAAACTCAAATAGCTGGCAGCAAACGGAGTGCCTTGGCATTTCGTTCAGCCTTCCTGATGTGCCGTAAAACAATGTCACGGTGGAAGACTATGGATACAGGCGCACGGGAAGGTACATCGAGTCTTACAAACTGTCGTAAATACACGGGCTCAGGCCTTCATGTGCAATGCGAGGGATGCGCCATGCTGTGTTCGCTGGTATGATGATTGGCTTCTCCGCCTCACGAGACATGTGGGCACGTCCAGAGCAGTTGCTTAATCGGAGTGAAAGTCCTGTTTCCACAGTAGACAAAAGACTGTCCAAGTTGGCCATCCACTGAATCCGGCTCTTGCAGCCTGAGACGCCGCAAAGTTTTGCTGTGCCTAGCATTCCGGTTGCCGCACTTGCTTTTCCAGGGTGACGGCAGTGTTTTTTCTCTTCTTATGTTACTGAATATTCAGCACAGGAGCTGAGGGGTTCACTGGTGATGCCGCACGAAATAACCTAATAGGTCACGTGCATGTCTTCGAACTCTTTCTATGAGCACCAGTAAACCGCGTAGCGTGCCGCCGCTCCCAGGGAACCCAGCGACAGCTCTGCAGACGGTTGAACAGCATCTGAGCTGGAAAATCCGTTCCCATTTCTTCAATCGTGCTGCTCGCGTGCACTGGAATTCCTCCGTAGATTGCCTGCAGCATTTTTCTTTTCCCCATGTTGCTCAGGACTACTTCCCGCAGCTGCGCATCCCCGTTTTTCAACGTCCAGTGCCCGCCTTCTTCCTCTCGCGTTCCGATTTCCTGGCTGTTTCGATGCAACTAGCGACCCATCCCGAAGACGGGCAGGTGGTTGGTTCGTGTCGAGAGGGAGACGCGGTTCAAAGGCACATCTGCGTGCCGAAAATCCGCCACCTTTTCTACCTGGTTATTTTTCGTTTTTCCTCCCCGACGACGGATTTATTCGGTGCACCACAGGAAGGAAGCCTTCTACTCGAAGAAGTCAATTGACACCCGCTGCCGGGCTTGGGAAGGCGGGGGAGGGGGGCGGCTTGCGCTGCAGTCTGAATCGAGAACTCTCCCCTCGTCAGCGAAGGGGACAGGTAGTCTGTGGTTCTCTCCGCATAAAGTCGTCACCACTTGCTCGTTTTTCCCGGGTCATATCCGGAGAAAAGTTCTGAGAAGTTCTCGGGAAGGCATGAAAGCTGTGCAGATGCGTACGCAGCAGCTTTATCGCTAGTTGCGACACGCCTCTCGGCTTCCGTGTCGGTGAATGCGGGGTTTCCTCTCTCTTCAGAACGAGGCCATCAGGATCACATGTTAATTCCGTCTTTTTTCATATATGTCGTTTCCTCATTCTTGTTTTCAGATCGTTTGCCTTCCGTGTCACTAGAGTTTTCAAACAGCTCTTGGCCGCGGTATCGACGGCGCGGCTTCCGTGCAGCCGGACATCGCGGCCTGTCGATTTCCCTGTTCACCCCATATTCCTGACTTCCCTGCACTATGTAATTTCCCCCTGTCGCTTCCAAGTGGATTTCACTGCGATTTCTGTCGTCCGCTCTCCAGAGTTCTGGGGATTCAGGGGCTCTGCCGTTGCATACAAGTTGGCCTGTGTCTTATCAAGAGGGACGCTGGCGAAACCCACATCCCGATTCGTTTAAAACGAGTTTGGCAGATCTTCTAGACGTTCCTTGATTTAACAACTTAGACGGGTCGTCTGGTGGTTATTTGATTTTATGAGTTAGACCGGCATTCTAGCGCTTCTTTTTGTTTGCTCACACCGTCTTTCTGAATGGTTGCAGGGGCCCCGGATCACTCACATTTTCTTGTGTCTAAGGTGCTCGTTTTTCTACCTTTCTAAAGGTTCTGTCAGCCCTGCGCCTTCAGCCTCGCGAATTCCGCTCCACTGTCGAACCATCAAAATCAGTGGAAGGCCATATGCTGACAATACGAAGGCGATCGATCGTTCTTCTCTGATCTCCCATTAGCTTTTTTCTCTTTTTCCACCATGACGGACGCAAAAGGCTCACATAAGAAAGCTGCTCCTGGACGTAATGCCGCGGTCTTGTCTCTCTCGGCTAAGTCTGCCAGGCTGCGGGGCTCCTCTGTCTCCTCCAGCCATTCAGAGAAGGGAGAGCAGGAAGCAGCAAACCACGGTGTGGATCGACAAGATGTAGAGGACGAAGTCGAAATCTCAACGTCTGCATCGGCATTGGAAGAGAGCGACGGGGTAGATAGACACTCATCTCCCTCTCGGTCTAATGCCGGAACACTGAGACTGCCTTCTAGAGATGCCAGGGATCGACTCTTCAGCGCATTCCTCGAGGAAGACGAAGAGGAAGATGCTGAGGTTATTATTGAACGCAATGGACGCATTCGAGGTGAGTTCAAACTAAACAGCTGGAATGGAAGAGGGAGCGGCATCCTCAGTTCCGTGGCGAGCATATGCCAACAAGATACCACCCAGGGATTTCATGGTTGTTTCTTCCCTCGAAAAATCAACAGTGAAAATGTTCAACTTGCCGCAGCGAAATTTGTCCCAAAGAGACTTCAGGAGCAGCGTGTAGGGTAGGTCCTCACGCATCTCGCTGATTCACCAAAGACGAGGGATTCGAGGTTCTCCCGAAAAGCGGTGGCGCGGGGAACAGGGAGGTAGACTACTGATCAAACAGAAATGAAAGAAAGTAAATACGCTTTCAAGTGCTTGGGAACGGCACTTGCAAGGACGGAAAAAACTTGGGATCCACGTGCAACAAATTTAGTTTTTTTTCTTAGAGATACAGTGCTGCTACATTGATAAGCGTGTCGGTGTACGAGTACAACTTACTTTGCTCATATGTAAGTATGTATATAACAACCCCATTATCTGCCTGTACGCTCTGGAGGTACCCATGTACAGCTTTCACTCACTGGTTTACATTAGAGGTCATAAAAGACTCCAATTAAGCACAGTGCGTCAGTCGTATTTGCATGAGTTCACATCTGCGCCTCCATGTTTAACTTACGATTTCTCTGTTGACGCAAGACATGTGTGAAACACTGCGGAGGCACCGATGTGTCGCTCCTCCAGAGGATAACATGCGTTTTACATTCGTCAAGAGTGTTTCTCGAGACTAAAGTCCAACAGCAAGGTGTATTGTACTCGATTCGTTACTAAACCACGTATCGCACTGGAGGTGCATCGGTTTTGCAAGGATGTAAATATTTCCTAGACTATTTGGAGTCAAAAGGCGACCTTTTAGTTGGTTGCTTCAGATTGACAGCGTGATTCGTCGTTCTTTCGACCGCTTACCCCTTCGTGGCTGAATGAAGGCAGAGGGCCCGTTTAGGATAAGCCTGCGATTTTTCGGATTGAACTTCCGGTTCTGTGAAGGCTGTCGATCCACCTTCAAATCTCGGTCATTCCACGGCAGAAAGATGTCAAGAGGCAGCTGGATCCGCGTTTTTTGTTTGATGTCCTGAGTCATCAAAACATTGCCCTTGCGAGTTGTGGGTCGTGTGTTCACCCAGTGCATCCTCGTGGTCACCGCGACAGCTGGGACTACACACGACACCGCAGTCGCTACCCACTGCCCTCTTACTTGGTTCCTGACGAGGAGCAGTTTCGCGACGAACGGGAAGGCCTAGCCGAGCTGGAGCTTCTGAGGGAGATACGGCGTGAGAGGCTCGACAGAGATATCCACAGACACAGAACAGAGGCCGAGAATCTGATCGAGGACGCAGTCCACCGCATTCTTCTTGAAGAAGAGGCGAGACATCCTCTCCATTTGCACCGCAGTAACAGGCCATTCGCCGGTAAGCCTAGAGGGTCGCGGGGACGAAACACTCGAAGTAGCGTCGGCACGTGTTCTGGGGATAGCTTTAGTTTCAAGTGAGTTAAGGCAATGCATGCGCAGTTCAAAGGGTTCGAGTGTCGCTCAACGAAAGAAGGGAAGACTTTCGGTCAGCACTGCTTCCATGTGTGCATGTCAGGTCTGCAACTGACGGAAGAAACAGAGGGCGACGCCTACGCAAGCGCGGCAGGATCTTCCGTCATGTCCTCGCCTGTCGGGTACGTCGCAGAAACAGGCAAAGATTTGTTTGCTGGCAAAAGCATGCTGCAGTCCGTACTGCTTACATTTTCGTGTGGAGGCTCGGAGCAGGCAACATATCGGCGAGCTTTTCCAACACGTAAAAACAATGCCGCTTTAACAGTCCTTGCGGCAAGCATCATTCAAGACAGGCATCATGTGTGGGTATGCGTGTAGTTGTTGCATGTATCGGAGGGTGGGAGCTTGGTCGCTATGTGGCTCGTCCACCGGGGGGAACCTCGAGAGGAAAAAAGAACTTTTGCGAGACTCTTAGTCTGATGGGATAGGTGTTTCTTCTTGTGCAAATCTCTCCAGGATGGTGATCGGCTTCATTCTGGGATTCGTGGGCATCCTGCTGATCTCGTCTCTCCTCTGCGTCATCCGCGCTGTCTACGTCAAAAAGCAGGTAAAGATGGAATACCACTGTTTGCCCGTAAGCTTCAATGCGCATGTACGAAGTAGTCCGCAACACGATTCTGGTGGTCGCTGTTGAAAGGACAGAAAGTTACAGAGGCGACTGATATCAATGTGACAGGATCCCTCGACTCATTCTAAGGATATGTTGTTTCACCAGACGGCTTTGGCCGTGTGTCGTTCAGCGTGGCACGTTCCTGTTCGAGTCGCTTTTGAATGGAATCATGGCAGCTGTGAATGTCAGCCCCCAACTGAACCTACGCTTGTACATATATGTGATAACTACTCTCAAGCTTTATTTCTTCGTCTACCCCTTTCGTCCGATCAATGTGGATAGTACGGTCCCGCTAAGACGTGTGTCTTCGTGGAAAACGGTTTCTGTTCAAGAAGACATCTGTAGAGATACATGTGTGTACGTACAAATTATCTGTGCAGCCACGTGAAAGTCTGAAATCTAAGAGATTTGCATTTAGTATTCGATGGTGGATGTGCGCGTGTTTGTTACAAAGGTTCTTTTTGTCGGCTGGGTGTGCTTTGTTGGTTCTCAGAAAGAAGCCATGAAGAAGCTTCTTCGAGAAAAACTCGGCCCAGAGGCGGGATTCGACACCGACGATTCCCCCGCTGGAGCTGAGTCTAGTGATACGCTGGCGGCAGAACCCGTCCCAGGCGCCGAGGACGGCTGGGTCGATGTTCGGGTGGATCAGCAGTCTGCTCCTGCGGAAGAGGCAATGGTGAGGCTTAGGCACACGCGATGAGACAGCTAGAATGATACATTTAAATTACAACTTCTCTCGCACAGACCAAACATGGCTTGGCATTCTCTGCATGGATCAATCATAGAGACCTGCTACCAAGAAATGGATTCCAAATGGTTGTGATTGAGGTGTAGAGAGATTTAATGTAGCAAAACTTGTTGTTCTTGTTTTCGTTCATGGGCAGGCCGCCACACGCATCTGCAGTAACGACGTGGCGGAGTTTCGTGTGCCACACGCTATCCATCTCGAGAGCAACACATATTTCCATCGTTTTTTGGCTGCGGTATCAATGTGTATCTCTGCGGCTGTCTGCACTTGGGGATCTATTTGTACATGCTTTTCGACGTAGCGTCTGAAGCGAGTCTTTGTTCACTCTCTCCGCCGATATCGGCTGTGCCTCATATCTGCAGATGGACGTCGCCCGCATAGACACGCTGCAGCGGTCGGCCACAAAGGTGGTGGAAGAAGCCCCGGAGCGCGCGCCAGAAGAGCAGCAGCCAGCCAAGAAGACAATCAAGAAAAAGAAGAGTTTCACGAAGGAAGAACGCGCGACGGAGCCCACAGTGACGGAGACGCAAGAGGATAAGCCTAAAAAAAACAAGAAGAAGAAAGATGATTTTAAGAGGGCATTTTCTGCTAAGCATCGCGGGTGAAGTGCCGGTCAGGGTAGGAGAGGATCGCTTCGTGAGCACAAATAGTACCTCGATCTTCAAGCGGACGGCAAGCAGTGTTGTGCTGTCTTTGAGGTGGTTCTGAAATGGACACCGAAGTCAGTTTTCTTGTGCGCAGACACGTCGAACAGGGCTCTTCATCTACATTTTCATGTATATATGTATTTTCATGTTTACATGTAGACGTAGATACCTGTGTCTGCATG
Source organism: Toxoplasma gondii ME49 (assembly GCF_000006565.2). Taxonomy (NCBI): domain Eukaryota; phylum Apicomplexa; class Conoidasida; order Eucoccidiorida; family Sarcocystidae; genus Toxoplasma; species Toxoplasma gondii. The sequence continues at coordinate 1,753,459 of NC_031469.1, forward strand.
CATGTATTCACACGTACACGTACTGGCATCCGTTGTACGTGTGTAACAATAATGCGTCAGGCCGTCCTGCAGCTGCGCGTTCAGAGTCCCTGGGATTAATTTTCGTAGTTTGTCGGTGTTTAATTCAAGAAGGGTTTCCCACTCGCCTCGGTCGCGCTGTCCCATAGGCTCGTGGACAATCCTTCATTCAACAACCGTGCAGTGTCTCTTGGTTGTTATTTTTATGTTGCTAGCGGCTCCTCGCACTCCGTGGGTGGCTTCCGTGCTGCACAGCGGACTCGTACGCCTGTGCCTCAGATCATGGAAATTTGTGCGTAAGATTCCGTCACTGAAAATGAAATTCAAGGCGATCATGTGCGCGTTGTCTTCCGCAATTCCACAGCAGACGTGTTCTGTTCTGGACCACTTGCTGCTGTCAAATGCCAAAGCGAAGGGCGTGTCAGGGTTGCTTTTTCTCGTCCTTGTCCCCAGTATTTATGCTCCATAACAGGACAAGCATAAAGAGGAACTGGTATCAGACCTGCGTGTAGTGTCGTGTACTAGATACAAGCCAACGTGGCCGTCGGTTGAAGGCAACCAATGTCAGGCGATACGTTTGTTGCCGATATCATGCGGCAATGCCTATCGAGTCTCTTCTCACTCCCACGACGGATTGGGCATCTACAGGGTCGATTGGTATTGCACAGTTCAGCTGACAATTCCAAAGTAGCGAGACATAGTTAACCAAATGGAGAGCTTTCATTGAACTGGCAGCTGAGTAGTGGATGTGGCACAGCCCGTCGGGATCCCTTTCAGTCCGGTCTGTCCACGGGTGTACAACTGTAACCAATGCATGTACGATACTAGTACATTCGGAGACAGCACTTGTTTACTGTGTATGCTGAGACAGGACTTTTGAAACTGCAGCCCATTGCCCTAATTAGTTCATGCCCTTTTGCTGAGCGAGGTTTCGTTGAGCATGCGTGTCCGAATTGATACATTCACCGGCGCGAAGATTTTATCTGCTTCAGTGCATCGGCATAAGCTCGCGATGCGCCGAGGCACCCTGATACAGAAGTGTCTAAGTACAAATGTCGGTAGTCAGTGCCTGTCGTAAAACGTACCAGGGCAGAAGTGGAAGGTTGTTCGTCGTTTTTCGTATAATGCGTAGCTAGTCTAATTGAGGCCTTCTGTCCGTAGCTGCTGATTTCAGTTCTTTGTGCACGTCGAGACGAGCAAAAGCAAGCCGATTCTGTTTTTTCCAGGCGAAAAATACCGCATTATTCCCTTTCGAAGTACATGGGAGCTAGCATCAATTTCTCTACTGTTTTTATTGACGGCTGCTACGACAAGTTCATGTGGTGAAATGTAGGGACAACAGGTCATTTATGTCTCTGAATCCAAGTCATGAGGGGAACGTTTTTGGGAGGGGGGGGGGGGTGATTGATCCACTAATTACGGGAGCAACCCAAGACGACACACGCTCGTGCGTGCTCGAGGTCCGTCGATCAGCAGGTCGTTTTCTCCCGGTCAAAAAGCGCAACCCTTTCTTTTGCTTCACCAATGTTCTATATTTGTTTTCTTTTCAGTAGTTTCATTTGCCACCAAGGCCGCTCATCAGAAAAGGTTCAGGTTTTCGTATTTTGAACAGTCATCGATACAGTGTGTTAACTCAGGGTTTCTGACCAGCATCGCGCTTCCCTCTCATTTCCTCGTTTTTCACATAACCCAGAAAGGTGCAGTTTTTTCAAACATTTTTAGGTAGTCATAAAGAAAGCGGTAACAAAGTCCAAGGTATTACTGTATGGGCGTTACACATTCTGCGTGTTCCACAGCAAACTACCATTCAGCGGTTCGCTCGCTTCTACTACACACTGACAGAACTGCGTTCGTGGTCATTGTTCGAGTGTGGTACTTTTCTCGTTTTTGTTTGCTAAGAAATGGAGATCTTTTCGTATCCAAGGAAGTATGTCCTGATGTTGGCGGTCGCCGTAGCTGTGGTGGCGACACTTGCGACTGCACAGGACACAGAACACGGTTTCACGCCGGATGTTCTGAGGGCAAAAAGTCGCCAAGAGAACAGTGTGGTTCAGGAGAAGAAGCAGACCGTTTCGCAACCCACTGAACATGAAAAAAAGACAGCATCGGCTCCAGGAGATGAGAAACAGGGCGCGAGTGTCGACTCAAACACATCAGAAGATATCGACCTCCAGCCGAAACAGGAAATGGTCAGTTGAATGTTGTGAGCCGTTTTCACCACCGTTGTCTGCCTTTGCTAGCAAAATTTTCCGGCCGTGAACAAAGTTATTTTGTAACCTACTCGCGCGTCATACTGCCTGTCCAGTTATCTGTGCTTCATGCTGATGTAGCTAGATATGCCTCGCGTGTATCGTCTGCAAGCATACACACACAGTTAGCTGATGCTAACGTACATACTACGTAGCAAGACGTAGAGACTTCGTCTCTTTCCTAACACCGTATGTGTACCGTTGTCTCTCTCTCCATGTAGTGGCGTACGAAACGAACTCCCGTCGAGACTGCCGAATTCGTCGAGTCTGGTACATGGGTGTTGAAGAAAAATTTCGAAAACAAATTTCGGTTCGCTCACGCTGTTTTGCAGGTCTCTTTCACCTTCAACCTGCCTATTAGTTCTCTCGAGGGGGCAGCAGCAGGCGACTTTTTCTTTGGAGACATGCTCTCCTCCTTCGGTTCCCTGTTCTCCAGACTTTTCTCTGTAGATGATTGGGACGACGAAGAGATCGACAGCAGCAGGAACTCTGTCTCTCCTGCTTCAGCTGGAGTTCCAACAGCTGGCTCTTACGGTTTAGCACCGACTTCGCCGGCAAGCAGTGTGGTCTCGACATCCGGTGGATCTCTCTCTTCTTTTGCAAGAGTATTTGGTGACGCCGAGTCTCACGCGTTTGGCCCTACTGGCCACGAGGAGGGAGAAAGCGTCTACCAAGGGGACGAGGCATTCCTTCCGTTCCTGACTTCGGCGTACCTTCTTCCTGGTGTGCAAAGTCTTCTGAGCAGTATGATGATGGTTCCATTTTCTGATGCATTCTCCGTCAGCTTCGAAAACGGAGTACCCAAAGCAGCCGGAGCAAATGGAGCAGGGGGGAAAGAGGATGGAGCCAGTTTCGGCATCATAAATCTCTTTTCGAACCTGATGCAAGCTTCCCCGGAAAGCCTGGTCGGACCAGAGATTTTGTCACACATAACAGACGAGAACTGTCTATTTGAAGTCGACCTTCACTCGCTCCCAGAAACAGCTTCGATCACAGTAGGGGTAGAGGGCGACGCAGTTTTCGTCGAATATTCCAACACCTTTTCGGAAACTAGTGACGTGGCCGCGGCTGACGATACAGACGAATCCGATTTCGAGGAACCTACGGCTGACCTCTCCGGCAAAACTGACAAAAGTGACAGCAAAGGTGAGGGGAAAGGCCCAGAGGAAAGTATTACCGCAGAAGCATTGTCAGAGGCGACCGGGGCGCAGCAAAGTGAACCTCTAGGCAAAGCGGACAAGAAGGCTTCCCGGCAAAACTTGAGAGGCACAGTGGGTGCAGCAGCCAATGTTTACTCGTACGAACGATTCGTAATTGACCCTGTATGCGATTACGAGAGTGCCGATGCAAGAGCAGCGAGGGTCGAAGATGACCTACTTATGATCAAATTCCCTCTCAAAAAGGCACACAAACAGCAGACAAGAGACCGCCAAGACAATGAGAGGAAAAACCCAAAACAAAGCGATGAGAAAAAGGCAGCGGACCGTTTGAGCAGCAACACTGAGAACGTGTCTGATCCTCAGATTCTCAGCCACGAGGCAGAAAAGAAGACGGAAGACACTAACAAAGAAACGACGTCGCAGAAAAAGGAAGAACACAAAGTTGACGCCGAGGCGGAGCAAGTCCTCCAGAGCAACCGACACAACAGCGCACCGAAGCGGCTCGTGGAGGTCTCGAGGCTTCAGTCAAGCCACCCGCGACGAAGAATCTTGCCATTGGTGGCGGCACAAGAATTTTAGAAATGAGTCTAAATTCAAATTGTAGGACTGGCGAAGAAGGACCCTAGCTAAAGGTCGACCTGTCGTTCGTACCCTGTCAACAGCCGCACTTGAGCTTCTCACGGGAAAAACTCGGTGTCTGATAACGAGGTTGTAGATTAAAACAAGAATCCGCTGGTGGTGTGGCACACCGAAATGTTTCGGATACTACTTGACAAACAGTATTGATGCATATGCTAATGCATGTGATTATCTGTGTGCATGTATTTACGGGGTGGTGTGTGTATATGTACATACACGCATATATGCACATACACACAACTATTTACGTCGATACCTCAATATGGATTTCTGCGTATACATACATATATTTATACATGAACGAGTGTGTTTATCGCTTAGAAACGGAACTGCCAATGGAACGGGAAACTAATGAAAAGATGTGCTGCATTTGAATCGTGTGCTTTCAATGTGCGCGTCTCTTCTGGTATTTTGAAACGTCATTGAGGAAGACTATCAGGTGAATGAACAAAAAGTCGCTGTTTTTCATCGGCATGAACACCAAATGAAGGTCTTATTATCACTTAGAAGGTAGCTGATGCTTGTTTTGTAGACCTTGTTGGGTTCAGCTGAGGAAGTTTGATTATGGACGAGGGACTCGCACGGAGACAGTTCACATGTGGACGTTGCACGAAGTCGCCGGTACAAATCTGTGTTTCTTTGATGTTCCTGCAACAGCTCAGCCGTGTTGCCACATTCGGAAGTCGCGAGAACGCCGCAGCACGAGAAATGACACGGCGTTCTCAACAACCAAAGACAGCTGACATCTGCTATGTTCCATTACACAGACTCACTCCCCGCCAGAATTGACAGTCAAACCTAAGGAGGAAACTTCTTCCTCTCTTACTTCTTTGAATAATGTGTTTAGTGAAATTACAATGCAGATATTATGTTCAAAAGCGTGACAAAAAAGTACTTGCCCCAGAGAATCTATGTAGAAATTATTCTGAACACTTCAACATGGTTTTGCTTAAATCGACACATTGTCACTTGGGGCTTTTGCCATGTCTGTCGACGTTAGGGTTGAGGCTGCTAACTGAGAGCTTGAGGAGTACACCTCAGCTTCCGTACTACGCGTCTACACTTCACCTCTATACGTGTCGACAAACATCTTGTGTCCGACTTACAACAGTTTTCACTCTATTATCGGCAATAGTCTAACACATGTAGACTGTAGCACCATGTTGGGGTTTAGGCTGTGTCGGGAATCGCGTGGGGCGGGCGGGGGGGGGGGGGGGGGAAGAACAAACAAGCTTTGCGTTTTGAGACTCTGTGACTCGCATCAACATTAATCATCGAACCGACCCCAGCAGCGGGCTACACACTCAGGAAAGTCCTAGGCGTGGAGCGGAAAATTTGATTTTTCGGCAGAAAACAAGCAGACACAAGTCAAATTACATGCTGTCCAGCCCCGTCCACAAGGGAGTTCCTGACCCTGCCTAGCCAAGACGTTTGCTACTCCGCAATCAAGCCTAACCAAGAAGGACTCTCTTTCTTTCCTGGTGAATGTCGTCAGTTTTGAAAAATACTGTCGCCCACTCATTCTGAATACTAAATAAAACCACCAGTCTCTCGACAGGACACTGTATTTCGTTCCCACCACTGTGACTCTTCCTTTTGTTTTCATCTTTCCCTTCGTTGACCTGCCTACAGCTGAGTTCACTCGGACTGCATGCACGCATATTCTCGTCACTGTTCACATTCAACTCAAGCCATGGTGTGAGCGTAAGGAGCTCTGTAGCCTCGTCCAGCTGCTTTTCTGAGAGGACGAGCAATTGCTCTGATCTGGGGCTTGTTGGAACTGGAGACTCAGTGCATGCAGTCGGCGAATCGCGCGCCACAGAGTTGGCATCCTCCACTCCAGATATGCAGTCCACTTCAGGAGACAGAGAAAGAAGAACAGAACTGTAGATCGACTCCGCTGCCAGCAACCGAATCTTCGGAAACCTGAAGACAGGCAAGACACAGTCGGTTCACAAATGCATGTTGTGCGCCTTACTCATGACGTCTCTTCGCGTCGAGTGGCTTCCGTGCTTCTCGAATTCTGGCATGTGAAACGTTTCAAAAACAAACAAAAAGAAGCCGTCCAAAAGACGCCACTGTGAACAAGCAGCCGCCTTCCACTAGCAAATACCTCCTGGACGTTCGACTTTTTCTCTGGTTCGAATGCACAGAAACCAGTGTCCCTCTCATCCAACACACTAGCCCATAGGGACTTCTTAGCCGGTATACAGGTACACATTGACACATATATAGGTTCAGAAATCTCTACAGGAAGTCTCACGCATAAACGCATACGAATACACATATATATACATATATCGTTACGTGGCACACACACACACATTCAGACGCATTCGCACACCTACGTGCATGCATATATATATATATATATATATATATATATATATATATATATCTTTACGTGATATACACAAAAATCTACTGGTATTCTCACACACGCGCGCGTACACACATAAATACGTATGTACATATATATATTGACGTGTTTCATACTGACCAATCGCATTCTTACCGATGAAGCAGAAATGCCAAAGCATGACACAGAGCGACTCTCTTCTCCTTTAGAAGAGATAGATCTTCTCTATTCCCTTCTGCGACACTGTCCTGACTCGTTCTCGCCCCCGCCAGAGCGACGAATGCCTCGCACCGACTCTTCACGAGTTGAAAAGATCGTAGCCAGACACCTTTCGCGAGTGGACCTTCTGTTAAAATCTTTAAGAGGTTCGATACTGTCACCGCATATATTGGACAGAAGGGCAGAACACGCACAAAATCAAATAACTCGATAAAACGCATCTTTGTGACCGCTGCACACAGACGAAGCTTCGTGCCGCGAGCTTGCAGGATGAAGCATCGAAACAGCTGACTGCTCAGAGGTTACGCGAAAAATGAAAATCCAGAGAAATCCGGGACAAAGTACCAACACGTTCCTCGCTTTCTGACATTCCGTCGGATGAGAAAATCCCAATCAGACCCTCTGGCTTGAAAAATACTGTTGAACGAACAGTAGCACATTCCATCGTGACAACGATGCATTGATGAACAAAAGGAGAAATAGAGACGATATTTGTGTCAATTTTCTTGGTGATCGTCTCCAGAGGGTACCTGCATGCGTACTTGAGAAAAATGCTTGCAGACTCGCTTCAGTATCTCGTTTCGACACGACAGCAAGTGACCTCTCTCATCATAGGGGGATACGCGTATCTGCCTATACCACGTTCACCTTAAAAAAGAAAAAAGAAAGATTCAAAAACGTGAACCAGTATACTAACGTCAGCGTACTACATATATATACATATGTAGCTATATGTATATATATATATATACATATGACTGGAAAGGAAGTTACGAATCTTACCATCACCCGGGGTGACAGTGTCATTGCTTAGAACGATAGTAATGGCGCGTAGTGCAGCGAGGGTGAGTTTGCCGAGATAATCTGTCCCAGTTCCTGATTTTAATTCCGTGACGCAATGGTCAAGAACAGCGACGAGAGCGTGCGTGACGGTGGTATTCGCGGTCTCTGCATGTCCGATGTGTTCCTCTCCGGCGCCTTGAGACTGCGATAGAACCTGTTGGTAGAACGCGGACAGGTCGCCGACGAAAGCTCCTGCCCTTTGTCCCTCTGCACTCTCCTCTTTCTCCTCAACTATCGTCGCACGTTCTCTCGGAGCCGAGAGCCGACGCAACTCGACGAGAAAAGAGAGAAATGTCTCAGCTGTTTTGTCCGCTGTGCTGCCCATGGCTGCGCCGAGGCCTAGACAGACTCCCTCGGCGGCTCTGCGCCGGTAGGGCGAGAGCAGGAGAAGGGGAAGGAGACGAGGGTAGGTGATTTCTGGATTTGTGAAGAGTGGCAAACGCAGCAAAACGCCTGCTTTTCGGGTCTTGTGCAGAGTGGCACACCCGCCATCGATCACAGAGAGTTCCAGGAGGAAGTCAAAGCTCCCACCGGTTGTCAAGAACGAATCCTGCGAGTCCTCGCCTGCGTCCTCCTCTACGGCGCATGCGGTTCGGTGAAACGACACGTTGCTCGCGCCAGCAAGCGGACTTGTTGCATTTGCTTGCGTTCCTCCCGTCTCACTGCCAACACGAGAGGATGGATGAGCTGATCCGATCTCGGTCGGGAGATCTGAGAGCTTCAAACGCTGGAAAGGCAGCTCGGGCTTCGTTGCTTCGAAGGCGCGTTTCTGCTGAAGAGCCACAGGAAGCAGGCACTGTTGCAGGAGAGGAAGGAAGGGAGGATACTGCGACGGCTTCAGGGCAAGCGTGAGAAAGCACGCCGCTGGTTTCTCGCTGTCTTCACTTCCAAAATCTTCAATCGGCTGGATGTCGGCTGGACCCAGCTCATAGGAATAGTCGTGAAAAACGCGCCCCCAAATCCACTCCATCTGAAGGACACAGTGGAGATACCAGGAGCAGAAGAAAGCCAGACACGTGCAGAGATAGAGCGAAAAAACAGAAATGCGTTACTACGGGACGTTTACCTTGAACGCGAAACTTCTCGACACTGCAGGGAGCTTCTGCATAACTCGAAAGGGCGTAAATGTCACAAGTCACATTAGAGGTCCATACGCAACACTGAGAATGAATGCCGTAAGATCGAGACTGAGGCATGCTACCTCGGATTCGCTTCGTGGGCGGCGAATCGGCATCTGGCATCCCTACGATTCAAGGCAATCTTTGGTTCAAGTATATGAAAAACAACAGGAAAAATTCAAATTCCCTTGGAGTTGATGGTGTGTGTAGACTGTGTTCATGTTTCACCCCTCATGTGCCTATGTCTGTGGTCAGAAAGAAAGCCGTAAATCGGAGAGAAGAAAGCTGAATGCGGCACACTGCAGGAGTGCGTCTTGGGCACGTACAAAGGCCGGGACCTTTCAGCTTTCCAGACTCCCTCTCGCACCACACAAAAACTCGAGTTCTTCTACAGGCATCATCACGCGCGATGTGTACACCATCAAGAATGTAGGGTGGCACCCGCGCTTCGCTGAGGCGAAATAAAGTCATTTTCTGTTCTACGAAAACAAAGAAACCACTTCACCTTCTTGGGCAACTGGAATAGTCATTCTGAGAGAGGTTTTTGTTTACCAGAACCTTTTCTCAGTGCGTACTCGAAAGGGAGAGACTCGGATCCGCGAGCGCGACACTTGTCGCTGTTCAGTGCGGGAAACCAGTGGCGCTGTCATGTGGTAGAGCAGAAAGGCCGCTCTGCTTCGCGTTCGGTCTAGATTTTCCATGGCCATTCGGATTAGCAAACTGAGCAGTCTGAGTGTGTCTTCTCGAGTCAGCGTCCCGCATCCTTCTTTTCCTCCTATCCCCGCTCGGTGGTTGTCACTGTCAACCGCGCTACTCGCCATCTCTCTCTCCGCCCCAGATCTGGCTGGAGCGACACCGTTCGAGTGCGTGGTCGCGGAATTCAGGTCGAGACGCGAAAGCCCTGTTCCCACACTTTCCTTTGTCTGCGGACATGCGTTTTCCAAAAGGAAACACGCAATTTCCCCTGCAACCTCTCTCACCCACGACCCCACGTCGCCGCGCTGATCAGCTTGGAAGTCTGCGGAGCACCTCTCGAGTGTCTCTACGATGTCTGGCCAGAACAAAGACGAAGGTGAACTGTGCTGAGCGTCTACCTCGCTCTCCGGCTTCCTCTCACTCTCTTCTACATCCCTTGACAACGCCAGACAAGACGCTCCCGCGCCTCTCGCCTCCAACCGTGTCCCCTCAACGATCTTCCCCGACTTCTCTCGATCCTGGGAACAGCCATCGCTCCTGCGAGTCTCCGACGAGGAAGGCAGAAGAACTGCGAGCGCAGAGCCAAGAGCAATCAGCGCGTTGCGCCGCGTCTGTGCATCGCACAGCACCGCCTGCCCACAGGGTGCCATAGACGTCGCCTCTCTGCAGAGGAGCGAGAACAATTCTGGAAGGTTTTTGCCTTGACCGTTTGCGTCCTCTGAAGAAGTTGCCACCGACCCGTTCGCAGACTGCGTTTGATCTTTCGAACCTTTCAAAGAGCATTCAGGTTCTGTCGAGGCCGGTACAGTCAACGCTTTCCGGGAGTCGAGACAGGCGAGGTAAACGGCGGGAGGGAGGGTGGCCAACGCGAGCACGTAGCCTCTGCGAGCAGCGACATGCTCGTCTCGATTCCTTAAATGTGAGACGAGGGTCGGGAGCAGAAACTCGTGAATCTCTTCCGTCGGCATGCGGAGCAGAAGCAGCGCGCGAAGGGCCTCCGCCGCTGCGAGCTGTACAGACTCACTAAAATGGCGCAAGCCGTCCAGCAGCGTGGTGAGGTACCGGCGAGCTGTCGCCAGCTTGAAGGTGATCAGGGGCGCCGCGGCTGAGGGATCAACAGGAAACTCGAAAGAGGCGAGTGTCAGGTGGGATATTCGAAACAAACGCATGTGGAAATGCATTTAGGGCTTTACCTTGGGAATGCCGCAAGATGCCGAACACGCTCTGCAAAAACCTGTACACAACTGCAGCTTTTATGGATGGGACTGGCAGAGAAGCCTCGTAGAAGTGACTGTTGATTTCCGGCGTGGACGGCGCTTCAGAAACGCTTGCACGTCCACGTTTCCGGTGTATGTACACAGAGGAGGTGGCACTTTCCTTTCAACTCACCGAGGCCTTGAATGAGTTTGCAGACAGCCACCCGAATGAGGTCGCCTCCCTTCCCGCGGTACTGTCTCTGTTTCTCAACCTTCAACACGAGTTGCCGGATTTCCGTTTGCGTCTTCTCGGGAATGCCTTCCCAGTCTTCAGAGACTCCGCAGCGAACGACGCTGTCGGCGCTTCCTCCCGTCGAGTGCACGCCGTTGCGGTTCCTGACTCCGCCGCAAAGCGCCTCTGTTAACGCCGTGATACCGAGAAGAGCCCCGTGACGCGTTCCGAAATCCTCGTCGGGCGCCGCCGCCTTAGCCAGCACGGTGGAAAGAACTTCCTGGAAAAACAAAAGTCCAGACTTCAAATTCCACGCCGGCTTACTTCACATACACACACATGCAAACATATACAAACATATATATATATATATATTTATGGGGATATAATCATGCAGTGCAGGTTTCTCAGTGTGTCCGGAACCCGAGCGAGACACAAATCAATTACAGAAGGGGATTGAGTTTGGCAGACTTCGGGAGTCTGTGTGAGAAGAGACGTGGAGTGCGTGACCGCGTAAGCTCTCAAAATGCCCATAAGCAAGGTGAGGAAGCAAGAAGCTCTCGATTCCTGCTCAGCCCATCCAAAGGTGGTGACACCGCTTGAGGAAAGGGTGTCTCCTCTCAGAATGACGAACGAGAGGTTGCTGCGTATTCTGTGAGTCGACGAAAGCGCGGAAACTAACAAGTTCCGATTCTCCTGTAGTGGTGGACAACTATTCAATCGTAGACTCCAGTGTCTTATCGACACACTCCACCCGAGTCGAGGTAACATCACTTGCTGTGGGTTTTGCATGTTCCTGTTTCGGACTAGCAGAGAGTGGCTACAGATGAAGGTGTTGCGCGAATGTTCACCCATAACTTCCGTTCCTGCCATTCCACTGTTTCTTTCCTCGACGAACCTCTGCGGCAAGCTTCGGGTACTGCACGGCGATCCGCTTCAGAGATGCGGCGCCGAGGACACGAAGCTCTTCTTCTGCGTGTGGCGAGAGAAGGAGAGTCGACAACGCATGCAGGAGTAGCAGAGCGTAGTCTTGACTGAGACTTGCGACTCGAGGCGCCACGCGGAGATACGAGGAGCGACGCGTTGCAAGAGCGAAGAAATCCGCAATCGTGACAATTGTCAGGCCGCATGGTATTCCTCCCTGACGACCTTCGAGTTCCTGAAAGGCTGCAGCTGCTGCGCGTCTGGATCACGATGCGGAGGGAAGTTGCGCACATGCACACATGCAAAAAGAGAAACTCAGCGTGCCAGTCAAAAGTTCTGAGGAAACCGATGCCACAGAGAGACAGTGCAGTTGGACGTCGGAGCCAGGTTTAGCTTAGAACGCTGGTCACGAAACTCGAAACGAGCGAAATTGGGATGAGAGAGGGGGCGAAGCACTGCGCCTTTATACTTCCAGAGTGTAAAGAAGAAGACTCGCCCAACGTAGTGGCATCGACATCCTACAGCTTTTTCGTTATTCCGCATCGATTACTTCTTAGCGTAATCGATGCATTACCGCAGCCTTTTCTAGGGAGCAGGTGCTAGCAGTTGAGGGGTCATGCAAACCATTCTTCACTACCCTATTTGGCACCTTGGAGGAAACTACGTATCTCGCGTAACATTAAAACGATTGTTTGTAAAAGCAGGGTTCGTACAGTGCGAAGAAAAATAGTGGATTGCACAGGAACAGACGCACCTGCAGTTCACTTCTCGGTCGAACAGCGCAACGAGAAGAAGTGCATGAGACAGAGACTCGACTTGTGCTTTCAGTGCTTCTGTGCGGTAGTAAGAACGCGCAAGACTCCAGGCAGCGTAGCACGCAGCGTCTCTGAGAGCTGCCCCGGCAGCCGCTCCAATCGTGTCTCCTGCGCCGCAACTAGCTGAGGCTTCCACAGCTACCGCTAGTCGCAGACACGAGCAGCAGGCAGCCAGTCGCGGAAGGAAAACGAGGCCTCGTCTGAGCAGTTCCGCGAGTGCCAAACAACTGCCGTGCCAGAGCCGCTTGGAAGAGAGAGAAGATGAGAGCGGGACGGAGGTCAGGGAATCGAGGACTGTCACAACAACCTGGAAAGGCGGAAGCCACACAGAGGGGTGAGCGAAAAAGCAGATGGGCGACAAGATGAGCATTTCAACTCAAAGATGCATCTATCCTTCTGGGGATCTGGGAACCTGGCAATGCATGCATGTGTGGACGCAGCGATAGACAAATCAAGACGCAGTCACCGCGACATGCACGCAGATCAATATACCCTCGGACAGGTACGCAAGTTTTGTCGTAGCTACACGGGTCAGAAGCATCATGATTTCGAGCAGAAACGGAAGTATCCTGTACCACAATTGTTGAGGTTTTTCCGAACCGCCACACGCCCGAGTCCGCAGAGCCCAAAGCACTGGTGACCGAAGCTCGAAAAACGGATCCCCCCCCAGGATCCATGCCCTCCCGCGCGACCGCCGCAGAAGTCGGCAACTACGGTTAAACAAGCCCACCGCGAAAACAAGGCAACCTTACACCCATTTAGTCACTCTGACGCAAAAATACATAAAAGGCACGCCGATCTGTCCATGTATATATATATATATATATACACTTATACCAATAGGTAGATGGATAGATTGATAGAGATGCAGACATGGGCACTGGTGGAGGTCTGACTCCATCTACATGGTTTATATCCTTAGATTGAGGTGTACATGGTTGTGTTTGTATTCACATCGTGACAGACCCGAACCGCCTTTGTGTTAGCTCCATACCTGGTCAGCGAATTCCTTTGGCAGCTGCATGACGACTCTGGCAATGGACTTTGATGCAGTCCATCTGACGGCGCTGTCCCGATCAGAGAGCCTCTCGAGAAGGAGGCCAATGACCTCTTCCACTTCTTCGGGAACGTCCTCGTCGGGTTCTTCTCCTCCCTCCAGACGCGGGCCCAGAGCGTCAGCTTTTCCCCTTTTTTGCTCTGCCTGAGAGTCTCCTCGCTCCGCCTCTTCTCTCACCTCTTCTCCGCTCTCCTCTCCGGCAGTCTCTTTGGTTGCTTCCGCCTCTTTTGGGCCTTTCGATTGGGTGTGCTTCTGCTGCAGCAGCGCCGTGAGACATCGGGCGTGCGGGGTGTACCTCCACAGGAGAGACCGGTTGTCGACAGGCGGCAGCAGCAGCATGCACAGACGCGCTGCACAGCTGCACCTCAGTTTGCGGAAGAGGGCAGAGAGAGAGGACAGCGAGCTCCACATCTGTCGTTCATCTTTTTCGGGCCTGCATGCGCCGAGCTCAGGCTGTCCGTCAGAGGCTGAAGCCGCGAGGCCGAGAAGAGCTAGGAGTCGCGGGAGTTCCGGGAGGACAGCTCGCCTGTCAATGATCTTCAGGATCTCGTTTAGCGCACGGAGTGCTGGGATACAAAGAGACAGTTTTGTGCGCAGATGACGAGGAAACGGGACGGGTCCACTCGTCCTGACAGCGACCGAAAACGACTTCTCACATGAGAATTTGATCAGGACCATCAAACTGGGGAGTATCATCTCTCCTGGGCTAGACGTCGGCGACTGCCTCACGCCAGGCAAATGCCTTGAACTCGTGCAGCCAGAAACAACTGAGGAAGATACTTCTGGACACCCCCAGCCAAACCCTTCGACTGCCTTGCCAACACATGTGAGGATTGCTTTGTGTACTCGTGGGGGATTTTCCACATGCAGAGGGCCATGTGTCTACCGTGCGTTTTTGTGAGCGCAGCGAAGAGTACTCGCATGCAAGAGGGCACATCAAACGCAAAGGATTTGAGAATAAGGATATTGGACAACGCGGCGTGGAGTCGAAGAGATCTAACCCAGTCTTGTTCAGAACTGAGGAGGCACAAAAGACGCGAAAAAGTTCCAGCATGCATGATCGGGGATACAACACTAAAGTACTGGAGGCAAACCAATGTATAGACAAACAGAAATGAACGTGTGGTTCTATCTGGGAAGCGAAACCTCCGCAGAAAGCCGCTGCGAGAGACACGAGACGGCAGCGATCGCCACAGTCATATCGGTGTCGCGCACGTTTCGTTGGAAGCATTTCGCACAGACTACATTTAGGAGGAAAACTTACAAAGAGAAGATCCTTTGTATTACTTGTATACACAAGCTGGTGTTCCAAGTATACACTGGATGCCTCGGCACTTGATGTTCCTCACCGTTTGCTCGCTGAAAGAGAGGCACGGGAGAAGCATCCCCGCCAGGGCCCGTTGAGACGGGACTGGACAGTTGTGCAAAGGAGGACTGTCCTTCACCTTGATCTCCCCTGTCATTTGGACGACCAGAGGAACCAGAAGCAGACGAACAGCAAGAGGAAGTCCACGACGAAGAGGGAACGTCGTACGTTGAAAGCTGCTTCTCTAAAAAGAGAGACTGCTGGCAGAAGTTGATGAAGTGTGGAAGGAGTTCCGGAGTCTTTAGAGAGACATCGGGCCGACTGAAAAAGCGGGCAAGTGCAAAGGCAGCTGCGTCGCTGGCTTTCGTGTTTGTTGTCCGAAGATACGCCTCAGCGAGAAGAACGATTCTTAATCCCAGCGTCCTCGGTTGAGTCTTTTCGACCTCGGCGGCGCCTCCAAAACTCGTCCTCTCCTGGGCTGATTGGAGCGAACTGTCGAGACTGTCTAACCCGAAAGGCGCGAGAACAAGAAGCGAGAGCCAGACCAGGAGAGAGTAGTGAGTGCTCCACAGTGGGAGTTGCTTCGCAAGAGCTGAGAGAGCGCGTAATGCACTGCAACACGGTTCCCTCGTTACTCTTCCTCCAGTCTGTGTCCGTGTGGCGAAAGAGAGCTTGCATGTGTCACTCCACTCTGCCTCGTCGTTCGCGTCTCCAGTGCAAAGGTCCGCAGGCCAAACATGTTCCTCACCAGGTCCGCGAGTGGCGCAGCGGGGCGACAGGGGTCGTTCTGTCTCGGTTGTCGATGCCAAAGAAGAAGAGGACGGAGCATACAGAAGCTCAGCCTCGAAGAGAATCTCGCACAGGTCCACGACCGACTCCAGAAGGTCCGGTCTCTGCGGAAGCAAGAGCTGGACGGACTTGTACCCCCTGACTTTGCAGAGGGCGTACACGAGGTGGAGGATAAGCCTCAGAGACAGCGACGCGGCCAGTCGCCTCACTTGCTCGTCTTCGTCCTCGCAGTTCGTCTTCGTGGCCAATTTCAGGCCGCCGCCGGAACGCCTGCCCAGACCAGCCGGCGCCGGTTCCCCCGGGGAACGGGTTCTGTGGACTGTCGACGTCAATTCGTCTGCGGGGCAGAACGGCGAAATAAGGTGCAGGTATTTTTGAACAACCTGGACCAGAGGATCGACGATTTGAGGAATGTGACGATCCAGCAAGGTGGGCCGGTTTTGGTACCGGTCCAAAACCCTGACACAACTCGTGACCAGCTCAACGGCATGTTCTACTCGGCACACGGACACCCGGTGTACATACACCTCGTTGGACGCGGGCTCTGTAGGTCGGGCATATCCTTCGCACAGTGACTCACACAGCTCTTTGAGCTGTGCGAGATCCTTGAAAAAGGAATCTGCCTCACGGAAATAATCGACGTTGCCACAGACGCTGTCACTCGCCAAAGATGCATCAGAGTACTTAGGGTCATCAGATTGATCGAATTCGCTTAGAAGCGCGGGCGCCGAGGGGGCTTGCTGTCGCAGACCGTCAGTCTTTCCACGGGCAGCACCTCCGGTCGCTGCGGGCACATCCTGCCATTGTGACACAGGAATCGCGTCCATTGCTCCACCCTTAGTGGACAATGCATACCCTACACTGTGGATATTAACGTAAGGCCGAGCACTGAAGTCGTTGAAATTTCGGGAGGGCACGCGGATTAGGTCTTACAGCTCTACATAGGACACACACGGGACATCCGCAATAACAGAGGGCGTCTTTCTGGAGACAGTTGCGGGCATTGAACCAGGCAAATATCGAAACAATATGGCCTCGTGCACGCTAAACGCACCACCAAGCAGCGAACGGCTGAGTAAAGTGTGCTTAAACAGACAAATGCCAATAGATCGGCTTGGCAAGCCGTACCGGTAGGGTGTACCTCTTACGCAGGATCACACCGAGAGAGCAGGCGAAGATAGGGGAACGCAGAAAAGAAACTTTCACTGGATGCTCAGCAAAAAGGTGACCACCAACAGTGTTTAGCATCCACAAATCTAACGGCGAAGACTACTTGCTGAAGCCGCCCTAAGACGACGAGCAACAGGCGATAGTGGATTCAACGAACGACAGCCTGTCGGGCTTTTGAAAGAGGTGCTTGTCACGTAAGTTAAAAAAGATACACATCCGTTAGGTAAAACGGAGCAAAAATTGGAAAGCGCCTTCTCTCCGATGCATGGAAACCACCATTGGTTGACTGCGTGAATCCCATGTAATGCAGCGCATGCAAGCGCATGATGTGTCTCTGAAAAGAGGATGTGCCACGGACAGATCCGAGTTGAGACAAACTTTTCTTGGGAAAATGGGGTAGAGTGAGAAACCCGTGGAGCAAATGTGAAATGGACGTTTGGCGAATGCCTGGCTGCCGATGTCTGTCTTCTGGCACAGCTCGTTGTATCTGCATGCGACCCTCCACGAGAAGACACCAGGGTCGCTTCGGGAGACAGCAAAATTCACTGTTGCGTTGACAATTTCGTAAGGCAGTTCTTCCCGAAAAAGGAGACAGCTAGGGATGCTTGAATTCGAGTGCGGTTGTCAAGATACTGCATCAGCCGTGGGATACCTAACCCACTCCAGAAGGAAACTAGATGTGTGGCTTGCCCTCCTGGCCGTTCTCCTACCGTTTCCTGTCCCCTTCTTCCCCGCACGTTGTGATGTACTACACTTGTTCATTGAGGTCTAATTTTTCAGGCAGTAAAACACTATCTGGATAGTTCTGAACTGCGTGCGTTTGCAGGAAGCGTAGAACTGCCGCGCGATACCTCGTTGGTAAAACAGAAAAAAGCGAAACCATGGGTGACATCAGTGATTGGCAGGGCAAGGCTAGTAGGGAGGGGTATGTAAAACAGAGAGTAGCTTCTTTCACGCAACATGACCAGTGCGTCGTATGGTCTTTTGATCCGCAGCGATGTCCAGATCCCATCATTTGGGCAAAGCACGCTAGAAATGGCACTTTTCAATCAACGGCATACACCGCACAAAAGAACAACAAAAGCCAGTATGATGAATGATTAATAACCGCACACTAGCTGATGCCGTTGACAAGGAAAGTCTCCCAGTTACCAGAACGAAGGGTATTGAACTTATCAACGAATTTTTGTGACAGGTTGCACCGCAGACGCTTCAGGAAGCAGTACGTGTCCCGATAGGCGTTGCAATCAATCCAGCTCGCGCAGGTTCGATTTTTCGACATATCCTGAGAAGCATGGAGCATTCTACTTCTTCGGCAGCGTCGCATATACACAGTCATGTGGCAACGTAATGGGTAGCCGTTTCTTCATGTGGTACGTTACCGTTGGCTGACGTTGCTGAGTATACTTCCACGGCGTCCTCAGTGATCCTTCCTGGACTCAAGACTGTCTCTCATCCCGAGATCTCTGTTTCATAAAACAGGTGCAGTCCAAATGACCACTACACAGTTACATCGCTGATCGCATAACGCTGTCGTCCGTAGTATACAGTCATCAAAGATACACAACAAACCGCACAAACAGGGACATCTGTGCTCGTTATGGTCTTAATGACGGCTGCGTACAAATATCAGATTTAATTGGATTATTCTTTGCACAGGCAAGAATTTTATATTCTGCAGTGAATGTCAATTTACTTCTGCATGGAAATGAAACTATCGGCTCACTAATCCATCCTGACTGTGTTCTTAGTTACCGAAAATAGAAGCTGTGAAGATTGGACAACGCACTAGATCTGTACAGCCTGTACAGAAATGTTGGCTTTCCAAAAATACCAAATTTTCCAACATATTTCATACACTTACGCACATCGAAACGGGAATCTTACCTCGCAACTCCCGACCGGTGCGGATCCTTGGATCCCGGCGGTCACGGAAGTCTGGTTGCGAAGGAATACTGAGTGAGAAACAGTTGCCCTGTGAGGCTTGCAGCTCCACAGGAGCAAAATGGAGAGTAACATAATTTATGTGATCTGGGGTATACAGGAAGCGTGATGTTGTAGCGTCATTGACAGCCCTCCACGACATGATATATATCATAGACGCAGTACGTCACAGATGCTGCCAGAAACCTTTGCTGGCTTTCTGTGGTGAGGCTCAGGCAAGAAACCGCCCGCTCATCAGTTTCGCATGATTTCTCTCACACAGTGATAGATGGAACCTCCCTTTTAAAAGCCACACACTACCACGAGATACTCACCCCTTGTCTTCAGCTGCTGGAAATGTCTTCTGTCTCTGTGGCAGAGCTATACTGTGCTTTTATATCTTAATGGCAGCCTTCCCTCCGGTATAGAGCGGTGCGCTGTGAACCGAGGTGAGTGCATGGCTGGGAGTAGCGCCGCTTGGCTTGTCTGGTTGCCCTGAGTAACGAATGAAGTGCACAACCCAATTTTTCGGCTAAGCGTCGATCCCCATCTAGTCTCGCAAACAGTCATGGAAAACACTGCATTTATAATATCAGCCGTCCTTTGAGACCTCACGAATTCTCTACGTGGATCAAGGTGACCGCCGTCATGTCTCACGCCTAAGCATACTACGGAGCTATCTTCTGGATGAAACCTCGTAACACCGTTCGTCCAGAATCACTTTTGTGGGAGCGTATCCAAAAGAACGGTTCCCTCTCGGTATAGATTCCGCGCATATAGCTCAAAAATACAGAATGATTGATAACTTTGCTAACTGCTGCAGGAGGTCCTTTTTCTGCTCTCAAAGTTCCTCCTTTTCTCAGGTTCCAGGCGCTGCTGGCCAGCGTAAAATTCTTCCACCCTTCGCTTCGTGCGTGCTCCCCACCCCTCTTCGGCCGTTCCGTCGCTTTTCCTCTTCCACGACCCTGCTCGCTGCTGGGTGTTTTTCCTGCGCTCGTCGTTCCTCGAGGCCGTTCTGAGTCGCTGTGACTGTGGTCAAAATACTGTTTCCTTCCGTGAACCGCTCTTGGTGGGGCCGTGTCCTTTTCCCCACTGCTTTTATTAGGTTTTTCCGTGTTTTCGCGGAGTCGTCTGAGCTCGGCACTCGCTGCTTTCCAAAATCTCGTTTCAACGTATCGCGGCGCCGTCACCGCGCGCAATCCACTGTGATGCATGATTCTGTTTCTAAAAACTGCGCCTTTTAGCCGGCTCGTTTTTGCATACGTTTGGACCATAAAACCTCGTATTGTTGAAGAAGAATGCAATTTGTGTCTGTGCTGATCACCGTATGAAAATCGGCGTGTCTCGCCCCCTGCCGTGTGCGCGTCCGCTTTTTGCGACCCCGGTACACCCGTTTTTTGTGGTCAGCGAGGAACGCACTTTTGCTGTTATTGTTCACTTTTCAGCGTAACACTGACCCCTTTCATCGTGGCAGGAAACGAACTCTCAGCAAGAATTTTCGAGCACTACTGCGTCGCAGCAGCCTAGTGGGGTGGACACGCATGTGCAGGACGGACAGAAACTGCAAGCTTGTTCCGCAGGCTAAAACTCGCGGAATCCATCAATTAAAAGGCATTAAGTTGCTTCTAGGATCGGCGAATCTTCGTCACTGCTTCTTATCTACACAATGGTTCGGGGAGCATACAGCCGAGGTGGCACCAGCCGCTACAACAGCAACACTGCGAGCCGCGGGAGTAAGTGTTTCACGTCTCAGAAATGGCATCTTTACCGGAAAAAAGTGTGGCTCTTCAAAGTCCTGAGGGGGATAAGAATGGAGCCAAGAGATTTCAGCGGACGTGCACTTCCGGTGGAAGTCCGCTGCCAAGCACTTGGAGAGTAGTCCTCAGTTTCTCCGTGGGCTCTCAAACACGTGTGAACTCGTATTGCGTTGCTCTCTGTAATCGTCTCTGATTTCTCCGGCGTATTCTCTACTCTCCATATCGTCGAGAATCTGTTCGTGCAGTTAGAAGTGTTTCCGCGTCATGGGGCAATGTCCCTCACGAGGGAGGCTGTAGGGAGAGAATCGTAGGAGCTGCCGACTTGTGGCGCTAGAGGTAGCAGCCACGTATTGCCAACGAAGAGAGGCGGAGCTTTTCATTGGATCAGGAGAAGCGTAACTTTTTAGTGGACGAATTTGAGAGGAAATTAGCTCAGAGAGTTGCCCACAAAAGCACAGACGACGCGTGTTGCTCGAACGGGGCTCCAGGTAGCGCCGCTGTGGGTATGCGAGATTCTTTCCAAGGCGCGTTTGTTCGTTTGGCGACGAACAACACACATTGTCCGAGCGCATTTCGTGGTCACCATTCCTCGGGAAGGGCCCTGGAGTGGTAGGCTCCCGCGATCCTTTCTGTATTCAATGTTGCGGAGAAGTCCCCGCATCTGCACGGGTCTTGATAGCAAAGAACGTAGACGCCCATGCTGTTTCCCCACCTCTGCTCCTCCGAATTTCGACGATTCGGTTTCCCCGCTGTCCTCTGTTCCGTCGCTCGGAGACGGGAAGACGACGCACAGTCGCTCGGCCCAAACAAGGAGATTCTGGAAGGTCGGTTGACGCAGAGCCAGAGTTCTGCCGACATCTGAAGAAAATCCTCCAAGGCTGTTTCCAACGCGCAGCTCACGTGTTTCTCAAAGGCGTGGCGGACTTCTTTCGATCAAGAAGTCCCGAGTTTCTGTTCTCTTCTTCGTGCAGCCGGTGTACGCAGCTGGGCGCGAGCCCGCGTTTACGGAATGAAGAACAACTCTCGCCTTCCTGCGGGACGAGGCAGGGGTGGACCTTCTAGCAATCTCGCTATTAGCCGAGGAAGATACACCAACTACCGCGGCGCCAGGTACACGCGCGAATCCAAAAGGAATCCTGAAGTGGCTACAGAAAAGGGTCTGCCTCCGGACCAGGTGCCACCGGAGTCCGTTCCTCCCTTCTGTTTAACGTCCCTCTTCGTCGTTCCTCTCATCAAGTTTTGCTTTTCCACGTGACATCCTTCCGTGCGATACAGTTCTGGAACTGAAAGAAGGCAGTTCTGAAGCTCCTCACTTTTTTCTCGTAAGGGACTAGCCTTTCGAAGAAAAACGCGCGTGTTTCCGTGTGCATGAGAGCTCATACTGTTGTGCGGATGCCGTCTGCCTTTCTCACACAACATTCTGTCCCTGAAGTCATCCAGGGAACGACGTGTGAAGAGTCGTCGGATTGTGAAGGGTGTCTGCAGTCGGTGGCCTTGATTTTTCTGACGACTCTTTGTTCCTCCCCATCTGCACGTGGGGGTTTCGGGTCTGGACTTGTCTTGCAGATGAGTTCCGTTCAAAGCAAGGGATACGCGCTTCCTCTCTACGCACTCTGTCTCTTTTCTGCACGCTGTCTTTACATCTCCTCGTCCCATCTTCCCGTGGGAGCACTGTGAAACACTGCTCGCCCATGACTGTATGCGCAGAACAAAGTCTGGAAGTCTCGCGGGTGTTTTCGGCGCGTTTTGCTCGCTCAGCTCCTACGGACGTGGTCGTGGTGGATACACAAACAACCGCGGCTCTTCTATGGCTGCTTACCGCAACAACATGCCTCGCAACGGCGTTCAGAGCTACCGCGAAAGATTGAGTCAGAGAGGCGGTCGAGGCGCCCGAGGCGGCGCCTTCGCCTCGCGGAGAGGAGGCCTCAGAGGCGGACGCGGCGGGGCGCGCGGCGGCTTCCGCGGCGGACGCGGGGGACGAGGAACTCGAGGCGGTCGCGGCGGACGAGGAGGTGCGCCGGTGAACAAAGAGTCTCTGGACGCCGAGCTCGACAAGTACATGGGCGATGACAACATCAAGAAGCGCCTGGATAACGACTTGGAAAACTATTTTAGCCGCAGCGGCGGTGTCGGGGGTGCGCCGGCCCCTGGATCTGGAGCCGCTGGTCCGGCCGGTGATGACGCTTCGCGCGTTGCAGCAGGAGTCGTTGCCAACGGAACTGCGGCCGATGCCGGCGTCGCTTCTACTGGAGTTGCCCCGAGAGGTGAGAGGTAGACAGACATTTGTGTATATGAGTCAGCGTTTCTGTTCTGCGTGTATGCATGTCTGTCTTGGTAGGCATGCGCTTGAAGTTGCGGTGCCTTCCGTGTCACCAGATAGTTCGTATCCGTAGGAGTAGGTGTGAGAGAAAACTGTAGGACGTGTTACCCTCCAAGGCAGGATCATCGCGTTGATGGTCGTCGCCTTCACTTTTTTCACGAATTACGGAAGCATCGTGTAAACATAGGAAGACATACGACACGAAAGGGTCACAGGAAACCTCGGACTGAAAAGAGCCGTCCTTCTGTTTTGAGGTAGCTCGTAAACGGTGAGAGTTTGAGCATCGAATGGGGGCACCTGTTTGGCGGTCCTTCTGCCGGAGGGAACAGGCGGCTCTGTCCAGTTTTCTTCCGCAGACAAACGGAGAAACGCCTTTCGCGTGGGCCAGCAGTGGCGTATTTGTGTGTTTCCGTTGTGTTTGTAGGAGGCATGGATGTTTCTATGGACAACAGTCTTTAGGCGGTGAGGGATGACGGACACACGCCCAACAAGCAGAATCATGTTGTGCGCGGGGTCGTGCTTGCTAAGAGGCCCCAGTTCCAAGCGTAACTACATAGGAGGCCAAGAGTCTCGGCTGAAACGAATCGCAGATAATATTGGTGTTTTCGGTCAGTATGGTTGTCTTCTAAGATTGCATTTTGGCGCTCGATGTTCTGGATGCGACGGCATGCAGAGATGAATCGTGCAAGCCTTGACGCGTGTGTGAGTTTGAAGAGACATGCATGCTGATGTGTGTAGAAACTTGTTTAGCAGGGAAGTTGAACTTCAGAGAGGAGAAAGATGCCGCTATGAGATGTCTGTCCTTGAGAAGGATTTTGCTGCATTGAGTTTTACGGGGTTCACACCACGAGACTGACGTCAATTACGAGAGAATACGATGTTTGTATTAAAATATGTGTTGGATGGTGGAGGCATTGACGGTCTATGGATGACGCCCGTGGTGAACTACGATATGTGGCGGCGCCGTAGGCGAGGCATGCTGATACAGGGACGGTCGCCAAGAGCTACGGAGGACCAGAATCGACACAAACCTGTCTTGACGACGAGAAGGGAATCGAGTACTGGAGCAGAAGAGACGGTGGAACGGTCAACGTAGAGGCTTGCGGTTCTGGTCTAAAGACGAATTTCGTCGCTAAGGCGAATTTTTGCGTGCTTCTCTCTTCGTTTAACGTTTTTGCATTTCGAGCATCCCTCAAACATGTTCTGCCGCCCGGTGGCGGGTGTGGAAGACATGCATCTACTTTAGCGTCTGTAGTGACATTCTCAGCATAAACGCCTGTCGAAGCGAGGGAACCTTAAAGTTGATTGGATGCTTGTATGCTAACCTGACACAATTCTAATCAAGAAGCTTCCTCTGACGTACAATGGAGCCTTGCAGAAATGTGGGCGTCGGAATTCACACACTTGAGCAGGCTTCCGTCTCTTTTTGCCTGGCAGCATGTGCAATTTGCTGACACTGCGCAGCGTAGACGGTCAGGACAGCTTCCAGTGGCTGCGGTGCTCCTTTAGGTTTTTATCTGTGGTTTACCTACCGTCTTCCCAGGGTGTCAGGGGTGATCCGACACTAGACAGCAGCTTCCGCGGAATGCATTATCTATTCGAATCGACTGCGGAGACGGTGTTGGTGTGTCACTTCCGAGACACGAAACCTAACGGCATTTTCCTTCACACCACGGGACATCCGCGCTGGCAATAGAGGCGTCGGACCGTTGTTCCTTTACTGATGTGCAGTGAGGTGGCCACCTGAACCGGGCAGATTGTGTATAGCCATAATAGTATTATCTCCAGTGTTGTGGACAAGCCGGACAGGCCGGCGGTGCATGTTGAATATTCGTGCTCGGATCAAAAACTACCAAGAAGAGAGGTCTGCTCGCTAACGGGGGCAAGTGGTGGATGAGTAAACGCGGTGGGCGCGTGCTGGGCTCGAGCGTCGGTGAGTTTTTCTTCTCGTGAATAACGCAGGTCGGCTGTAGAAGCACCGTGGTTGCCACGTGTCGTTCAATCCACACAAGAACAGGAATTTTACATCCAGTCTAGAACAGGAAATTTGAAGGGGGTGGTGCGATGGTAGACTTAATCGAATGAGCTACAGAGGAGAGATTGGAACAAACTGAAACGAGGAGAAACCGTACAGCACAAAATCCTTCACTTTGGAAAGATGCCAGGTAAGGGTCAAGCGACGCGGAGCTTTCAGTACTTAAGTTCACTCCAGGCTGCTTTTCTTCGCCAAGCTCATAGACTCTCGTCGTAATACATGGAGGAGCGTTTGCGAAGATTCAATGATCTGCAAACGAAAAACGGACCCCAAGACCAGTAATGAGGAGCCCTAATCAGTGAAAGGCGTAAACACCCTGGTGGTCGGGCACCCGTTGATGAACAACTCAAAATAAATAAAGTCCTACCATCGCTACCTGGTGGTGCAAGTTGATGCATTACTATTGTTCACGTTACCAACTTTACTTGTGAAATGTCAAATCTACGTGGCTGCACCACGAAACATCTCGGCATCAAGTCGGGCGTTGGGCGAAAAACAAAAATAGTACTGAGGGGAGAGCAGGAATGATGAGTGTCGTTCGAGGAAGGGGAATCCATTCATCTCACCTTCATATATGCAGCTTCTGTGTCTTGTATCGTTTTGTCGTATTCTTCTTTTGCTTGCATGTTTCTTTCGTTGCTTGCTGTGCAGATAGTACACACGAAACCCTGCGGGCCACAAGAGTTCACTTAAATACAAGGAAGTAGGATGCCGCGTTAGTTCTTGGGAAAACGGTGTCCTAACCACCAAAATAGATGTGTGCAAAGAGAAGTTACCATCTCCTCCGTACAAATCCGGCATTAAGGACTTGCATGAAAACGAAGAACCTGTGCCACTGCATTGCACGCACAAGGTTTCCGAACTTGCCGATAGTTTTTCTTCGCCAAATGCTCACTTGCGGTTCATGCATCGCGCGCAGCGCATCGTGAAACAAGGTCATGTTGAATGGTATCATGTCACCAGGAAAAGCCCGCTTTTGGGACTGATTCCTTCGCAGGGTTCCAAGTTGCCCTTTTCAGGAGACGGTTCCCTAGCAAGCCGTAGGTACGAGCCAGTCTTCTTGCTTGCTGATGGTATGGCCTCTCTCCATGGAAAACAAGATGTTTACCGAGTGTGCTGGGGTTGGATGATCAAAAACAGACATTCGGTGGCGCGCGCATCTGACGGGCATACCGTACCGTTTAGCTTCTGCAGTTTCTCGGTCAAAGCGGCAATTCCTCGCTGAACTTTCTCTTTTTCTTCGCTCTCCTGTAAACAACATCGCTTCACCACAGTGCCCCAATTAACAAGCGGCAAACCGGCTTCTAGCGATGATGGGAAAGAGTGTATGATGCCAAGCCAACGCACGGCAAAGCACTGCGCTGTAAACATTTTGGAACACAGCGTGACGTGTTTACAAACAAACATGAGAGCTGCTCTCAGTGAAACGATGTAGATGGCAAGAAGAAATAACGCCAATATCGTGTAGAGCATTCGCAAGTATTTCTTCACTATACTGTGTTTCAATGTGGCAAAGTGTTCTGGATACCAGCATAATTTGTTTGCCGATCTCATCCCTCTTGCGCTTGAGGTCCTCTATGCACTTGAGGAGTTCATTGCCGCAGTTAGACAAGTTCGTCGGGTGGTGGTTGGCCATCATTTTGCCTGCGTCACCTCGAACCCTTTGCCCTTCTAAATGGTGCGTTCGACCCCGGAGGTGTCCCCAGCAAACAGGTGGATGCAAGGCAAATTTACGCTGGGGTGGCTGGTGTCCAGCTGCAATGCCAAAATCAGGAATAATCAGTAAAATTCTTGCTGCTTGTGCTTGTTGAATTTACCTTCTCAATAAAGGTGATTCATAGCACACTACTCGAACAGGAGAAAAATAACAGCAGGGAATCTCGTTCGCTTCCGAAGATTTACAGACAGGGTCCTGTAGTTATTGCATGAATTCCAAGGCGTGAATCCATTCAACAGGATAAGGCAAATCTACCAACACGGACACACACAGTTTGGTGAGTCTACGCAACATCGAGTTGATTCTCATGAGAACTAGGTGTGTTACAGAATGCCGTGACGTTATTTGTATCTCAAATGTGCAATTCACTTTCCCGTCTTTGCAGGATGTTGGGAGCACTAGGGCAAGGCGTTGTGTTCATTTATGGATTTGATCACAAGCTACTTCCTTATACAACAGACCTCGTGCCGCAAAAGTTGCCGGCCCTCATGAATTCAGTTTACTAGCAGCTTTTGCGGCCACTTCCGTCCGTGTAGGACAGTACACGTCTCAAAGAAAAACTAACGCCCCACAGAAGCGGGTCTGATTGGCTGGTAGTGAGTATCGATGAGGTTCGACAAAAGCTCATTCATTTTGCTGAGCGCATATTGTCAACCCAAACCCAATCAACTTTGTCGCTTTTGCTTCGGTGTCAAAATGTGGACGTTTTTTGTGCAGAGTCAGATTCCCCCATCTGGGAATTTACAAACAGTGGTTGAGATCTGCTCGCTGTCAAAGTCCGATTCTCTGCATGCCCAGGTGATGTGGTATTTATAACTTGTTTTGCTTTGAACTGTTATACATAACAGTTGTACCGTGTTATTTCTTTTATCGGATACGGCCTCGCAGCGCTGCAAGTGGCGAATGAATCGCTCACGGGCAATGTGCCGGGTGGAGTGTGGGGGGGGGGGGTGAGAGAGAGAGAGTCGGTCTGGTGAATCGTATCATCTACTCTGCATCCTTCATAAGCACTATACTTCAGATTTTATATCTGACGATGAACAAGCATACTGTGTGTGCTATGGCTCCCTGACCGGCTCTAACCTATCGACAACTCCCAGAAAACACCCCACTATTGCTCCCGAGGGGAACTTAATTGGCTCCAGTCCATATTATGGTTTGCGTGTAGTATCCACCTTAAATGCGCACCGAAACATTCCAACCCAGTAGCCTCGTTTAAGATTACAGTAGTGCTTTTCACACGTAAAGGAATCACCGTAAATCCAGAAACTGTGTGTGCTCGCATTATGTGTATCTCGCGGTAGCTGCGGCAGTCGCTGCAAGTTTCAGTACCCCTGGTGCAGCTGAGTTCTGTGCTGCGAAGGAAGATATTGCGGGTTCATTGCACGGAAACCATCTGGGAACGGAGTCAGTGCGAAAACCAGGATCCACGTTTTCCATGTTTTTAAGAAGCTCCTGATCCCTAACTGTGCAAGAAAGGAACGATTTTCCACGACAATGCAAAAAGCCTTCAATATTTCTGGTGATGGAAAGGCACTTCGCGTTGAGGTGGCGGTATATAGTACAACTACACTCTGAGGCGCAGCAGACGCAAACGGCTGTAGTGCCTTTTTGTCTTCTTATCGCTCGTGACTTCTGGGACTGTGCATTGTTGACCTGAACGATAGATGTCTGTTTTGCACATAACAAGAAACGTTAGCGAAGCTCAGAGGCGTCCAATGGAGCATATATTTATACGTATATGCGTGCGTAGAGCTTTCACACAGTTTATGTATTTTTAATCAAATAAGTGTCCATGTGCCAAAAAGTTATGTAGAAACAATCACGTTTTGGCTTTGTGAAGGCTTCCGCAACACAAACCGGGAAAGAGAATTTCACTCAGAAGAAAGGTAGAGGTGGCCGCCGCCTTCAGACGAGGTGTCATCCGTTTTGTCACCTCGGTACGAAGCAACTACAGCGATCTCTTTGGTAGACCCGAGGAACTCGTTCTCCGAAAAATGGAGGAAACATGTAGCGACCGGCACACGTTAAATCACATGTCTGGGGCACACACGCATGCATGCCGTTGTGAGAATAGATCACGTGACCAGGACACGTGTCAAAATATTCTGAAACAGAAGTAGCTGTGTCCCTTGTACAAGCCGTATATGTACGGCCCACGGTGAAGGCGTGTTAAGTTTGGTTTGATATTCTGTACTAACCAATCTAAGATCGAGATGTCTTTTTGTTACTTGACAAGCAGTGCGTACATGCGCTCTTTTTAATAGGTAGTGTCTTTGGAAGCCGGAAGACGAAATCGTCCCAGTCTCCTGTCGCTTTCGCTTCAAAGCTGCAAAAAACCTTTTCTGACATTGTCGTTTTCAAGGGGTTGTCTTCAGATCAGGAACTCGTACCTTATACCACACCCGAAAGATGAGGGAATGTCAAATTCGAAATGCCACGTCGGAAAGATTACTGCTACTAGTCCCTGAATCTCTTGCAGTGTGTGCGTCGATTGTTTCATGTGGAAGCCGTGGGGCCCCTCTCTCACGGCATCTGCTGCGACTTTTTGTAACCTGAGCAAACAACACTCGCCTCGACTCATGGAATTTGGAAACTTCTTCTCGATTTGGGTACAATGGCCTGAACATGTGCAGAAGGATGCCCACGGAAAGAGAAGCGGCAGTTGGTAAGTAAAGGAACCCTCTGGGCGTTGTCCATCTTCTCTTGCTGACAGTAGCATTCAAGGCGGAAAATTACAGGCAAACGTTGTAGCGGCCGTCGTAGGTTTACCGATTCCATGAAAGCTTCGCTTTCTACTGGCGATCTGTCAGCTTTTGTGCTACTGCGTTTCTCGTGAGTTGAGACACGCAAGCTGGAACTGCCCACGCACACGAAGCGCCTTGACCCCCGCACACCGAAGTGATGAATCTCACCGCGAGGCCTGGCACTTTCTGGAATCTCAAGGCTTTTGGCGCGTTGCAGCGGAAAACCCGGCGACGCTATTCCTTCTATCGTTTGATCTTACGGTTTCTAAATCATTACATCGACGAACGTGAAAAAGAGGCTCCCCTTTCTTGCGAACCCCCTCCAACTCAGACAACCAAACAGCTTCCCCCGGGTTACCTGCGGGACAGTCTGAGGCGCGACATAGAACGAGTCCGTTTTGTGGGAGCGGCCGTACAAAAAAGTAGCATTTGGATTGTGTTCGATATATCTGGATCACCAGTTTCAACAGCAGAGTATGTCCTTCTGGCGCACAAAACTGCTACCCGCGGATTCTGTCTCTCGCTTGAAAAAACTCGTTTTTACGAAGATATGTGGCTATCGGCGGCCTGCGGTCAAACCCGAGCAGCCCGTCCCTGGCTCTAGTCTGTTTCGCAGAGATATTAGTGTGCAGAACATTGAAACTAAATAAAAGGTTATCAGACTACCATAAAAGTGAAAATATGTCCATGGAAATATATCAAAGGCAACAACGAGCGAGAAAATGAAGGTTGCTCAGAGAAGTGTGCAGTTTTTGCTTCGAAACTTACTCAAAACACCCCTTCAGTCGTGGGTGTTGCTGTCTAGGTCGCTTAGCGAGCTCGCTCCTTGGCCAAAAGAACGCAGTTTGCACTGCAGACGTCGAAGACGCCAGAAAAGGCCTGTATCTGTTTAATTCCACGTTCTTCCACTCTCCCGCTTGTCCGTTCGCCTTCTGACAAGTGAAGCGTCACACAAGGAAACGAGATGGACGAAGAAGCGTCCATAGCCGCAGCTCTCGAGGCAGAGCTCGCGTCGGTCAACACACCGGTCTTGTCTTTTTCGAGACCGGACAGTGCAGTTCTATTCTCGGGGTCTTCGTTGCCAAGGCTCCTTTGGTCGGCCAGACGAAAGCACCGCTCTTCAGAGGAAGTGTCGCCGGAAGCTCACAACCGACTTACTCGACGCCCTTCATCTGAGGAAGTGGTTAGCCACCCACATTCCCGAGCGCGTCATTATCAAGGAAGTGCCATTGCATTCGTACCTGGTTCATCTGTCTGTAGAGGCGCTGAAAGACCTTCTGAGACTTCCTTTGGTTTGGAGAAAGATGCTCGAGCACCACCACACCGAAGGACGAGCAAGCTTCTGAGTAGAGAACGGTCCCCCCAAAACGACGTCGGTTACATGCACGCCATTTACGCTCCTACTGCTGAGATTGAGTCGATACTGGGAGACACGTCGGCCGGACCAAGGGTAGCTTCTGGAGAAATCTGGGACCCTTCCTCCACCTTCTGTTCACCAATAGCATCGGATCGAGACGGGAAGCTGGAAGGCAAAACAGAAGACGAGCAGGACGATGGAGGCCTTGCTGAGTTGCTGAGCGTCCAGAGCGAGATTCAGAGGCAACTCGTCCGCGTGCAAGAGGCTATGCTCTCTGATTGCCGAGTCTTTAGCAGCCTAGCTGCACGAGTTGCTGGAGGGGCCCGGTCGCTTCAAAACCCCGATCTTTATCGGAAACAGCTGGCGAGACACACCCGAAACAAGTCCACCACTCCTCTTTTTGTGCCTTTTCGGCCGTTGAACCAGCAGCAGAGAACCGAAACAAGACACGCAACTCACAGCAATGTTTTTGAGGGACGCAGTGGAGACCCTCGGCTGCCGTATGTGTCGGCCGCCGCTCCTGCTCCTCGTTTCTTGTGCACAAGCCCGTCGTCCGGAGTATCGCGAATAAAACGGGTCTCTTCTGCAAGAGCTGCTCAAGCTGAACAATACAACCGTTTGCACTTCCGTGTTACTAACAGCGCCCGACCTGATGCTGCCACGGGAAGATTCTCCGCCTCGACACCGGTCGCCGCAAGCCCTCAAATGAACCAGGTTGGGAGGAAACGGGTGAGGACTGCTGACGATGTGAAAACTCACTTTTTCTTTCACCCCAAAAGTGGGGGAGGTGATGTTACAACGACAAGGGCCCAGAACATTTCTAGAGCGAAAAGGAGAAACCGGCGGCATAGCTTTTCCGCAGACGACCTTCACAGCCTTCAAAGCGGCGCTAACGGCCGTCGCTATGATGCAGATTCCTCATATGCTTGCCCCCCAAGTTTTCCACATCCTCGGGTTTTCAGTCAGTCTAAATCGCCTCAGTCGCCCCGCCCAAGCAAACACGCTCGCAGACTGCGTGCGTTGGCAGGTGAACGAGAGCGCTCCGCAAACTCGCAAAATGCACCGGAGTGTGCACTGGCAACTTTAAATGGTTTTCTAGAAGCGTGTCGCGAAGCACAGGAAACAGATTACGGTATGGGTGTATCCGACAGGCACGCCTTCCGACTGAGAAATTGTGACGAGGAGTTGCCAGCGATTGGTGCAGAAGCCAACCGTGGGCGAGTAGGCGGAACATGCGTTTCTGAGGAATACGATCGAAGGCAAGGAACAAACAATAGTGCGGAGACCGAAGATTTCGGTGAAGTAGACGCGCCACACCTAGTGCGCAGCCAACTGGCGAGCGTGGCTGATTCGTCGGCGCTAGGCGCTTCCGCTGGACACGGTCATCCTGGTGATGCAATGTCTTCCCAGAAGTTCCCTTCGGTTTCGCCTTCGTGCATGTCTCGTGAACACTATTCTACTGCCTGTCCTTCTCGGTTTTCCTCTTCTGTGGCGGACAGCGCAGAGTGCCCACAGAATGCCAGGCACAGGGACCAAAAGAAGAGTACTTTCGATATCGAAAGAGACAAGTAAGAGAGGAACAAACAACTACGGGATCGAACACGCCTGAACGCAGGGATTCTCGACACACAGTCGAAAAAGGATATTACGAGTCAGCCGTAGCACGACTGACAGTCTCCCCTGTGTGCAACACCACGAAACACCTTTCGAAGGACGTAGTTGTTGTCTTTGTGAGCGTAGGTGCATGTATATGCGCAAACATGTCGATAGATGCCTAGTAGACAAACAAACTGCGTGTCCTCGGGTACATCCGGATATTTAGGAGAGTGGGACACCACAAGGCCACAGAGCGTCTACGTTAGTGCCACAGGGCAGATTCAGCTTCGTGCGTGGTTTCGTTCCTTCTCAGACTGAACGAGAGCATGCGGACATGGGAGGAGCAGCGCCAGTTAAGCCACGAGGATCTCCTTGTTCTTCGTTTCAACAGTCAAGTCCGACAGCGGCGCGGGTACGTCTAACTTCGAATCGGTTCCTGCGTGAGCTTTCCACCAGCATCCGACAAGTCTCTGGTCCCTTTGATTGCCTTCTCTAGGCTGCCAACTGCAGACATGCTCTTTTTGGGTTTGGTACAACACGGTGTTTGATGATGAGTTCCAGGCAGCTTTCTTACATCACCACAGCGGCTCTACAGCGGCACCGAATTTCGTGTGACCAGCGGAAAGACTCTGACGCTGGTCTCGCGGCGTTGCCAACTTCACGGAAAACATCGCTGCCCCGATCGTTTTATCCGCCTCTTTACGTTGTTTTTCTTTTGTCTTCGCAAACGGTCAGAAAAGAGAGAGAGACGATGAGGGGGGAGGAGGAGAGGAGCGTAGCTCACGAAAACCTGGAAAGGATCCTGACGTTCGAGCTTCCGCATATTCTCGAGGCTGACAGGGCTGCCAAGGCTGAGAGAGAAGCAGAGAGGCAACTGCTGAAGGCAGCAGCATCCGCTCGCCACGCCATGGCCCTACGAATTCAAACGGCTTGGTTAGCCTTCCAACGGAGACGAAAGAGATCGAAGAGATTGAAAGAAGCTTTGGAACATCTCCGACGTGTCGAGAGAAGCCGAATGAGCTTTCTGTTTCTACACACCGTCGCGAAATTGAGACAGAGAAAACGTGTAGGGGTGAGGTGTCTGGCGAGGGCTATTGAAGAATTGCAGGCTCGCTTCAACATACTTCACCAAGTTACCGCTCTGGCCACATGGGAGCTGTATGTGAAGGAAGCTACAGCTAGTGCAGCGTTGCGCATTCAAGCGGCTTGGAGAGGAAGGACTGGCAGACAACAGTACAAACGCGCAAAGGCTTTACTGGAGTTTGACAGACACTTCCGAACACATGTCATAAAGATTCAATCTGTTATGAGAGGGGCATGGACTCGAAAAAGGCTAGCATTCCAGGGAATAGAACTGCCGGCAGCGGGACGAAAAAGAAACGCAGCGACGACGATCCAGGTGAGGACCTCAACGGGAGAAGAAGAGTTGGAGGCGAGACGAAATGAATACCAACTCGAGAGTGAGTAGCAGGGGTCTGAGAGTTACGCGGCGGGCAGAGGAATGGTAGAGACTCGGAAATGTCCCGGCAAGATGGACAGGCTGGACGCGAGACAACACAAAAGAACGACGCAGGAGACGGAAGGCACAAGAGTATGGGAAGGGTGACCAAAGATAATTGAGGCATATTGTGGGCAGCAACGAACATCGGCGAAAGAGCGAGTACCCGGCGAGAAGTTGAGATCAAACCCCTATGGGAGACACGACATACACTCATGTTCTCCACACTCTGGGAATTCACTGCGGGCGGCTCAAGAAATTCGATTGCCAACAAGTGCAAGAGCGAAGAACACCTGACACAATTGCACAGACAACTGATGGAGCATCTGAACTTCCTTTGTCTCCGTGGTGGGACAGAACGAACCCATATGTTTTTTTTATCTTCAGTGAAAGGCGTTTACAGACCCACAAATGTGCCTCAGCGCGAAAAACCCGTGTGGCTTACCGCTTTCGCTGCCACATGTACATTCATTTGTTTCTTTGTTTGGCATTTGTGTTTTCCTTCTCCTCAGAGGGTCTTCCGGGGCTGCCGGATCCGTAGGCGCCTCCGTCATACGATGGAGGGAGTGCGTAGCTTGACCGGCGGCACAGTTGAAGCGATGCAAGAAGTGGATATCTCTGAACTCAGTTTCCTGGACTCCTTCCAGTCTGATGATTGCTCTGACCTCTTCACCTTGTCTCTGCCTATGTCATCCTTCTACTTTCTCCACGATGTGGCTTTTCCCGTGCACCCTATCGTCTCCCCGTGCTCCACAGAGCATCCATTTCCTCAGCGAATTTCGCAGGTCTCCCGTCGGAAAAAACTACCCCTGTCTAGGGAAGGCCTTCCTGAAGGATGCCCGTCTGTGGAAGGCAAAGCATTTTCCTCTGTGCCCTCTGTTCCACCTCCATCGTGCTTGTCACCGGCAACAGAACCCCGTCTGCCGACGCCATCTCCATCCATCCCTCCCCCCATCAAGAAAGGCTTGGAGCCCAATGGGCCTGCAAGTGTCAAGGCGCCGCCCTCCCCTCCAGAAGGCCACGCCGAAGGCGAAGGCGACCGGGCGGAAGAAGGGAGAAGAAGGGCCGAGACGACCGGGGAGAAGGAGGAAAGAAGATCAAGAAACGATGTGTCTGAGAAACGCGACTCAGGCACCACGTCAGAACAGTCTTTAGCCGTTGACGTAGACACAGAAGAACATTCGCATGCTGGCATTCCGGATCAGAGGCTCCCTCTTTCAAATGTCCTCTTTTCCCTTCCCTCTCTCCACCGAAAACACACCTGCTGGATTAGCCGACTGTCTCCTCCCGAGGCTCGCGTCACTCCTGACGCAAACTTTGCTGTGCACAACCCAAAGCAGACAACGACACAAACAAGAAAGATAGGACGCGAGGAAACGGAAACCGTACCTGCTGCTGAAGAGTCTCGTTTTTTGGAGGCAAACTCACAGACCGCACCGTCTCACCGAGAACAATACGGGGAAATGACAGTCTCTTCTCAGCTCCACACTCAGTCAACTTTTGCACCAAGAAGTCAAAACTGCCGCCTCGAGAAGGGGTTCCATTCTAGTGATCTGAACAAACACGTGGCCAGAGAGCACGAAGACTCCAAGACAACATCTGCTGCGTGGAAGATGCATCGAAACTGCCTCTCTTCCTTCCCCTCGCCTAGTCTTTCTGCCGTCCTTTCGTCTACCTCTCCGACCAATCCTGACACCAGAGGCCGGCTCCTGCCAGCCCGAGGCACTACACAAGTCCACGCTGGAGCAGGGCTGTTGTCACTTCTGTCTCAACCTTCTAAGGGGGAAATGATAGAGCTGGCAAGCAATCCGCAACATAATCACGGAGAAACCGGGTCTCGTGTGTGCAGATGCAGACCGTACGAATTACAAGAAGAACAGGTAACATAACTGGACCATAGGGGCACCTGTGCCAACCTGAGACTCTGAGGGACAACCGAATTCGATTTGCGTGGTTGTGTCACAGAACCCACCGGAGCAGCTGAGCTTGTGTGTCAGTCTCTGCAGCACGTGAATCGTTTGCGTGAGGTGTCTGAGTCAAATGAAATCGTGATAGTCGTATGCGTCGATGTCGGAGTGCTGCGCATGCAGAACAGCAGGTATCCGGAAACTGATCCTGTGGAGGTGCTGAGACCTTGGACCGCCCCCGTCTCGCCAGCTTATCCATGTGATCACCCCTTTCAAGCAGTTGAGTTTATTACCAAGAACGTTTTCATCAACAACGGCACATCTGGCTAATTTTTACGACCGACAAAAGTGTTTTGTTTTTCTTTGAACAAAGAGCAGCCGTTTACTGGATCTGTTCATGTTTCAACGAAACAGGTGAAAGGGAATTGCGAATTGGAGCGGCGAGAAGCGAGAGACGGCGCAATAGAGCAACCTATTGAAGACGAAACAACAAAATCATGGGACCTGTGGTAACGAAATCCAGATATTATTTGGTGTCCCGTACTCATTATCAGCACGGAGCAAAGTTGTCTGGCGCTAGAGTGCCATCTTCTTAGAGAAGCGAAGAGACACCTTCCCTTGATAGAGTGGTCGCTCCGGTTCACTTTCACAAACAATCTGACGATAATCAAAGGAAACATATTTATCAAACGCAGGCATGGGGAAAAGCCGCTATTCGAAGTCCTACTTTGCAGGTGGACGCTCGGAGACCATCGAGGAAGTTAACGGCGAACATAAACACTTTCCCGTTCTTTTCGTAAAAACAGTCGCACTCTCGTGTAGCTCCTTTCCCGATCCTTCCTCGTGCTCCTTTCCATTCCTTGCGCTGGCACCCTGCATTCTTGTGTGTTTTTAACCCTTTAACGGTCAAGTGTCACGATCGTTTTTCTTTTACACCTTTTAAAACTTGAAAACTGTTAATTTGCTTAACAGGACCAGGGTAGGCCAAAAGGGTTCTGAAGGAGGCGTATGCCTAAGCAGAAATCTCCCAGGAAACTGCATACACATATTTATACGTCTCAGGTCTGTCACTGTCGGCATGTTTGATTGCTTGGTTTTTCCCTT
The DNA here is from genome assembly GCF_000006565.2 of Toxoplasma gondii ME49. Lineage (NCBI taxonomy): Eukaryota > Apicomplexa > Conoidasida > Eucoccidiorida > Sarcocystidae > Toxoplasma > Toxoplasma gondii. The sequence continues at coordinate 1,790,210 of NC_031469.1, forward strand.
ATTCCCAGGCAGTTCTATGAGTTGTTTTGCCAGCGTGAGATGCACCTTCGAGATGCGCAGCCCTGTGTTAGCAGTTGATTACCGCCTTCTCCCGCTTTTTCTTCTTCCTTTCCGTTCAGTTCTTCTTTACAACTTTTGGTTGCCCCACCAACGCGCAAGGCCTATTCTTCCGTGGGTAGCCCTGGCGACGGTGCTGCTGTCACCTTGAAGAAGATGGAAATCAAGCCTCATGCACCATCAGTCTCGAGCAAACTGCAAGCACTTCGTGGCGAAAATAGTCTTGGTTCTTCTCCATCCCGCATTGACGCCAGGTTACGATTCCGCAGTGAACCGATAGTTGAGGACCAAGGGGGTTCGCAGAAAGTATCTGAAAGCAACGTGTTGGACGGGACCAGCACGTTCACAGATCACCGCTGTCTCTCGCCACTGACGAGAGAAAAACGAGACAACTTTGCGCGGTTCGGCCATGAGCATCAGCGAGACAAAAAGCCTTTTCAAGCGAGGGAAGCGGGAGTAGCGGGTATGGAAAGTCTTCTTGACCGGCTGCGTACAGTCCAGGAAATCAGACCCCACGCTGCAGAGGCGGCTGCCTCACTTGCCATTTCTGGAGAAGTCGAGATCGGGAAGGTGCTACACAGAGCGTCATTTGCTGCAACACCCGTTCACAACGAAAGCCGCTCACAGCAAAGCAAATCCACGACCAGCCGGTCGCAGCATACCTCAGCGCACAATTCCTACGTTTCGCGCGAGGAAAGCACAGACTGCTGTTCTCTAACATCCTCATGCACGAAGAGGCAACACACGGCGCTGATCCCAAGTGAACGGCGATGCGAAAAAAATCACCGAACAGCTAACGTCACTGCTAGCGTAGACATGGAGAAATTGTCACCTCATCGGAATCAGAACAGCGTACACAAAAGGGCAGACTACTGGGCACATTTCCCGCAGCCTGCCTCAACTACAGTCCTTTCAGCAGAAAATGCAGACGCCAGGGCAGATCTGGTGGTCCCTCAGTTCGAAGATCATGTTCCACAAACTCATATGGCTTCGCGGGAGTCTCAGGCTGGGACAAGCGACAAGCACATAAACAGAAACGCTTTCTGGGATGGCGAAAATACACCAGCAACGTGTGCAGTCCTACCGATAGTAATTTCGCGTCAGCAACTGCTGCTTCGACGCGGCACTACACGTGCGGAAAGAATGGAAATATCTCATCAGAAACGGAAACGAAACAGTCTAAGTACAATAACTCGCCCAGTGTCAGAGAGTTTTGCTTGCTTTGCTGCTGATGGCGACAAGCGTGTGAGCTTTCGTAGAAGTGGACGCGAGGGAGACATCAACGCGCTTGAGTTGATGTCGACACACAAGACCAGCTCGCATAACATTGCCCAATCGCCGCTGAACTGCGACCGACAAGATGACAGAAATATCCGAGACATTCGGGAGCAATTGGCGGCTGTGCGCGACCAGCTGCAACGCTTGCCTAAGACTCGCAAGGCACAGAACGCTGTGGCGAGATGGAAACTCGTGCAAGAGCTGCAAACTCTGGAGGAGCAAGAGAAACTGCTCATGGAGCGAAGTTTGTCCGGGGGAGTACGCTGAAAAGAGGAAAGGGAAAACAAGGGAGTCTCGGGGCTTTGTTGACAGAGCTGGGTGAGCATTCACAGTTCTGACTACCGGTGCGGGTGTCAGAAGGTTCTTGCCATATTGAAGCTGTGTCCTTTATTTCGGGATTTGCTGAAAATAGGAAATCAAACACGGGTAGACGTTTCCAGTCAGCGTCCGTTCTATCTAGCAAACACAAAGCGTCATCAAAAAACCAGCCGATCCTGCCTGATGTGGCAGAGCGGAGCTACGCGTTGCTGACCCCTTGGTGGGCTTGCGTACTGTCTATTTTCTGAAACGACAAGTGCACAGTGACGTTGAAAAATTTCCGCTGACCATGACGGAGCGTGAAAACGTGGTGGCTGTATCGTTACGAAAAATTATGGCTTTTCGTAGACGTACAGTGTGTTTCAGTTGCGTTTGTGGGAGAGCGCTGCGTTCGATGACCCGAATTGCCCATCTGTGGAAAGTAGGAGAATTAGCTATCGACGAAAGCAATGCCACCGTCTGTTGCGATCGTTGTCGCCAAAAAAGGTGACTCTGATTTCTGAAGGTTTCATTGTAGAGGTGCCCGTTGGGGAAAAACGCCACCTGCTTCGTGGATGCATGTAGCAGGGGGACGTGACGCCCATGCGGGGACGTGCACAGTGTTGTTTCCGCGGATTTGTCCCAAAGGTAATATTTTCGATTCTATTCAGCTTCAATGCAGCTACAGTCGACGCTTCACGTTTGTCAAGCCTTGCTGTGTTTGGCTTCCTTGAATTCTGAATGTGTGTACTCGTTGTCCTTAGTTGATATGGTTCGTTCGAATTACTCGTCGTGGTACCGGTGGGAATCACTTGATTTCAAATATCATCTTGACACACACAAACGCGCCAGGTTCACGGAGAGTCTGCGCCGCCTTGCTGAAATAAAACTGAATTCTCCCCTTCATGGGTTCCTCTGTGCAAATAATAGACAACAACGGGGAAGAAAATACAGACATCCGCGTAGAGGAGAGAACGCCGCGAACTCTTGCAGTCATCCATTCGCCTCAAAAGGCCACAATGGAAGCGAGAAATCGTGCCCTTGTTGCGTAGACGCGTGCGTTCCACCCAAAACTGACATGGACAAAGATGGAGAATCTTACAACGAAAAAAGAAAAACACCGATGACACACGCGCCTGGGGCGTGTTCATTTGGCTTGTCGTCACCGTCAAAATCGATCGAAATCAAAGCAAGGAAAAACTATGAATAAAAACGCCTTTCAGTCTCTTCCCACGAATCCGCGGAGACACACAGAACTTGTTAAAGTGGATGTCCTGGCGTCTACACGCAACGATACAGGTGAATGCAAGCAAGCACGCCTGCATATAGGTGGTTAGGCACATGGCTACACAAGCATCGCATCGCACAAGCAAAAGCACACACTTTAGACCGCTGAAAGCGAACAATGGATAGCTCGCATGCGAAGGATTTCCGCCTACGCAGATTAAGCGTTTGCGGGCATATGTAGATGCACACATCACCCCCAACGGAAGAGAAGAATGCGCATTTTTCCGAAGGAAAGGAGATGGAAAATGGACTCCCAAGTCTTCAAGAATATGTTCCAGGCAGCACCGACCTGCAACTCGACGAGAGCCGAGCCTGCTTGATCTCTCTACTTTGTTTGCTCTCCAATCTCCGTCCACATTGGGATGTCACTCAACGATTCAAACGGCGAGACACCACAGAACATGAGCACGTGAAGAAATCTGATGAACAAAGTCACCGCCTCCATGCCTTCCTCTAGTCAGACGGCCCCAATGTCTTTCCGCAAGCCTCCTACGGCTCTTGGTCCAGATGGCGTCAAGACGCTTGCATCTGTCCGGACTCTACATTCCCGAGCAACAGCTTCTGTTGTTTTGATTCCGCTCGAAATTCAGATTTGCATTTCTTGTTATTCTTCCTCACTGAACAGCCGAGCAAAGACAGATCTACGACGACGCGGCGGCTGTCGGCACCTGCCAGAGCTGCGGCCGGCTATCCAGCTGCATGCACGCAGAAAACGACAAAAAAAGTTTCTGTCAAGAGAGCCACAACAGTTGCGGCCTGGCGTAATAGTGGGAGACTTTGTCCCTCCCGCCGGTGCCCTGGCGCCTCAACTCGGCACACGCGGAAGGCGGAAATCGATTGCAATATCTTTTGAGAAACGCATGTATGGAAACTCTTTGCACCAAATTTCTATGCAAAACAAAAGAAACGAGAACTTTGCACGATAGGGCATTTTATCATGAATACCCTCCCGTTCAGCAATTACTCCTTTTTCTGATTTCGCGCCACCGGATCTTCACTGAAACCGCCGACTCCCGCCCTCCACGTGTTTCCATGCATTTTAGAACGCGCTTCGTGTGGAGGCTGCAGCACCGATATTGGAGGCGAACCGCGGCTTCGGAACATGACACAGAGCTACTTGTTAGCTTTTTGTGGTCCTACCGCAGCAGTTAAGATGAACGCTCCACTGGGAGGGACGACGAGAGTGTCGATGGGTCTTTGGTGCGCGTAGCGAATCATCTGGATGGGCTTGAAAGTGTGCATGTCAAGGAATTTCAGGTGCATCCCCGCGACACAAATAAGCACCTTGCCGTCGGCAGAAAACGCTAACTGAGACACATGCGTCCGAAAGGCCTCGGCAACTGTCTCCTCTTCCTTCTCGACTGCGTCCGCTCCACACGGCGCCTCCAGGGCGTTGGGCACAGCGAGGAGACGCTTCGGGTCCTCTGAAACAAAGTAGCGAACGCTGATGTCCCACAGAGTCAGCTCGCCGCTCTTGTCCAGGGTAACGGCGCGCGTATTGTCCGGTGAAACTGCCAGACACTTGGTACCTTTCGAGGTCCGCAGATCCATGGCCTTCTCCATCTGAAAGAAGCGACAACAATGATGCGACACAGGGTAAACGAGACACAGGGTAAACGGAACGGAGAACACGAAGGTGGAGACGAGGAAAGCAGAGAGGAATATGACACGGATGGAGCGCACGAGATGAAGACAGAGGAGCGACAGAAGACGATGAACAAGAAAGTCGAGAAATCGGAGGAGACAACGACAGAGGAAACAGAGTACCAAAACGAGGAACCCACGAAAAAGGGAATCACGTACCTTGACAAAAATGCCATTTTTTCGTTTGATTTCATACAGCTTCACGCCTGGGGACCACGCCGCACATCCGAGGAACCTAGACGCGACCAGCACACCAACATGCAAAATACAGATGGAAAATTCTAAAATCATTCACAAGATCTGGATCGACGCCGTACCCAGAGAAGCGACACCTGCTTCCAGAAAAGATTCTTCTTCGCACACCCCTCCTTACCCACTCAGTCGACGCTCCAGGTGCTCATACGCATCACTACAGGCTCTACAACAAGCCTTCTCCTTACCTGCCTCCATATTCATCTCTCTCTGTACAGTTGTGCATATCCCTATCGATCTCTATCTAGCATATCTGCCTTATCCATCTACATCCGTGTCTCTCTGTATGTCCATACCTCCCAACGTCCACATTTCCTTGTGCCAGAGCACAAAGATATGGCTAACCTACCGTCCATCGTAGGGACTGCATGCGAATTGAAACGCTTGCACTTGTTTTGTGTCCACCGAAGCCAGAAGTTCACCGGACGGAGCCCAGACTCTGATCTGCAGAAAACAGGAACGTTTAAAATCCTGTCCGTTCTGCATCTCTTTCTTCCACCCTGAACTGACGCACCCCCATGTCTCGCCCATTTGAACACCATTTCCTCTCCTGCCTCCCCTGTGCTGCTAGCGTGGAAGCTCTTGTGATTCCCCTGAACGGAGCTACGCGTTGGATTACCTTCACTCCCGTAGTCTTTCGTCTCGAGCATCGATGGACCTCTCTACAGCCACAAGGTAAAACCTTAACACCCCTATGAGAGAAGCGAGAAACTTCATCGCTAGCCAAAGGCGGACGGCTCAGCCCGCTTCACCCCAGCGTTCGGAAGTCTCTTCTTCCCCACGCTCTAGCGCGCCAACTTCAGTCTCCTCGCACCCTTCGTTTCTGTGTTAGTAACGCGAAGCATCTGCTCCAGATTCGGCACTGGTCCCAGTGGAGGCCAGTGGACAATGCATCCGACACTCAGGACTCGGTTGACGGTTCGAATCCTCCCCCGCATTCCTCCCGCAAATTTGTGAAGAGACATTTACCTCTGTGTCGTCTTCCTCAGAAGCAGTGCAAATCCACTCCCCCTTGGAGGCAACTAGCCACCGCACGCGATTCCGCTGCAGGGGGGTGTCTCCTCGGAACGTCTGAGAGACGAGAGTTGAAAAACAAAAGAGAAGGAAACGCATGCAGAGAAAGGTGGAAAAGAGCTGGCCAGAAAAGCGGGAGGACAGACGAGGGACGCCAACCCCGTGGGGTGTAGGCGGAGCAGGAAAAAAACGAGGAAAAATACACGCAAACATGAACACCACAGGAGGGAAAACACAAGCAGAAGGGGAGAGGAGCGAGAAGCGCAAGCCGAGGGGAGAAAATAACGAGAATTGTCAGCAGAAAATACCGACCGACAAGGTTTCATGGAGAATGAGGAAAGAAAAAAAGAGTCGACACAACTGTGTTCTCTGGAAGTGCGAAAATGTCGACAGATAGTGCATGTTTTCCTTTTCATAACCCCGAGAGAGAAAAGGAAACGTACGCGGAACGTACGGAATCCATGAAAGACTTGAGGTCTCGAAGGTGCAAAGAATCCTTGCACAATTAGGCGAGAAGTCAAAGAAATCAAAAGCGTAACAGTCACAACCGCTGCAAGACCTGGGTGGAGCACAACCGCAGAGCAACGCAGCAGGTGAGCAGGAGATCTTGAATCAAAGATGGAAAGATTTCGCAGAAAGACAATGCGACCCACCTCCACGAGCGTCTTCCTCTTGTCCGCATCGGTTTTCTGGAGCTCGAAGATCACCAGTCGTCGGTAGTTTTCTGTTGATTCACCGCATGCGTGAAAGGATAAGACAAAGAAACGACGCTTTGATGGAACGTCCCGACAAACATCTGACTCTGGCGCATCCTCACCGCTGTTGCCCTTCTGCTCCGTAAACAGAATTGCTCTCGAAGACCAGTGATTGAAAAAGGATGAGGGGGCTGACCATGCTGGCGTCGAACGACGCGTTTGTTGTCGACTCGAAGAGAGCAGAACCTCCAAACATGTTCCCATGGAAGCGGCTAGAAGCATGCGAGCAGTCATTGCCGTCTCTCATGTTTTAATTCGATTAACAAAGCACCTGATGCACCTATTCAAAACTGAAGAATTCACCTGTTTAATCACTGAGAATCACATCTGCTTTCCTGAAACGCTGTCCTCGCCTTGCATGCGCCACCCAGAGAGCCGCGAGGATCTGGCTTCTTCTTTCCTTGATGGACAGCAAGAGGAAAAGCGTATCTTCTCTCTGCCGTGGAGCGCCGTTGTTCAACACAGCGAGCCGACGCACAAAGTCCACCTCCCTCGTCCCCGCTTTTCGTCTGGATTGGTTTGCTCTTCTCGAGCGAATCGCTTTTCCAGGGAACAGTCCCCACCTCAGATATATGAGAAAGGAGTACTCTCTGGCGCTGTGAGCTCACAGTACCGGCGAGGCGCGTGCCTTTGAAAGAAGGAAATGTTCAGTCGAAAACTCGGCCTCGCTTTTGGATTGGAGAAACAAACTGGCACCGGAGATGAGAGAGAGCTCACTTCCATCGACTCTGAATGAAGGACGAATCACGACCACCTGTGCATCTAAGATGACGCTCGCCTAGACCTGTTAGGCGTTGACTTCCCGATTCGACATCCTTTCCTCTGAACTCTCACTTTCCGTCTCAAGAAAGCAGAGGGAGACGAAAAAGGAGAAAGAAGACAAGAGAGCGAGGAGAAGCGAAGGAAGACGCAGGAAAGGCGCGGGACTGAGAACGAGACTGTTTTCTCACCTAAGGCGCCAGCAATTCGGATTCTTCCGCCAGAGAGAGGAAGGAAGTCGATGGCACTGAGAGCCTCGCCTTGGACGCGTGTGACGATGTGAGGCCGAGGAGGCTGAGGAGACCCCCTCGGCGCTACACCTCCAGAGAGATCAAACATGTGTAGGGTCGCATCGCTCCCGGCGACAGCTGCAACCGCTGAAGAGAAAATGCAAATGAGGAGACACTAAGACGAGGTAGAGGAAGAGACGCGAGCCCAGGCAGAACGAGGACACAGAGAGCAGATCTAAAACGCAACAGGGAAAGCGAAGTAAAACCGGGGACAACGAGGCCTCTAAACCCCAGAGTTAACGCCACTCGAAGCCGGGAGTCGAATCGATGGCCAGGAAGAAGTTTGCACCCAACAGGAAGATGAAACGCAGACAGCTCGGAGAGACCTCCCTAGGACAGCGCTTGAAGAGCACAGTCAGTGGGGACAGGGGGAGAGAGAGAGAGAGGCTTTTGATCCTCACTGTCACAAAAAAAGTTTCACAGCTTCAAAGACACTCGTGTGGTTTTTCGGGGGATTTTGCTCTCAACTGTAAACACGCACTTCCGTCTGAAGAGACAGCCGCTGCCGTTGAGAACTTGGAAATGCCTTTGAGGACGTCCGCATGCAGCGGGTGCTTTCCCGGCGCAGACCCCCCGCCCGTGGTTTTTGAGGCCTCTTGGTCTCCCTACGAAAAACAAAGAAAAAAACGAGGAAAGAAAGTGAACCTCAGGGGTGCCTCGAGAGGCTGTCGGCTCTCGTTGACAGCAAACGAGACAACGTCCAAAAGGAAACAAGAGGTGAAGGGGAGGAAACGAACGCGCAAAACGCCACAAAACAAACAAGGCGATACAGAGAGACGAAACGCGAGGCGGAAGAATAGAGGACAGGAACAGAGGAAAAAAGCGAGGAGGGTGAAAAAGAGAAGGGGAGGAGAGAAAGAAAGAAGACAAGCCCAGAAACGACTGAAAGAGAGGAGAGCGTGTGCAAGATACGGCGAAGGGAGACGAGGAATGGAGATGAGAAGAGAGGAAAGGAAAGCGTAAAGGACAGGATGAGTGAGGAGAGGCTAGACGCGAAAAACAGAACCGACGGAACACAACTATAGAGAAAAGCGGAGAAAGGACAGCCATGAAGTCCGGAAACAACTGACTACGCAGGCCTACCAGGCTTTGAGAGCGCTTCCTCGCCTCTCTTTTCCCCGCTGCCTCTTGACTTACACTCTTTTTCTTTTGACCGAATGAGTGAGACTGGCCATGGTGTCGATGCTTGTTTTTCTTTTCCTTTGCCGTGGAGGAGACAGCTTTCGCTTCTTCCTCGGCAACTGCTGGGCGCCCCGAGGCTGAGAGGGCCGGCGAGAGAAGAAGCCTCCAGGCAGCGAAGATGCATGCAAGGCCGACCAGCACCGACAGCAACATCTTGGTCCGGACAGGGAGGGGACAAGAAAGGGACAAGAAAGGGACAGGGAGGGGACAAGAAAGGGACAAGAAAGGGACAGGCGAGTGAAGGAGAAAAAGAAATGTGGAGGAAGCAACAGAGACAGAGAGAAGAAAGCAGACAGGGGAAGACTGAAGGCACCTGAGAAACGAGGACGAAGCAGACCGGGAAGCTCGTGACTTCTTACTGTTCGCGAACGCCTCTGTTGTCTCCGTCCTTGAGTCTTTCTCTTTTTCTGAGTCTTTGCGTTCTTCACTCCTTTGTGTGCAGAAGGAAGATCGAGAACGGCAGAAGGAAAGGCGCGCGTCACGGCAGAGAATGCATGGACCAGGGGCAATGGACAGAAGGACGGAGAACTCGGCACACAGAGGGAAGTCAAAGCGCGAGAAATCGGGATGTTTTCTCAGTGACGAAGACCACAAAACTTTCCTCGATTTCCAGAAACATGAGAGCAAATTCCCTCGTTTCGTTCGAAGCTCCAACAAGTCAGCTTGTGCATGTTTTTATAGCCAGCAGACCCCGGACGCATGCAAGCGCGCGAACCGTGTGCAGAGAAGCGAAGGCGCCGCTTTTCTCTCCTTTTAAACGAGAAGGAAATCCCTATTCCTTCTCCAGATTTTTCCTCCAAACGCAAACGGATTTCAGGCCTCCATCACGAGCACACGAATACCGATTTTCAAGTTTCCTTCGATTCCACTCTGTGCCTCACCTGCAGGTGTTCGCATGTCTTTCCTCAAGGGGCGCGTCTGCTAATCGTTTCTCCTTCATGCCTTGCTTTTTCTCCGTCTTTCCGCCTCTCCTTCGCAATTTGTCTTCTTCTCTCTCGTTTTCCTCCAGGCCAGACGAGGGCCATGCGCCTCCTGACCTGCCCTCCAAAGAACAGACAACAGAGTGGAGAAAGCGAAAAGCGAGAAGCGAGCTGCAGAGAGGAAGAAAGAGAGGAAGAAAGAGAGGAAGAAAGAGAGGAAGAAGACAGAGTAAGCAGCTAGGAGGAGAGGAAGACGAAGGAGAAGGAACAGAATAGGATCCAGAGAAAAGAAAGGAAGCAATGACGACTTCTGTCACCTCAGCATCGAGTTCTTCGAGCTTCGTCTTCCCTCCTTTCTTCCCCTTGGTCCGGAAAGGTACGTTCCGTTCGTCATTTGTTTCTCCACTTGTTTCTCTCCACTTGTTTCTCTCCACTTGTTTCTCTCCACTTCTTTCTTCTTTGCTCTCCGATTCTGCGTTGTCCTTCTACTGTCCATCCTTCTCTTTTTCTTGTGTCTCTTTTTCTCCCGCCTCCCTCTCTGGAACTGGCTCTCTCGCTGTTCTTTTGTTCTTCCTTCCTGTGTCTTCGCCAACTTTGGTCTTCCTCTCTCATGTTTTGCACACCGGCTTCCGCCTCTCGCCTCCTCCGTGCGTTCCTTTGTTTTTCTTCGTCTGTCTTCTTCTTACTCTCCTGCCGCGCGCCTTCTCTCTCGCGCGGTGCTGGACGGCTCTCCTAGTCTCCTGCTCCAAGAGGCACTGAGAGACCTGCGTCTTCTTCTGTCTTTCTCCGCCTCTTTCGGCAACATCTTCTGTCCAGGATGCGAGGAGCGAGCAACTGCCTTCTTCGCATGTCTCGGAGAAGCGACTGCCCCGGGTGACGCTGGCGTCACCCTCGAGAACCTGGAGCAGTGCCGCTCTTCCTGCGAGGTGGGGAACGGAACGTTTAGGGGGGAAAGAGAAAAAAGAAACGTTTTAAAAGATCCAACATAGCGAAAGACTAAGGAGGAGGAGGGGAACTTGTGCGCATTCACTTTCCTTCCGTTGAAAGGAAACGGCGGACGTACAGGTTCCTCGAATATCTTTATTCTTAAACTATTTTCAAACGCCTCAAAACAGTTCGGGGAGAACCAGCTAGCTCCCAATTCGACAAGCGGCTGAGTGGACAAAAGCAGTGAACCCATACCTCATACACAACGAAAGGACTGCAATTTGTTTGTGTATAAAGTTGGAATCGCTCGTAATCGCCGATCAGCATCACGGCTGTGAATAGGTCTTCGAGGGGAGAAACTTGAGAGTCTGAAAGCATCTCTAAAGAAAAAATTACTAAAAGACTTATTTCCTACAAAAGACGTAGAAGGCTATTTTCAAGTTATTCCCGATTTTATTTCAATTTGTGTCCAATTTTTAAAACTCTCTTGGGGGAGAACCACGACTTCTCTGTTCTCAACGGCCAGAGGAGACTGTGTCCGGAGAGTCCTCGCCTGCCGACTCGAGGTTTGTGTTTTTTCTCTGTTTGCTTCTCAGGCATATGAAACATGCACGCGGAAATCCCTCGCCGACCCGAGAGCACCTTTGCCGACTGTCTTCGTCGACTTTCAACCGCCCAAGAACCGCGCGAACTAACGCGAAAAAAGGAGAGAAAAAGAGTCCCCAACTCTCTCCAGAGCGAAGAGTTGCCAAAGGAAACAGAAACTCGAAAAAAAGACACAAAACATATCCCCTTCATCGAAGGACAGTCCTCTGCTCATATACGTACGTATATAGATGTACATGCATTTATTCAGATATATGCATGCATATGTATGTGTGTATCCAGTATACAGACAGACGCTGAGCTATAGCGACTTCAACGTTACAGCATTCTTGCACATCTACATACATATCTATATATCAATATACATATATATATATATATACATATGTATTGGTATATGTGGAGAAGGATCTGGGGAAATATGGAGAATGAAATGTGTGAATGCCTCTCTGTATGTTTGCGACTACTTGTCCTTTTATTCGTGGTGGACTTTCGTGGAAGTTCAGGCAGGTGGACGACTGATGACTGTTTCTTGTGACCATGCGCATCTCGCGTTTGTCGCTATCGCCACACCGTGTTTTTTCGAGGTCGGTTGACAGCGCGGGAACAAGAAAGGCGAAAGAAAGTTTTTTAGACCTTAGGAAGTTGATTAAAAGGTCGAGACGTTCGTTGATAGAAGCGCCTTGTGCCTTTGCTGAAGCGGCGCGGGGTGTCTCCCATTCCAGGCCTTTTCTGTGTGTCGGAACGTTGTTCTGTGGCTGATTGAGACAGAGGGAACGCTGAAGGCAGAAAGCTATTTATTTCTGGAGAGAGAACCCAGACGTAATCTCAAGAATTTCAGTATGCGTGTGCGTCGACTTGCTCGTCAAGTGCACTTTTTCTTTCCACTTGAGTCGAGTAGGAAGAGTTCTGATGCGCGTCACTTGAACAGACAGAGACGCGCCGGCCCAGATGCTGTCTGATGGGTCAGCAGGGGAGGACTGTAAACCTCTGGAACGTCGCGTTCATCGGATCAAAGTCGCTCTGCAGGCATGTCACCTGAACCTTCTTTTACTTTCAAGTTTCTTCAGTCCCGCCACGCTTGAGACACTTTGGCCGGCGAGAAACGAAGGCTGTTCACTTCTGCGTGTTCCTGAAAAACATTTAAGGAAAGCACTGCAAAGTGATGTCGCTGTGACGTTTGTTTGGGAGATGTCTCCAAATGCGATAGATTGCACCGCGAGGAAGCGGGGAAAAAGAGCAGGTTCTCTGTCTTTCGAGAAACGTTTCGATGAAACTTCTAAGCGACACAGCTTCTCTGGAACAACTTGCAGCCCAGCGCTGTGCACAAGGTACCACAGAGAGGCACATGGAAGGTCACAGAAGACGGGGAAGAGAACAGTCGGAGAACAGGAGACACACATCAGTTCTTTTTTATCAGATTCGGCGGGTTCCTCGAAACAGACGACGAACGACTGCTGTCGAGAGAGCCGCCACTTAATGCACCTAATGCGCAGAACCCTTGAGGTGATCTCTCCGTGAACGATGGAGAGGTGAGGCCTTCCTTCTGCATTCTGTTTCTCGAAACTATCCTCGTACTTGGAGGAACCTTGTTCGAGACAGGATTCCTAGTAACCGTTTATTGAGAGGACATACTCGAGTTGGACTTCTGGTATAGGTCTTGGAACAGTGTTCCAGCAGAAGTCCGTTTGAAGGGGAAGTATCTTTTGAGGTCTGCGGCTGAATTCTGTGGGAATTCTTCCGAGCCCAAAAAGCAGACTACCACAAAGTCTCTTTCCAGAAAAAGGATTTTACAAACCATGTCTGCGTCCGACTCGAGAGACAGACAAAGTGCCTTGTGTTCTCGGGTCCCCTTTCCTTTCTCTTCTTCTCTCTTGTCTCCCCTGCTTTCCTTCCTCCCTTCTCCTTTCCAAGGTCTCCTGCAATAAGTAAATCGACATCTCTAGGAGATCCCCGTTTGCAAAATTCCAGAATCCCACCTCTCTGTAAGTACGTGCTGGACAACGCACAAATACATCTCCGTTTTTCCTTCGAAGTGCAAAGGGATGTATCTACTAGCCTCATGGAGACACTTATCAGTGTGGCCTTGAAATAAATTAGTTGCAACAGAGAAAGATGCACAGGTGTAGTATGAGGCAAGTGTGACGGAGCCAAGTCCGTTGCTTTGCTGCTGACAGTTGGTCGGTCTACATTATTCCATGATGTCGGCGGATTCTGGGGTGCTGCCGAGCGTTTTCCCGCTAGGGTTCCAAGTAGCTTCGCTTTTGAGCTCTGTCACTTTTCAGCTTTTGTCTTCCCTGTCTTTTCTTCTGCACACAAAGAACGCCAGAAAACGCTCGCCGCAAAAAAACGGGGAAACGGCGAGTGACGCCCCGGTGTACGGGCATCTCCCTGCGATGGATTGGGGAAAAAGGAGGTCGGGTCCCGAATTTTTTTTGACAGGGTTTCCTTAAATTCAAGGTTCTCCCCTCAATCCGCCTTTTCGCGGAAGAGTCGAGTTCTCTGCTTGCCACAGAGGCGTCGGCCTGGCGAGTCTCAACTTGCAGCGACCTAGCGAGCGCAGACCGGGGGTCGCACCTGCGATTTCTTTCCGTGGAAAGCGTTCTTTTGCCTCGTATGAAACGGAACACCGTCAAAAAAGTAAAATACGAGTCGGGTGCACGGGAGAAATAATTAATGAAACCTACCCCGTCGGGCCCCGTCCCCTTCCCATCTAGCGCTCGCGGCTATCGGGGCTCTGCGCGTTTGAGTTTCGAATGGTTTCGCTTGTTCATCTGAAGCAACGTGTTCCTTCAGAGAGGCTTTGCGTTTATTTGCTTCGACGACTCCCAGAAGGCCGCGCGTTCGGAAAAAGACGCGAAAAAAGCACCAGAGGTCGCTGTCGTCGTGGTGAGGCCTCAACACCGGGACTTTGTTCGGTTGGTGACATCCGTTCCCAAAGGGAACAGGGAAGAAAGTGGAAAATGCGTTTATCTCAAACCCTTGCAGCTCCAATACGCTCTAACATTTTTTCCTTGGCTTGTGTATTGCGTTTGAACGCCACTCCCGTCTAATCTAACTGGCCGAAACCTCGACACTGGAATCGACGGGTCGAGGGCTGCGTCTGACGCATCACATTTCAGAGAGGTTTCTTTCATATTTCTGTAGCTTTTTGAGTTTGACGCGAGTATCTTCACCCCATTCGCCTCCTCTCGCGGGTGTACGTCTACACTTTTGCCTCGCGAGGGTTTTACGGCACTCCAGGTCACAAGGATCGGATTTGACTGTTGCTCCTGCGCTCTGGAGTTTCTCGCCATCAAGCACCTCCCCTTTTGCTTCGCGTGTCTGCCTCCGCGTTCATGCACACACTCGCATCCGGAATTCCAGAAGTAATCGGTCGAACTTTGCCGGGTTTCTCTCAAGCGTCTCAAACTCTACGTGTCGTACTGAGGAGTCCACTGGGTGGTGGTGTACAGTCCTGGACAACTCAGTTGTCTGCATTTCATGAGTCAGACTCAGTGCCATAAATGGCACAGAATCGTCTCTTGCATTTTGCGCGTCCTTCACATCTCTCTTTCCCAAAGGTCTCGGTTGTATCTCATACATATGAGTCGTCGTCAGTATCCTTCCTACTTGTCTGTTCTGAGATGATTCTCCGAAATTTCGCTTTCACCTCCTGTGAGAGCCCTTCCGTTCTTTTCACCGTCTCTGGGGTCTTTTTTTTCTGTCTGGGTTCTTTTTTCCTGTCTGGGTTCTTTTTTCCTGTCTGGGGTCTTTTTTCCTTTTTCTCCCACTGTGCTCATATTCGAGCAGGGGGAGCTCTCCAGCTACGTATTCACAAACTGCGTAACGTCTAGCCCATGCCAAGGGCTCCTAGGGAAGGTCTTCTTGTCGAAGAATTGCGTGTTCTTGGAGTTCCTTTTCCTTTTTTCTCAAACCCTGCGCTTCCCCTCCCCGCCTCTTGCGTTGGTGTTCAGGAAAGCAGACCTTTTTCTTTCAAGGATTTCTGTGCCCTCTTTTACGCAAACGCCTTCGACTCTGGAGCCCCGCAGCCGAGAAACAGGACATCTTTCCTGCCGTTTCCTCGAGCTTCGCTTTCTCAGCCCCGAGCGCAGCTGCTGCAGCCTCTGGAACTTTTCCTTGTCACAATGGAAAACAAGAAACGCCTCGCGTCCCGTGTCGGGACACCCGGCATCTGCACGGTCGTTCTCATCGACAAAAGTCAGCGACCCATCATGAATCTCCACAAGGTCCCCCTTTCTGCGACAGTTTGGGCCATCAAATCCAAAGTGTCCGAGCGCCTCAAGGAGGTCGGCCGCTCTCTCAGCGCAGAGGTCATGTGAGTCCGCGGAACACAAACCAGCCGCGAGAAAGAAAAAATACACCTGTCGGAACGGGAAAGGTTGGAGGAAAACGCGAGCTCGGAACGGAAGGCACCGTTGAAGCCGCGTGACTGAGAGAAAGCAAGCGATGGGAAGCGAAAGAAACAACGCAGGAAGAAAAAGGTTTCGAGAAAGGGAGCAGAAGCCACGGTTTTAAAGGGCAAAGAGAGAGAGTGACACACACGCCAGGCCTCCCAGAGCAGCCGGAGGGAACAGGTAACAAACGCTTGCGTTACGGAAATGGTTGCGAAACGAGACAGAGAGACAGCGGTGAGACAGACACGCAACGTCAGTGGAAAACAGTGAGGAGAAGCGACTTGCGAACACAACATAAGGAAATATAGAAATCAACGCGACAAGGAAAGTTCTCAAACCTCCACTTTTCCGCACAGATGTGTGTGGTTTTCTGTGCGATCATCTAATATATATATATATATATGAAGAACCAACTGAACTGTGAGAAACGTGTACTTACGTAAACAGGTGTGTATCCTGTAGAGTGGTAAATAAGAGATGACGTTTAAAATTCTTCTTGTTGCGTTGAGACGCATTTTTTGAAAGAATTGTACGCTCTTTTCAGGTTGCTGCATGTCGAGTCGGGAGGGACTTCTACGGAAATGACCAATGACGAATGCCTGTCGACGTACAACACTCTCGGCATCTCTCGCTTCACCGTCATCATTTCAAGACGAACGAAAGTGGAACTTGAAGTTGTTCTTTCCAGGCGTACGTGGTTCTTGCTGATGTGCAAATACGCCTGCACGACAAGGAACACACATAATCATACATTTCTTGTTAAAACAGTGTGTGACATCCAACAGAGACACACTAACCTCGTCCCCTGTCTATCTGTCTCTATCTGTCTACCCTGCTATAGATATATATTCATGTATATATATAGATATAGATATATATATATCCTTGGCGCATGCAAGGGTGTTTCCTTATGGAACTGCGCATGCCGGAATGTATGTACAGGGCTAGAAACATATTTGATTGCGTGCAACGGTCCCGTAGTGGCCTGTGTTTTTATAAGTTCGTTTGTCGGTTTTTTCCAAGGGGCTTGTGCAGCCAGATCCTTGCGCGTCTTGTGATTGTCTGCATGCCTCAGCGTCTGTTCCGACCTCTGCTTTTGACCTTCGTCTGTCTGTTGTAACACAAGTGATGGCAGTCTGTTTGCATGCAAACTCATGAATATCTTTGTGCACCAGGCATGCGTTCCCTTGGCTTACCCAAATGTAGTCAAATTTTGTTTTTGAAATTCGCGTGTGCTTGGAGCCGGTTGAGCGCCAGGGACAGACTCCTGTGACAAAGTCTTAGGTATAAAGTGTAAGATTTTTCTTGGCGTAACGCGTGTATGCACGCGACATGTCAGCATCTTTCGGGGTGTTTGTCTGAACTGCTTATCCTTTGTTTGCAGCCGAAAAGAAGTGCCTGTGCATCACAAAGCAGAAGAAAGAACAAGAAGAGTTCCCAGTCAACATTCCTCTGGGTTACAGTACCCAGCAGTTGCGCGTAAGGCACGGGGGGGCTGTCCTGGCGGTTTTTAGCTGCATGCTGCTTTCTCATGTTTTTCTTGGCAAACTGAATTTGCATCATCGCCGGAAGAATCTGTGTACGAGATGACTTGATTTTTCCTGCATCGCGACGTCAACGTTCGGGAGTGCGAGACTCTCTTTGCATGTTTCTCTCGCAGCTGTATATCACGGAGACGATGAACTGCGACGTGCAGAAGAAAGATTTCAAGCTCTTCTATGACGAAGCGATGCAGGTGAGTTGTGCCTGTCTTTTTTCGAACGGCATCGCTGTCTGTGTTGTCGCATCGAGAAATTCCTGTTTTCTCTCTCATCTGTCCGTCCTAATCTGTCTGAGGTTTCCCCGTGCGTTGCGACGCGTTTCTGCGTGCCTTCTTGATTTAGTTTCTTGTCGCAGTCGGCCTTGTTTCCTCTCGTCTTCGCGACGACTGTTCTCGCTGCTCCGCAATTCGCGGTCACCCTCGCAAAAGCTGTCGAACTTGGAGAAGGTCGAACAGAACTTGGAACAGAGACACTTGCGGAGAGTCTCCAGGATCGGGATCCGACACCCTCTGCGGCTGGGAAACGCTTTTTCGCCCAGACCTGGCCATTCGTGGAAGGTTTACACGCGGAGAGTTTGTGTTTCCTCGTTCTTCATTTGTTCTCGTTCGAGTTTTCGCTTGTCCTCTGTGACCGCTGCTTCGTGAGGCCTTTTTGCGTGCTGGTTTCTTGGCACTGTTCCGGCGATTTTTCGACTTGGACTCGTCTTCTCTCGAGAATCTGTTTCCAGGACGCGTTCCCAGAAGAGGGGACGATGCGCTCTCTGGGGCTCGCCGACAAGACTCGCCTGCACGCGTTAATGCCCCCTGGGTTCGACATTTCGAAGATCCAGTACCCGGTCCTCGATGCGAAGAAAGCAGGTGCAGCGCCAACGACAGAGCCAGAGACCCTCACTGAGGCTGCGCCCGCTGCGGTTGCCGGAAGCGAAAAAACTCAACAGGAAAAAGACTTTGATGCGAGAGCGAAGGTAAGGTCAAAGGGTGAAGTGAGATGTTCGACACGCAACAGTGGAGAAAAGACACGCATGCTGTGTACAGAAAGACGGAACTCCAGCGGTCCTAGTAACATCGAATTGTAGTTTTATCTGACAAACCGGGCAACATGCTCACACACCACCTACACTAACCACTATATATATATATATATATATATATATATATATGCACGCACATAAGAATGAGAATATATATATATATATATATATATACATGCAGAGAAAGAATGATCATCTGAGAAGGCGAAAACAGTTATTACCAACATCAGTGATCTCATATGTTTATACAGCTATAAATGTATGAGTTTCTACGTCTAAGCGTGGGGAAGGTCTATCTGTGCCTTTTAATTTAAAACTGAGAATTCGAGCATTATAGGTGACGAATGCGTTTTTAAACGGCAGCGCTGACTTTCTGGGCAATCTGTTGATCCGGGCGACTCTCTCCGCTTCGGCTACGTATTCCCAGTGTGCTTTTGTGCGATTCTTTTCTTTTTGTCAGGGAGGTTCGATGCCGCAACAAGATGCCGGCGACTACGCCCGTTCTCTGGTAAGACCCTATTTTCCTTTTCTTCGTTCAGGGGTCTTCTTCGCATAGCCGATTTCCGGGGATTCTCTCCCCTCTTGTGCGACGAACTCTATTCGAGCACGCGTAATACCTGTTCCTCTCTCCCAATGTGAAAACAGTTGCGTTCTTCACGATGTGCAGAAGCTAACGTTCTCTGAATCTGCTGCATGTGACGCTTTTGAATATCTGGTTTGATTCTATTTCCACTGGCTGCAGCCGCTTTCTCAGGTGTGTACCACCACGCGAATACATGTATTTGTATGGCGCGACTGTTGCTACCAAGCTCTTTTCTCCAATAACGCCTTGGGTAATTCTCCCCACTACCCTCGTTTCATCGTGTATCAGTCTCTCTCTGTCTTTACTCGGAATGTTTGCTCGTCTGTCTGCTTTGTCGCACGGCCTCGGCTCCCTATTCTCGGCATGCGCGTCCTGTGGATGCATTTTCCCTGCATGCGCGTCCTCTGAATGCTTTTGCGAATTTCCAGGGTTTCGCGCCGTCCAACAAAGAGATCGCGTCGCTCCCAGAGAAAGTTGACTACAAGACCTTCCAAGATTTCCTCGGCGTTGCGATGCACCCCGACGACACGCAGGAGTCTTTCCGATCTTTCTTTAGCTCCTTTGATACTCAGGTGCGGTTCCGCTTTCAAGACGCGTTTTTCCTGTGTTCGGCCCTCTGTCGCGTTTTTTCAATGTCCGCAACCGTGAAGATTTCGTCAGAGGAAGAGAGGCGCTCGGGAGAGTTGTTGGCACCACCGCTGCTGCTCGCATGCACTTCGTGGAAGACGTTTTGGCCGCGGCGTGCGAGAGACGCGCGACGAGGAAAACGAAGACGAAGTGGACCTTGTGTTTGCATGTTCTAGTGAGACTCCACATGCCTGCAGCGAAAGGTGGACTGTTGTGAGGTGAAAGATCGAGGCTCGGACTTTAATGGCGACACGCATTGGTGGACGAGACGAGAACAGAGATGAGGGTTCCTGTTCTCGTTCCATCCGAAAAAAGCTCCTCCAGATCCCTCTGGGAGCGACGTGTAAAGAACGCTTTTGCCTGTCGAGAGGTCGGCATTTTGCCGGGATTTGGGTTTCAGCCGAGCAATGTCTTTCGAGGCAGTGTGGGTGTCTACAGGGGGACGGGATCCGCAGTGACTGACAGAGCTGCGTATTGTTTTGTGTTCTATTCTCAGGCGACAGGGGATCTCTCGAAAAAACAAGTCTGCAACATTTTGCAGATGTGGGGAGAAGAGCCGCTCTCCCCAGCTGAAGCGGCGGCCTTCTGCGAGTAAGATGCGTTCCCAACTTGCTGTGTTCCAAGGCGGACTGAAAGTGCCATTTTCTTGTCGAATTCTGCACACTACCGTCTACTTGTGTTCATTTCAATTCATCGAAACCCTTATGGAGAAAGAACGGAGCAGAGCCTTTAGCTTTTTCATTTACTTTTACTCTTGTCCACGCATACGTCCCGCGATAGCCGCGCTAGGCTATCGACCCAGAGACACGGCGAGGACCTTGAGTCTGCTCAAACTGTTAGTGCCTTCGCCCATCGGCAGTTTTGTTTACGAACTTTCAGGCGTGTCTCGAGCGTCTTCGAGTGTGTGTTTTGGCTGTGACTTGCAAAGGTCTTTGTCAGGGTGTCGCTGCGGTCCACGCATAATCGAAAGTCTCGAACGATACTGAAGATTTTTCCCTTTTCTTTGATACCGCATCTCTGGCTCATATGCCGTGCTTTTTTTGCACTGTCGACATTCGCCCGTCTCGTTGAACTGCCCGTCCGCTGCCTTCGTGTTACATCTTGTGCCGCTCTCGCTTCCAAGTTTCCTCCTAGTTTTCTTTGCCTTGTTGCAGGCTGGCCATGGGGAAAGAAAACACGATTTCAATCACGGTTCTTATCGACATGTAAGTCCCTTGAGCGCCTACAGGAAATCCCAGCGTGCGGGTGCCGGATGGGTTTGTGTCTCGTCTCTTGTTTTCACACACTCTCTCCCCAACACGCATTTAAACGCGCGTGCATATATCTATATCTATCTATATATATATATATATAGTGATGGCGGTGGACTATTGGACATACGTTTCCCGCGATCTTGATTCGTTTTTCTCGTTTCTGGGTTGTTGCCATGTGTACTTCGACCGTATACGGTGTTCGACCGTTCGTCTGAGAAGACGTGAGTCTTTTCATCTTTGAGAACACATAGTATGCAGAATTTTCTCCCTTAGCCTGTTCCATTTGCCCCCCCATAGCGGCGGAAATTTGCGTGTATCGGCGTTTTTCTGGCTTTTGTAACCCCGGGGTTGTGTGCGCATTGTTCCTCGCTAAGCGAGTAGAAGGCGCCAGTTTTTTCGGTTTTTTCGTGCACGCTCTATCGCGTGTTTCTGTTGGTGCGTTAAAAATGCTTTGTGTTCGTGGTGTGTTTCGCGTCTGCTGCCTACAGGCTTCAAGAAGGAACAGCATAATTTTTTTCTCTTGCGTTCCAGTTGTTTTCGCTGTGGGGGGAGAATGGCGGAGGACGCTCTCTGCAGCGAGCCGCTGCTGTGAAGTGGAAGCAAGTTAGGGAATCAGCGAAATCCAAGAAAGACAAAGGCGAAGGGGGAACGCGAATCAGAAGAACAGAGACAGTGAGCAAAACAAGCAAGCAAAGAGAGGGTAAATGAGGAAAGGATAAGGGCTTTTTGTGCCGGTGAGTGGAGGAACGAGAGAGAGGAGATCGCTGCACCTCCCGAAGGTGTACAGTGTATCGAGAAGTAGGATAACAGGCACACAGAGAAGTTGTTTTCCGATTTTCGTTCTTCCATTTTCGAGGTAACACGGGCGCTCGTACATCGTCGCAGTCTCACTTTTGTTTGGTGTCGGGAAGCGCCTTGAAGTTTTTCAGCTGTTTCCTCAGGCAGATTTTTAAGAAACTCGAGACATGGACCGCATTTTCTCGGCAAAGCCGCACTCGAATCGGCTGCAACAAACCAGAGGCACACCGGTGTAGCTCCGGTTCGCTTTTGCATGCATCATCAGTGTAAGAGACGTTGTACGCTGGAAATTCAAAGTCTCGAAGGCGCAAAGTTTTCACTTTACTGCCGCCGGGAACGGACCGTCTGCTTCCGGGTCGCCTTCATGTGCATCTGAGAGGGGCTGACGATGATGCCAGACTCTCTGTTTACACAACTCTAGAAAGCAAAGAGAACGGGCACCCGGCCAACGACCCGTCGCTTCATTCACTTCACGAGATTTCTGTTTTCTAAAAGTGGGGAAGATCCTCAACGTTCTCTTCCGAAATTGTGTACCTGTGAGATGCACTCGTCTCTCCATGAGCGCGTACCACGCCCGCGGTGTGACTGTCCTCGACGCCAACACAAGCGTGGACTCTTCCTTACTGAAAAGGGCGGTGAAATGGAGCCAGTTTCAGCGCACAGCCATTTCCTGACATTCCCCACGTACTCGAGTGTCCAATTGCGAGGAGCAAGGTTTCAGAACAATGAGCGTCAAGATAGCTGAGTCTCGGAGACAAGTGTTGATATAAACTTGAAAGTTTGTGTGTATGGCACACCTCCATGTACAAAGAACGAATTCAGATCTTCGCGTTTTTTCAGCAGTTGCCGATGGGGAGACCGTGGAACACCGACGGTTGTTGCAGAAACAGCGAATTTCTTGATACAACACTTTTCCGCACTAAAAAAGCCATGTCACACGTCCCATGAGTGTACTAGCGAGACTGAGAGAGAACAGGGAGATGTGTCTTCACACGTGTAGAGATACTCTGTCACATTTAACGAAAATAGAGGTCGACAGACTCACTGGAGACCGTGCCTGCTTTTGAGTCTTGTCAAGAAGTCACTAACAGACGGACTTGACGTCTTCAAATTTGCTGTTTCGTCTCGCGAGTGGAAAATGGCTGCGCATTCGTTAGCTTTTTCTCCTCAAAAAAGGGAGGGGCCGGGAGCAAAGTAATTCAAATTCCGGAAAAAAGTCGATAAACCCGGAAGAAATCTTACTGTATCGAGGCGGAGCACGACCCTCTTCCGAGTCTCTACACTGCCTGAATTGTGTTTGTGTAATCCGTACATGATAACCTGATGTTGGCGTGTTTCGCGCTTACCTCTGAGATGTGTTCACAAATCTTTTGGAACGCACACGATCCGGTGAAAATATGAGATTCCTTACTTTGTGCGAAGCCGTGGAAGAAATCAATCTCCTTGTTCTACATGGCTTTGTGGGCCACCTGCTACGAGGGAAAGAAACAGTGTCTCAGCGTGTCGTTCGACGGTCATAGTTTCTTGGTTTTTCAAATCGATCCTTGATGCCGTGGCTTCTGAGACGAGTGCTTGGCTCTCTGTTTTCTTTACACTTAAGACAAGAAATTCGTTAGTGTCTCCGAATCTGCTAGCAACAAAACACGCACGCAGCCCCAGATGTACGCTTTTTCTGTTGTTTGTTGCTGTTCGCTTTTCCAGTTTTCTTTTGCCCCACAGCCGCCATGCAATTCCTTGGAGAAAGTAAACGCGCGGACGCCAGCAAAGAACGGGCACAATGCGGCTTTTGTTTTTACCGTTCTTCACTTCAGCGGCAGCTTCTCCATTTCTGCATGCGGGTCAACGACATACGGGGCAGAAGAGTAAATCTGTGTTCCCCAAATGGTGTTCTGTGCTGTTGGTCGCTGGTCTGATCTTCTGCGTTCTGTTTCCCGCAAACGCGTAGTAGCTTCTTTCGCGGTCTCTCTTGTCTCCACTTTCGTCTAGAAGGTCAGCGCGACTTTCCTTCCGCTTGGCATTGGTTCGCAACGAAAATCCTTCGCCTGATGCAAGTGTCCTGGAAACGAATGTTCCTTTCTCTTTGTTTGCTTGCGTCGTCCCTACGAAACCCTGTAAAACTGAATTCAACGTGGTGACGCTCTTTAGCTAAGACAAACCGGCCTGAAGGAAAGGACGGAAACGCCGAAGCCAGACCGATGAAGACTTGAGGACGCACACAGCTCGGACGTTTTTAGCGGACGAGAAAAACAGTGTCGGAAAAAAGGTGGCTTCAAAGCTTCGGTCGCATCTATCAGCTACTCCCATACTCTCTCGCTTCCTGCTCTTGAGATATTTCTTCTTTTGTTGACACTCACCGAGTGCCATCCGCACATCGGACGCTGGCAACCCGGTCGTGTTTCCTCATATGCGGCAAAGATTTAAAGAACGCTCCTTACAGCCTAAAACCGTGTTCAGCGTGTCTCTCATTCTCCACGTTCCTTATGCGGATGAGCCAAACGCAGAACGGCTCTCTGTGTCGGTCAATAGACACCAGCAGGTCCATGCAAAGCCTCTCTTTTGCTGTCCTTTACAGTGAACTCAGGAAGAAGTGCAGCTAACTGGGACACAAGGATCCCAGATCGTGTCTGCTTTTGAAAGCCTTTCGTTTTTATCTGCCCCCCTAACACGGTAGGGATTTTGTTTGCCTCCATCGACCTAGAGCGATATCAACTTACATCTGCGTCATCGCTAAACTGTTTTCTGCCAACGTCGTGATCAGACTTCTGCTCGCTCTTAGCCGACATCAACGACATAACGATCATAGCTAGACCGGTTATCGTAGTCATCGTAAGCGGATGCTGTTACCATATCATCCGTACAAGTCTAGTAAGGCACAAGTAAATATTGCCTTTGTACAAGTGATCCGCGATCCAGAAGTGAATCACCCAAATCGAAATACACCGGTTCTCCACCTGCGTACTGCTTTGTAGCCAGTGCGTTGTTCGCTCTATCATCAACCAGACGGTCTCGCGGTGTTTGCGCTGTCCCAAATGGAGAGAATGCGTTGGCGTCACATCTAAATTTTTGTACCCGCAAACTGGAGCTCAGCACGTGTTTCTTCCTTGTGTCCGTCTCTAAGAAAATCTGCTTTCTATGAGTCAAACCGAACCCTCAAGTTCCCCTACGAACAAGGACTGACGCTGTCATCGCCATGGTGTTTTCTTGGCCGCGATTCGCGTGTCTGTGTGGCATCTCCCTCTGGACCGCGAGGTAGAGCGTTTTTGCTTCCTCCGGGTTAGTCCTCCGCAAAAAGCACTCTCCATCTTACCCGAAAAAGAACTACGAAAGGTTGAGAAACTCCTCTGGTGTCTCCCAGTCTCTGCGGAACTGAACAAAGAAGTAATCGTCAATGTGGATGGACAAAACACAAGAAAACACCCGTGCAAAGCATGGCATTCTCGCAGAAGTCGCCCGGCATTTTTCCCGCCGGTGACGGTGGAACTCCGTTGCAGAACCGTGAAACGGGCAGAGGCGGACTCGAGTCCCGGGAGGAAGAAGCTCTCGAAACTGAGAGATGGAGTGTCCTTGAGTCTTCAGTTCATGTCCCTGTCTTCCTGTCTCGGCCGTTCCGACCTACGCGCGAGAGAACCACAGCCGGAGGAAAGGGCATTCTCCCCAGTGCCTCTGCCACACTGAGAGAGACAGGATTGAGTGAAGGAAGTCGAAGACAAGGGGACAGAATGACCAGGACGGTTCAGCATGAAGGCAGACACCCTTCCTTGGCCTGCGGCGGCGCCACGCATCTGCAGCTGTCGCCTGCATGTGCCTCCATGGGCATCCCCTCCGCCTCCTCTCACGGCGTTGCAGACAAACGGTTCGACCAGGTCTCGCCGAGTCCCGAAGTGTCTCCTCGTGCAGGCGGCGGGGTTTCTCAGAGAGACAGAGGAGGGCGGGGACTGTCTCCGCTTGGCTCCTCTGCGGCTCTCAGAAAAGCGGCCCCAGCAGATACCCCTGGTCCTCACCCCCGCACTGCCGGCTCACAAAGCACGGAAGCCAAGCACGCCCGTCCTGTCTCCGCACCGGCTCCTTGGGCTCCAGACGGCTCTACATCTTGGGCTCCAAACGATGCTTTGCCGTGGGACCCCTCCGGGAGAGGCCGCGGTCGAATGCCGAAGGCTAGGTCGCAGAAAATTCAAGGACTTCTGCAGTCTTCTCCCCTCAAGAGTAAAACTGGAACAGAGCAGATATCTCATTCCTTATTGTCTCTCGGCGTCGTCCCAGCAAGAAAGCCGGGCAGCGGAAGGCGAGGAGAAAGTCACCTTCCTGAAGCCGAGCAACGAGAGGTTAGAACCGGGAATGGGAGGTCTTCGTTTCATCGAGTTTTGGCCTTTCTTCTGCTTGTGTGTTTCCATACACGTATACCAATCTGCTTAGAAATCATGCAGACACCCAAGAGGTTCTGTCTCGACATCTCACTATCGATCGCTTCTGCTTGTGTGTTTCCATACACGTATACCAATCTGCTTAGAAATCATGCAGACACCCAAGAGGTTCTGTCTCGACATCTCACTATCGATCGCTCGACGCCTGCAGATCTCCACCCCTTTCCTAATTTATCATTGCCGTCACTTTCCAAAAGAAACCTACCCCTTGTCCCTTTCCTTCACCTTTTTGCTTTCTCTACGCATCTCTTTCCTCTGCATTTGCTCTTTTAGTTCTCGATTACAACGATGCCAGCAGCTCTCAAACCGCCCACTGTCTTCCGACCTGCAAATGTATCCTCAGTGTGCCAGTTTTACCTGTGTACACCTCTCTCCTCAAATCTGGACTTGTTTTTTACCATTGCACTTGGGAGCATACGGCTTCCTTCGATGCTCTCACGGGTGCACACTGGAAAAATTCAAATAGAATAAACAGAGACAGTGTCTTCAAGGGCGTACTGTTGCATTCTTGCGGGTACATGTCTCTCTGCTGCTGGACCACGGCCTCCTTTCTACCTGCACCTAGTATGCTTTGGAGTCGTTCCTTCCTGGCGACATCTCGATCGACAATGTATATATATGTATAAATACATACATAGATATATACGCGTCGACCCAAGCCACGGCAGAGGACTGGAAAAGCAAATGGAAGAAGAGAGCCACACAAGCAATGGGAACGAAGGTAAAACAATTTCCCTCCGAAATCGAAAGAGCCTCCACGCTATATGTGTTGCCCATCTCGTCGCTCGAGATTTGACCATGTTTATAGCTTTTGAATCTTAAAGTGACTCGCTGGTTGTCGGGTCTTTGCGGCCATTCGGCGCTCTCCAAAAACCGTTCTGTCTCCTGCTGTCCCTTCTGGCTCTGCAGCTCCACGCCGACCTGCGACGCCAACTTGTGGGGAAGGCCCTCGAGGAGTTCGAAGGGCCTCACCACGGTCGCCTCAAGCCCCTTGAGGAAGCTCTGTGTCTCCACAAACTTGCTCTATCGAGAGTAAATCACAGGCGAAAAAAGAAAGAAGAAAACAGATACCATATTGCCTGTAGTATCTGTGCTACGTAGATACAAAATGTTCAACAGGTTCGGCGTTTGCCATAGCTATCAGCTTGACTAGGCTCTGCTTACACAGTCGAACGTGGATCCTGTGAACGAAGACCTTGCAGATCTGACCCAGGCGTCCGCCTCGTAGGCTGAAATACTGGCCTAAAGTAGCTTATGAATACTCCTTTTTTCTCCAGACAGGGCAAATGTGGAGATTATAACGCGAGGTCTGAGACCCGGGAGGCAGTCCACAACGAGTCCAGAGATTCCGATGTCTTCAGGCAGGAAAACGGAAAGGGGTTCTCTTCTTCTCTACATCGCCTTACTCTTCTGCTGTTCCTGTCTCTCTTTTTATGCTCGTGCCGTTCTGTGCGTTTTTGAGACTTCCACGAAAGGGACCAGGAAGCTCTGGTCTCCACGCAAACTGAATAGACAGGGAAAGGGCAGTATACCTGTGATGCTGAACAAAACGCCATTTGGTGGACCCTTAAGTACCGAATGTATTTTTCCTTTCTTTCTGTCTGCCTGTTCTTCTTGTTTCTTTGTCGTCTTGCTTTCCTGTATTCTGTGCTCATTGCCTCCCTCCGGATTCTTCTGCATTGCCTGCGTTTGTTCTCGTGCGTTTTCTTCTTAGCTTGGACCGCTCAAGGGTCTCGTGAAAGAGCTGGATGCAACGTTCGAGATGCTGTCTCTGCACTTCCAAAGCGACCTTTCCTGTCCCTCGACTTTCCCTCTCTCTCAGCCGTCTGATTCTCCTCAAGGTCAATCTGCTCCTGCTGGAGACTCAGTTCTTCCGTGTTCTCCCTCTGTCTCTTTCTCTCCTTCCTCTTCTTCTTCTTCCTCTTCTTCTTCCTCTTCTTCTTCGTGTTCTCCCTCTTCTTCGTCTGCTGCTGCTGCGGGCTCCGCTTCTCCAACTAGCCAATGGGGTGTATCGGGAGGTCCCGAGAGCGTCCCACGTCTGCCCCTCCAGAGTCTTCGCTCTCAACAAAGGCCTGTTTTTGTGCAAAAGCCGCAGGTCTCTACGCAGGCTGCCTTTCCTCAGCATCAAGGGACAGGGTCGGGGGAAGAACGGAACCAACGCGCAGAGGAAGAGAAGACACACTTTCTGCCGGGAGGGTTCCATGACGACCGCGCTCACTCGCCTCGGGTCCGCGTCCAGCTCCAGGAAGAGCGCCTCAGGAGAGAAGAGAAACGGAAGAAAGAGACAGAAGAAGACATCGAACGCAAACAACGCAAAGAAGTGAGCAGACCAACGGTCCAGTGACGACGGATTAATTTGACCAAGAACATCTTTATACATCTACTCAGCCTGTACATCACGCACACACGAACACACACACATGCATACACACACACACACACAACTCTCTCTCTGAATACATACATACATATATATATATATATATGTATATATATATATATATATGCATATGTGTATGTGTATGCATACGTAGGTATGTACAGACTTTCTGCACTTGCATATGGCTAGGAGTACATTTGTATAGATGCACGTGAACACTTTGCTTGCATAGGAGAAACGATGGTGAGACGCCCTGAAAAGTATCGACAAGACCACGAAGAGCCTCAAACGGATAGAGTCACAAAGGACCTGAAGATCTTCAGAAAATAGGACTCCATGGCTGTATGCAACCCAGGAGAGCGACATTTCTGTCTTTTTACGGAAGTTGTTTTTCAGACGCGGCCTGCTCGGATCAGCTGGTGCATCACCGCAAGCCTAGAACGAACGAACATGCTTAAGCGACCGAGTTGAACTCTGCGAGCATCTCAGACACGCTGGAAACTGTGAATGTCATTTTCCTTCATCAGAGGCGCTCTTCATCGACGCTTTATGGTGTATGTTTCGGCGCCTAAACAGTTTTAGTCTGAACAGAAAGCGACAGCTTCTGCAGTGTGCGTCCTTCCCTCTCCACAGAAAGGTGTGTTTGAAACAGGGCTTGGCCTATGTTTTTCATGCCTCTCTCTGCCACGATAGAGCCTCGCATTTTTACACCAACTAGGAGAGAAACTGCGGCGACAGGCAGACGACGAGGAGGCTGACGGGGCCTTTTTCGCTTCTCTGGAACACCTTGAAGAGCACAAGAAAAAATCTGTCTCTGTCTCGCCTTCTTCTTTCCCCACTCCACCCTTTGCACACTCCAGTGGGGAGCTGGGACTTACGCCTCCCGTTTTGTGGCTGCAACAGTCGCTTTTCCGGTGAGTAGACTTTCTGGGTTAAAACTCGAATAAACTCATCTCACTGTTCTCTTCACCCCTGCATATAAAGAAATAGTCTGTCTCGAACGTTCATGTACATATACATACATATGTATACTTATATATATATATATGTGCATGCCGGTACTAATATTTACGTATCTGCATTCCTTTATAAACGGGCATGTATACGTAGTTACATATATATGTATATGCACACTAATATATGTATTCCTTTATAAAAAAATGCATGGATGCCTATATCCGTGCATCTACCATTATCTGAACATATATGTGCATATACGTTTATGGGAGTATTTACCTTTGTACCTAATTGCGTACGCGTACAGATCCACACATTTTTGTATGCGTTTACATTAGAATTTGAACATAGTTTTCTTCACGGTTTTTATTGTGTAGATTGAGCGTGGAAGCATGACGTTGGTTACGCTGCTCGAGAGGGGAAGCATTTAGACACGAAGAACGAAAGCCTCCTTCTCCGTTGATCGTCCTCTCGGCTTACTTCCGTATCCCGGTTTCGGCTTTGTTTGTGAGCATCCATCTGTACACACTCAAGGAATTAAGTGTGCAAAGGTTCAGTAAAGCTCTCAAGGTCGGCTTTTCGCCCTGCACTCGACTCTTCGTTTCCGGCACCAAGGACGCTGCCCAATTCGCCTTTCTCGCAGTGTTTCCACCGTCACTCTTAGCTCGGTCCTCACAGTGACGGCAGATTCGCGCTGCCGTGTCTCGGTTCACGGTTCCTCCACATGGCCGGTTTCAGCTGTTTCTTCTCTCCTTTCTTTGCCTCGCACCCGAAGCATCAGAAACGTCTGTAGCCTGTCCCGTTCGAGCGACTGTCGGATTTTTCCGAGCGAGGAGAAACCTGTTCAGACATTTCAGGAGGAACGGAACACCTGTACTAAATCTTTTCAGTGGCTGCGGCTCTTTTCAGAAAGCTAAAAGGTGTCTTCGGGACAGAGATCCTTGACAAGAGTGCGTAGAAACAGATCCGCGATCTGTTTTCGCCATGTCCAACCACAATTCTCGGCGTTCCACTCTTCCTACGTCCCTTTAGCTTCTGTATTTTATTCCAGGAAACCTGCAGCCTTTTCCAGCGCGTAGGCTGTCGAGACACCGTCCAGAACACCCCTGCTGTGCAGAAAGCCGTGTTGCCTTTTGAGGACCGTTAGAGAGTAAATCGTTTGTTTCCTGCGAGCTGTGACTTTGCTGTTCCCTCAGAGACCTTTGGCAGCCTTCAGACCGAACGCGCAGACGCTTTCTGAGTCTCTCGCACCCTCTGAGCTGCACACATTCGCCGGGGGGGTGTTCGCGACAGATTGTCCTCTGCAGAGACACCGAGAAGTTCTGTTTCGCGCATGGTCTTCGCGTGGAAGCCAAGCCCAGTGCGTCGCGAGCGTCGATTGGTCTCGCCTCCAACGCGCATTCCTCTTCGTTGAGAAACTCCAGTGCGTCACTCGCTGCGACTTCCCCAGACACAGACGCTGCCGCTTTCCGTCTTCGAGCTCGCGACTGGGCGTCTGCTGTCTCGAAAGGAGAACGCGAAGGCGGAGAATCTCGCGGTGTCCGTGCAGACAGCCGGGGTCTGCAGGGGAAGCTGAGGAAAAGTGAAGGTACCAGCCTCGCGGTCTCTACGGAGCATCGTGAGGAGGGCAGGGACAGCAGGAAGCGAGAGACGTCCGATAAGGACGGGGACAGAAAGAAAGAATGCGACCCAGAGACGAAGGACGATTTCGCAAAGCAGCTCCGGCAAACGCAGGCGGAAATTGCTGAGAAGTTGACAGAAAATGCTCTGACAGACCCCGACATCGAGACCGTTCTCCTGAACTTCCAGGAACTGAAACCTGACGCTGTGGCAGAAGACTTTTTGCGGTACGGTGAGCGCGAGAAAAGCAAAACAAAGATGGAACCCCTCATTTCGTGTTCTTGTGTCTTTGGAAAACAAACGGCAGAACGGATCACCTTCGCATTCTTGTGTCTTTTTCTCCACGTGACCCGAGGATTGGATAACGAGAGTCAGAGCTCAGCGATGACAACAGACTGGACGCCTGATGCTTTAGCGTAAATGCGAGGGATGAGCCAGAGAGGGAGGAGCCAGAGAGGGAGAAGAAGCACGGAGACCGGACTGAAAAGTCGAAGATCCAGAGAAGGAGACGGAAAGGCAAAACACACAGGAAAAAGAAAGGGGAGAAGGAAATACATGGAAGTCGCAGGAATCCAGCAGTGGCAAAGAGGCAACATGTGAGGCGTCTCGTGGAGAGCGACATGAGGCACGCAACGACCCAAGAAGAGGTCTCTTAACGACAAGAGTCTGTCTACCTTTGTTCACATGTGCCTGTTTATCTCCACTCTGTTCTCGCAGATTCCTCGCTGGCGTCTTCGAATTTGTTCGATTCCTTTTCGTCTCTGAACCCTAAGACTCTTGCGATTTCTTCCTCACTGTCTTTCTCTTCTCTCCTTCCCTTTCTGGCTCACCTTCTTCGTGACTGCTGTTTTTTCCCATTTCTCTAGCCTCGTCTCTTCTCGGGTCTTCGCCTTGCTCGGCTTTCAAGTGAAGTGTATCCAAGGATGGGGCATCCATGCATGTTGGAACCCTCGCACCTTTGAAAACAGTGTCCATCATCTTTACGCTACACCAGCAGACAAACAAGCAGGAACTAGAGCCGTAAAAACGCGAGTGGGGAAGTGTACGTTAAGCGCAGAAAGTCGAGCGTTGTCCGGGGCCGTCCGGAGAAAAGACGTTGGAAAAAAATGTCAGATCTCGTGTGCTCAGAGATCTCCGTCTCGCCCTCCGACACCTTCTCTCCACATCACGGCGCGAAGATCTCTGGGCGGTCGCTGCCGTGGAAAGTCTCGTCAAAGGCCTCCTCCTCACTCTTGACCGGGAGATCGCGGCGCATCAACAGTGAGGCCGCTTTCCGTCCTTCCTGAAGAAGTGCAGAACCTGTGGCGACTAAAGAGAGAAAGACAGAAATGCAGAAAACAAACCCCCCATACAACACAAATCCCGGTGCCTCTTTCTTCCCATCCGTCGATGTCTTTCTATTGCCCCAGGAACACCAAATACATATACATTGATAAACTTACAAAGACATATAAAGCTATTTATAAATATAAATGTATACATTTACATATGTACCTATTCTCTCAGCTAAGTTTCGGATGAAACACTAGACTGTGTTGCGTACACCCGCGTAGTAGTGTGTTAGCCAGGCTTTCCGAAATATGCAGCATTCTCTTGGAGTTGTTGGAGTGAGAGAAGTCCTAGGTGCTATAATCGCTGTGTGTATTTCGCTTCAGCTGTTCCAAAGGAAAGACATAATTTTTTCAAGCTGCTCTGGAAGACTTCTTTTTCCTCGTCTCTCCTGTCTGTTGTCAGCTACATCCATCAACTGGAATACCTCGTTGTCTCGCATCAAAGTCGAGAAGCCGAGCTGCTGTCCGTACAGCGGAGGAATCAGGAGCTACAGTGTCTATTCGATTCGGTTAAGCGACTGAAGCAAGAAGAAAAGACGAAGCACGAACACGAGCAAGCCGCCCTCAGACAGCAAATTGAAAAACTTGTCAACGAAATCAACAGACTCACTCCAAACGAGGAAGTGCGAACTCCCCACCTTGGTTCCTCTACATTCTCTGCTGCCTGTGGTGCCCTCTTTGTGACACCCTTTCTCTCCTTGTGATCCCCTTTCCTTCCTTGTGACACCGGTTTTTCTTCGTCACCTTCTCGCTCTTGACATCTTCACATCGAGAGATGCAGTTGCTGATCGCTTGAAGAAGAACACAGACGCATTTTTGCCTCTTTAGTTTCCTTCGATCTCTCGCGTTTGTTTTTCTCGCCACACCTTCCCTGCTTCCATCTGAGCGTCGACACTGAACCTGCAACTTGCAACGGCCTTTCCACTTTCTCAGAGTCGAACGAACCTCTGGAAGATGATTGGCGCAGACTACCATCCACTTTTGCGGCTTCAGCGTCAGACTGGAGAAGAAACGCCGCTTCCTTGAACGCGTGACGCCTTCGGGTGTCGGTGCTTGTCTCACTTTTTACGAGTTGCAGAAATCGATTTCAGATTCACTCTTCGAATTTTGTTGATGCGCCTGTGGTTCTCGATTCAAAGGCACTGAATCCGTGCCTGCCGAAGTCTTCAATTTTTTGTCTCACTGATGTTTAGGGGAACCTTCCACACTCAGAGAACTTCACGCTTGACTTTTCAGACTCCCTGCTCCTCCGCGGACGCAGGACAGACAACAACCCCGTTCGTTAGGAAGCGTGGGATTCATCGGTGACACTGTTTGCTTTCGCTTTGCTCTCGTTCGGATCTCTTCTAGGTCGTAGAGAGGACGAGGGACCTGATGGCCGATGTCGAAGAAGTCCTGGAGACTCACAGCTCTGAATGCATGCATCAACAAGGCCTCTTGCAGGGTCTGTCACACACCCTGGCGTCGCTGGTTGTCGGAAAAGGAGAGTCGGTCGCGACCCTGAGAGACAAACGCGCAGGTCGAGTAGTCGAGCTAGCCAACGGGGAACTGGAATTTCGGTAGGAACGCAAGCTCGAAAAGACACCGGAGAACAGAGAAATAGGCACAAGCAGAGAAGGAGCATTCGCCATAGATGCCAGGAGGAAGCTCGAGAAAAGGAAGAGGAAAGACTCGCCTGAAAAAGTGAAAACCCCACAAAGAGACCAGAGGAAGGATCAGCGAAAGCGTTTCGAAACACATATCTCTGTCGTTTGTCCTGCTCACCGGCGCGCAACGCCGAGAGTTGAAGACCAGAAGCGCGTTGAGCTTCGACTAGTTCACGGAAAAGGCAGAGAGGAAGATCCTAGGGGAAAAGAAAGACAGAAGCGACAGTCGGCAAGGCACACTGTGGGGAAGGAGACACGAAGCGAACAGAGACAAATCGACGCTTTCTGCCGCCTCTTCTCAAATGCCCCGGTCTAAACGAGAAGCGGACCACACACATGTCGCTCTCGCCGCGGCTCCAGATACACCATTTCTCAGCAGGTCTGGACACCCAGTGAACTGTGTTTGCTTATTGAGAAGAAACAAACGAGACGGTCGGTTGCATGGAGAGCAATCGGAAAGCATCTGTAGCTAGACTCCATGTTCCCTATAAAAAAAATGCTTTAAACCTTGGACAAACCGCCTCTCTCTCCAGACTCAAGCAAAGCCTGACGTGAACGCCACCAAAACCTACGCGTCTGACCCCTCGCACAAAGCACACACCGGAGATTCCTTTTCTTCCTTTTTTACTTTGCGTCTTCCTGGCGCTCGACGCGATCTAAGTCGTCTCTGCTGTGAGAAGGCCGAAGCGCAAAGAGCCGGGGGGCACCCCGATCTACGGCAACACTGGCAAAAAAAACAGAAGGGAGAAGGAGGAGTGTTTCGCAATCTGCGAGCGGACAGTTTGTGGGAGAAGCGAAGGCCTGCATCCACGCATCGGACAGTTTGCCTTTCTTTTCCATCTCCTCTTCAGAGTCTGCGACATGGCAGACGCAGAGGCTTCTGTACACGAGGAAGACCTCGGCTGTCCCGACGCCTCGGCGCCTGTCAAACTCCGGTGGAAGTTTCTGCGGCGGCTTTTTCTCAAATACCGCGCTGCAGATCTTGTAGGCTCCAGAGATGCAGATGCGTCTCTCTCGTACACGAGGAAGAAAGTGGAAGGGGACAGGCGCGATAAAAAAGCAACTCCGGTCCCGGAACGAGCGCAGGGTTGACACACACCCTAGCACACAGACATGAAGACACTGGAAGCACACAAGGGGGATACGCAGACTGGGAGACAAAGGCGATTCAGCTAGAGGAACGTAAAGAAGCGCTCTGCTCAAAGAAACATAGCGTTGTGCGGCACCCTCCTTCATTTTGATCTTTTTCTCTCTCGTCTATCACATGTTTCGAGGAAATCACAGAGCCAAAAGTAGTCGTTACCTTGTCATGATCTCTGGGAGGACTGCCTCCCTTGACCTGAGTCGCACTGGTCCGTTCTTTTCCGATCTTCAGGCTTCCGTTTCCCTCCCGGATCTGCTGCGCCACATAGAGCGAATCTACGATTTCAAAACCTCCCAGGAATTCGCTTTCGCTCCTGCTTCGGAGCCCCATTCTGCCGTTTCTCGCGAAGGCAAAATCGTTTCCTCGCGGTCGCCCCCTTCTCTGCTAGATGCCTGGCGAGAGTTTGAAGTCGAGGAATTTGGCCTCGTGTCCCAGGCGGAGAAGAAAATCGCTCGAGTCCTCTCTGCTCTCTCCAAGCTGATGCACCAAGCCGGAGAAAACACAGATCACATACACACCGAGCTCCAATTGTTTGTCAGGTACAGACGCAGCAAGACAAACAGAAGAAGAAACCGAAAGGACAACCCCATGTGCTCCTATTCTGTCAAGACACACCGGCGGTCCACAACCAACGCTTAGCATGTACTCATTGATACGAATATATGCATATATATATATATGTATATCTATATCTATATATATCTATATATATATATATATATGTATATCTGTGTATGAATATATATTTGTGCATGAATGTATGCTGATGTATATGGAGGCCTTTGTATGTCGATGAATATTGGTCGTGTTTTCTTGAGTTCGGTCCCCACACTTGTGGTGTCTCGCGTCGCGGATTCTCTCTCTCTCTCGTTGTTTGGATGGTTTCGAGTTAAGAGCGCGTTCGTGTGCATTTTCTGTCGCGTTCGCCACATGCCTGCCGCTGTGCATGTCTTGTGCGCTCTGCCCAGATTTTTAGGTTTTTGCGAGCTGTCGTCTTACTATCCCCCTCCCGTTCTCAGCGTCTTTCTGTTTGTGCGTCAGCAGTGCAGTCGCTGGAGAAAAGAGAAAGTTAACTCGCTCTCTGTTCTGCGTCGCGCCCGCCAGCAGCAAAAAGAGAGAAACAAGCAACTGGAACTCGAGCAAGAGAAACTTCTGCAAGAGGTGATGAAGGAGAAACGCCTTGAGATCTGGGGGAAACAGCAGCTCGGGACCGACAGCAGGGTCGCGTCTCCTGCTGCTTCGCTCTTCACACCAGACTCCGTCGGCAAACGCGTTGGAGGTCAGGCAGTCCGCGAGTCGAAAAAGTCAACGGACAGACCTGCCTCTTCCCTGCCTTCCTTCCTCTCGCACCCCGCGTCTCCGCAGAGAAAATCTTCCTTCTCTTCTTCTTCTTCTTCCTCTTCTTCTGCTTCTTCCTCCTCTTCCTCGTCTTCTTCTGCCGCTTTCCCCGATGATTTTCCTGGGCAGGACGCAGCTCGTGTGGAGGCGATGCGCGAATTGAGAGACGCGACAGCAAACGCGCGAGAGGACGAAGATCTGCGGCCGCCTCCGCAGCACCTGGTTGCCGCCTCTGTGGGGTTTGCAGCGGCTGTCGAAGGCCTCAGGGGCCTTCCTGCGCGCGGCTGGGATCCTTTGCTGGACGCGCTGTGCATGCGAATCGTTTTGTGGCACCCGTCTGCTTCGCCTCGAACTCGCAGCCGCGAAGACAAGGAGACGCAGGAAGAAGAAGCAGAAGAACTGGCACACCTGGAGGAAAGTGAGAGGGACTTGGAGGAAGTTGGGGGTGGAGAGACGGCGACGCTCGGCGAGAGGAAAAAGCACCTTCTTCTCGAGTTCCTGCGAGAGAAATTCGTCAACGACTTTCCCGCGGGTCTCGAACAAAAGCGCAAGGAGGCGAAACTCGCACGAAAACGAAGGAAACCTGAGGAGACAGTTCCCCTCCAGCTGTCGCATGCAGAAGTCGAAATGGTAGGCGGAGAAATCGACAAAGAATGGTGGATTCTTCAACTCCGAGTGCTCCACATCTGCAGGGCGCTTGGATGCAGAACAGGATGCGAGTGACGAAAGACCGACGCCCCGCTGTCTCGCGGGTGCTATCCGGCAACTCCAGCGCATTCGTCTGATGCACAGTCATGGAAAAGGAGCTGAGTCTGTCAAGAGGAGTTCGCCAGTGATTGTTTAGGATCGTCGACTTGTTAAAATTTGGAGGACAGTCGGACCTTTCTCCTGGCACTAAATCTACGCAGTGTTGACCTGGACCAGAAACTCAGTCTGATTTAGGATCAATACAGCTTCGAGTTTTCCTCCTGTTGGTGTGTGAGGGCGTAGGTGTTAATTCGGTCAGGCTTGCTTTTGCCGTCAGAAGCGTGGAAAAAGCTTCTCGATCCTTGTCTCGAGGGAAGTGTGACTCTGTCCGACTGCGTCCTCTCGACGAAATGTGAAGACTCGCCTCCCTCCCCTCTCGAGGACGGTGAGGAAACAGCACCTCAAAGAAAAAAGGAGCAACTCGGCAGGGGAAAAAAGAAAGCAAGATGGAACGCTCAACAGCGACATACGAATCGCGACACGGAAGAAGAGAGTAAACGTTCTCTACATTCATCATGAGACTGGATTCTCGCGTTTTTGTCGGTCAACGCGATCGTTCTAAAAAATCCAGAGGCGCTCAGGAGATACACATCTCACATAGGTCAGGACTGAAACCTTTTCGAAACGATGGACGGGAAGTACCGTGCTGCAGATGACACGGAAACGACTGCCTTTGTCTCTTGGAGTTTCCAAAGATGCGCGAAATGTTTCTTCGCCTCACAGTTCCACGTCAATCGGCAAGTTCTTCTTCTTGATTCAAATGCGAATTCCTGTCGTCAGCGTATCTGCCGGTAACGGCGCTGCTGAAGTCGGTCGTCGACGCATACGTCGCCGAGTTTCAGTGAGAAAAGACCGACCGGGGAGAAGAAGATAACGATAAGAGAACAAAGAAGAACGAAAAGAGAAGACAGGAAGAACAAGAAAAGAACGAGAAGGCGGTGGAAGCCAGATGAGAGGAAGAGAGGAGAAGAGGGCTGGGGGCAAAAGAGTGAAGAATGAATCGAAAAAAAGGGAAGCCGAGGGATGAAGAAACGCTGAAACTCGTTCAGAAGAAACCTCACAAAGCACTTTGACTCTCAGCTGCTTTACCTTGCTCTGTTTTTCGAGCATTCCCTGTCTCGACCTCGACTCCTTTGTCTCATCCGCGTCTGGGGAGTAGAGATCCTGCGAGTTGGGTTGCAGCTTTGCGTCGTCAATGCCTTTGCTGCCGAGATCTCTAGCTTCCGCTGTCTTTCCAGAGATCCGTCAAGGCGGTAGTTTGTGGAAAAGTAAAAAGACAGGAACGCCAGGTATCACTGCGACACAGAAAACCGAGGTAAAGGACTTTCGACTTCTCGACACAACGTCGAATCTTAGAAACTGTTTCGTCTGCTTTTCTCTGTTTCACTCGCCTCGCTGTACAGAGAAAGCATGGTCACTCCAACAAGTCGCTTTCGGCAGGCGGTGACAGCCAAAGGCAATTCAGTTTTCTCTCGAGCTGAATTTCGTCATGTCCTCAAAACAATCGATGCCGGGGTAAGGTTTTCGCGACTTTTCATCCCAGAACTGGCGCTTCGCATGATGAAACTCTGTCTAGGGAACTGCGCGTTCACTGACGACAAGACGTTTTCTCAACCTCGTGAACTCTGCGTCCTTACTACTACTACGGCCCATGGTCTCTGAACTGGGAAGCTGTGTGCGCCTCTCAGTGAGAACAGTGCTTCGCCTCCTCGGCAGACGACTCCTGTGTTCAGTTCCAGGACTCTGCGGCCAACCACGGGGACTCTGAAGCAAGCTACAGTTTGTCCAGAAGTTGCGAAATACGGAGAACTCCAGTCACACACTTCACAAGGATGCTTGCTACGTCTTCTCACGGATCTCCACAGCCATCCAGAGTGTCTGTGTCGATTCAGAGCGGATGCTGGCCAAAATCGCGCCCGCGTCCTCTCGAAATTTGTGCCTGACGAAGTATGGCTCTGAAATGTCTGGCCTCCTTGCATGTTTTCTTCTGCCTCTCTCTCTCGTCCCCGTTCTGTTCTTTTCACGCAGAGTTCTCTGCATCGATTGTTCTCTTTGCACGTCTCTCCACTGCCCTCTCTCTTGTTTGTTGCCTTTCCACGTTTCGTAATTCACTTTACCCTTTCGTTTTTCCCTGCTTCTCCCTCTCTCTCTCTCGCCTTTCTTCGCTCGTTTGTGTTTCTGCATGTCTTTCGTCTCCTTCATTTCCTCTCCATTCTTCGTCCCTCTGTCCCTTCCTTTTTCCGTATCTTCGGTACTAGGTGACAGTGGAGGCGACGAACGCACTCTTCAAGCAGTGTCAGAGACTGCGGAGCGCATGCACCGTCGATGCGCAAGTCTCGAGTTTGGAGTCACGCGACTTTCTGGACTTCTGCCCGGATGCAATTCCTGAAAGTGTCTTTTTCGCAGCGGCCTTCTCCCTGGGTCATTTCTTCGCCCCTGCGCTGGCCGTCAAAGGTCTCGCCGTCAAGAGTCTCATGAGTGTGCGCGAGGTGAGGAGGAGAGGCCATGGCAAAACTCACCCGTTTGAAAAGACACTCGCCGCAACGACGGGGTGGGCGTCACGAGCTGTCCCCGTTTCAGCCTGCGAAAAAAAAGGTCTCTGTCGCGATTCTCCAGACAGAAAAAGACCTTATGGCCCTCGACAGACGCCGGTTTCACCCGGTGTATATACAGTTGCTGGCGGACGCGAGCGGCGGTCCGGAGCTCGCGGGCCTGCATCAGAAACGTCGGCCGATCTGCCTCGCGAGTTCCGCTTCACTTCGCGTTTCCTTTTTCAGGTTCTTGCTGCGCCAGTGAAGAAAAAACGAGGGGGACGGGGAGGAAGAGGCAGTCGACCAACAACGGCAAAGCAGAGACGTGGTGCAGTGCGCGGGTGAGAGGCGACTCACCGGTTTCCGAGACATATTTCTTCTGGACTGAAAGACATGAATCCCTCCAGAGTGAGGAGAGAAGGCTCGAATGCAAGAGACATCCATCGGAGAGAAACATTTTGCCTCGGCTTTGTGCAAAGACTCAGGGAAACAAACGCCCGCGCCTCAAAGTAAAGCCACACACAGTGGGACTGTGCAGAGGACTTTCACTGGATCTGTCTGTGAAGCGGGTGGAGATTTTTCGTGGAGACAAAAGGACGTGCCTGTGCAGAGCTCCGTGTGCGAGTTGGCTGCCGCTTGTGTGGAGAATGCAATCCACGAACGCCCCTCTTCTCCGTATACAGCATCAAGAGAGAAGAGAAGAAAAGAAGAGCGAAAAGAGAGGGGGGCGAGGAAAGAGAAGGAAGACGGGGGAAGAAAGAGGAGAGCAGAAAGAAGAGAAACTCGAGAGGAAGAAGAGTCGTAGAAGAAGAGGAGAAGGGGAAAGCAAGATGAGAGAAGTGATAAGAGGAACTCGAGAGGAAGAATGGTTACAGAAAGAGGAGAAAGTGCAGTGATGACAGCGGGGACGAGGACAAGACAAGACTCAGGGTGCGGCATTCGTCAGAACGGGCGCCTCGGAAAGAGAAAGACTTGACTCAAAGAGGCACAAAGAAAACACGAGGAAGTCGACGCATGTGGAAAGGAAAAACGAACTGCGCTCCACAGCAAACCAAGCTGTCACGAAAAACTGTGAGACCGAAAAAGACAAGAAAAAAGAATTCAAACCAAGAACGAAACAACACACAGAAACGCGCACACTTACATCTCTCCCCCCAAAACAACTCCCATACTCCAGTCCAACATCTACTGCCAAACTCGAGCACATTCATATATACACCCATACATATACAAATATACATATATATCCATATACGCATGCACGTACATACACATATATATACATATATATGTATATATATGTATATATGTATGTGAAACAGTTTGTAGAGATGCGGATACAGCAAGGAGTGGTGAGGTCGACTGCAGGATGCACAGGTCTGCGGGATCTCTGGTTTGGACTTTGTGCGCGCTCTATCTCCTCTTGGGAGGCATGCGCATTTGCGGGCCTCCGCGTTTGTCGTTTGGGGTCGGCTGCTTGATTGTTTCATCGATAGAAAGAAGAATGCAAGTCGCCTCTGTGGCGGCAGCGAGGGCGTTCTCCTTGACTAGAGCAGGCTCCCAGATGAACTCCTTCATCGCGTCGCACACACCGCCGTTCATGCAGTCGACGCCGAACCACTGCGTTTCGCCTGCAGAGAAAGAGGGATTTACAGCCACGGGAAACCCACGGAATTTTTACGAACGCAAAGACGGAGACTTCCACTACACACGCCAGGCACTACGTGAAAAGGATTTACAGACTGCCAAAACGCCGCTTCCAAATAAAGCAAATGGACGTCTGACGCACCTTTCAACACAAATTGGGAAGAGCAGAGAGTAGACAGCGAGACACGAAGTTATTTCGGCCCCACAAAAGGAAGGCGAGCAGCGAGAACTCGAGAGAGAGAGAGCGAGAGCCAAAGCGCAAGACTGTCTTCAACACAGGTGTAGATCTCGACTGCTTTCTTCACTCCCGAAACACAGCCTCAACCGCACAAACAACTGTGCACTCGTCTTTCTCATCGATCTGCGACTCATAACTGATGACTCCCCCTGCGGACATTAATCTAAAATCTGTACGTCTGACATCTAGGCACAAAATGCTGTCATCCACGTTCCGCGGAACGCCGTACCCCCCCGTGACCCTCTGTCGATCACAGGCTAAACAAGTGTCGGAGTACGCTGTTCCAACTCCCCATGCATTGCTTCTGGACCACCGCGCTATCGCATCAATAAGAAGAGTCACAGCCATGTGGAATGCCAAACTCCAACTCGGAGACCCCCGCTCGAGGCCGACGACAGCCGAGCGGAGTCCGAACCGACTGACCGAACCACCGAGAGATTCTCTGTGACGAGGAGCAGCAGTGTTGGCCACTGTTTCTACGATTTCTCGAAGGAAGCCCAGTCGCTGGGCCTGTTAAGCGCGCGCAGGGTCTTTAGTAAATGGTCTGCTGTCAGTGACTCATAAAATGTAGCTTCTTCGTTGGACTCCACCAAAGACACTCTCAGGTGACGCGCGGTGACGGCTGCCCTCGTTCTGGGAGGATGGGGCAACATCATCAGACTTGAAGTTGGGTGTGAAGAAATCCGCGCGA
Source organism: Toxoplasma gondii ME49 (assembly GCF_000006565.2). Taxonomy (NCBI): domain Eukaryota; phylum Apicomplexa; class Conoidasida; order Eucoccidiorida; family Sarcocystidae; genus Toxoplasma; species Toxoplasma gondii. The sequence continues at coordinate 1,832,398 of NC_031469.1, forward strand.
CTGCTCCACCTTGGAGCTCGCTCTCTCTCTCACCTTTGCCTTGTGCATGCTTGTGCCGAAGTTTATTCAGAATGTCAGTTGCGTCGTAGCCAGCGTTGGTTGCTAGCGCTCGTGGAATGCACTCGAGGGCTCGCGCAAATGCGCGAATCACAAGCTGCTGCTTTCCGGAGATCCCCTGACTCACGTCGCGGATGTACTTCGACAACTCCATCTACAAGGAAAAGGAGCAAAAGATCCATCGAAATGCTGTATCGCGCATCACGGACATGTTAGAGAAGCCCATTGCGAAAAAGGGAAAAGAGAAACGAAAACGGTCACGAGGTCTTTGCATCAACACCCCGCTCTTTAGAGTACTAGGTTTGCGCATTTCTCCGCTGGCACCACGACAAAACAGACGACCCCCGCCTGCAAATGTCGCTCTGGATTTCCATCGTCACGTAGGCAGGCATGTGTGTCTTAGATCTGTTCAAACTCTTTGCATGCGTCACCTGCTTGAAAGAGCATGCGTCAAAAAACCTCGACTCTGTGGACCTACGAGCTGATGGTCAAACCTGGAGAGCCGCTTCGGCTGCGTCCCCCCCCCACAGACACACCCTCGTGGTCCAGAGGGAGGAACCGCTTGCGTCCTTTCTTTCGCGGTCTTGTTCCGTCTCCTTCCTTCCCTCGACCTCCTCCTTTCCTCCGTTACCGCCCCATTGCCTTTCGCCTTTTTACCTCAATAGCTCCCGCGCCTCCCACGATGGTCTGCGTCTGCAGAGCTCGTCGGACGATCATGACCGCGTCGTTGAGAGATCTGTCGGCCTCGTCGAGGAACTGCGGGGCGCCGCCTCTCAGGACAATCGTGGCGGACTGAGTCTGAGGACAGTGCATGAACAAGTTGAATCTCTCGCCTCCGATCTGTCGCTCCTCAAACACTCCGCAGGTACCTGAGAAAACAGAAAGGACCGGAAACGCGGAGACAGTTACGAGGTGAGGCACCCGTCTAGCTTACAGCGAGCACAGGAGAGGCGCTCGAGGCTACGAAGGCGTCTCCTGAGAGGAGGCGGAGAAAGCTGAAAGCGCGACAGGAAGAACGAAGAGACGAGACACTTTGGAACCCTTGGTGCTTCCCCCAGAACGAAAGAAGAAACTCAACAGGCTTCACGACTTCACCAAGACGCGCCAGGACACAGCTAAGTCTGCGTCAGAGGTCCAAAAACATCTCTCACTACGACGACTGTGAGAATCCACGCAGATGCAGAGACATGTGCATGTTCGTCGATAAGCGACCCAGATTCAGACGAAGGAATACATCTGCCTCCATGCTCCTGAGAAGAACGATGGGGTCTGGATGAAGAATTCCGTTTCGAGATGCCTCCGCAAGACAGGACTTTCGCACCGTTTGCCCTTGTTTTCGCTTGTGTGTCCTGAGGGAAGGAACGGAATTTTTTTTCACATTCGTCGAATTGAAAAACTCGCCCGACGTACCGAGGACATCTGGAGTGATGCTGTTGACCGTCGTTTGAATTTTAGCTCCTATCGCGCGAGCCGTTCGCTTCATGTCTCCTTCGTCGACGCGACCCGCGCAGAAAATATCTCGGTCTGCAAAGTACTGCGTTGCCAAGTCGCCTGAAGAGAAAAACAAGGGTGTCTGTATCACATTTCTTGCCTCTGAACTGAAAACATACAATGCAGCGTTTTCCATGTTGTGTGGAGAGGATCGCTCTCGGACTCTGCTCAGCGTCTAGCCAAAACAACACTGGCAACGAGTTCGAAGATTCCAGTTAGGGAACACAGCGCGGCGACATCGACACCCATAAACGAAATCAATAAGTAAAGTCTATAGGAGAGAACGCTGTAGACTTGAGCGTCCACCATGGACAACCGCGTTTTCGAACAACATGCGTTTTCGTCTCCCGATATCACAAAAACCGCGCATCGCTCCATATACAGAAATGCACGCATGTGTAGAGGTATACAGGTCGCTTCTCTCCAAAAGAGAAAAGGGATCTGATGGATTTCAGAGAGTGGACGCTCCTCGACGAGAGTTCGCTTCCATTCTTCGGTTCCTCTTCTTCTGCCTTTCAGCTGTTTTCACAAGGGTCTGAAACAAACATGTTCCTTCTTTCAAGAGGCGTCTCCTGCATGTTCTACTGGAAAGACTTCTTCCGACATGTCAGACACGAGAGGTCCACCCAGAAGCATCGGGACTTTCGACTGACCGACGAAGTGGAACTTGGAAACGAGGCGTTTTTCGAATGTGTGACGTTTCTTTGCGACTGCTGGCGAGTGCGACGCGCGGCGCCTGTGGTTGTGTGACCTCTGTCTTTTTTTCTCGATTTTTCGCTCACCGATCGGGAGGCGAGAGAGAACGACCTGCGCTCCCGTCGCGCTGATCTTGTCGAGTTTCTCGTAGATGATGTCCCACTCGGCGTCGATGATTGCTTGGTATTCCTGGGGATAAAGAAGAAAGTGAAGTCTGAGGTATTCGACAAGGCGCGAGAGAAAAACGCAGTTCCACCCAGGAAAAAACGCATGCACACACACAGAAATGCGGGCGTTCCGTGTGACGCGTCTTTCCTGTTCGGATTCGCCGGCGTCGTCCGAAACAGAAAACGAGGAATCTTCTCCCGCCACTGGTCGACGACTGTTTTCCTACACCCAGGCAGCGCGAGAGGCAGGGAAGAAGGAAGAGTCAGTTCCTCTTTTCATTTCTCTTCCTTCTGGCTCCGAATTTCGCTCGTTTCCTCGCTTTGGAGAACAGTCGTTTTTTTCCTGTTTTCAGCGACTGTCTCCGCCTTCTTCCTTCTCGCCTTGTCTCGTTAGAGTCTTACGTCCGGGGTCTTGAGACGGACTTCAGCGTTTTCTTTCTCCGCCTTCAACTCCAGCTCCAGGTTGAGGAGAAGAATCTTTGCATTCTCGAACCTCTTCGGCTGCTGCTCGAAACCAGCGTACGAAAATGTCTTCGCAAACGCGACACCCTGCACGACAAAGCTGTCTGTGTAGGAGCCTCCCGTCACCTTTTTAACTCCAATCATTTCCTTGTCCAGGCTGTCGTCCAGCATCGATACGGCATCCACCACCATCTGAGGAAGACAGAAGGAACAGAGAAATACACGCAGGAACTCCAGAGACCTGGGAACCGATGGGGAGAAGCTGAAAACGAGCGCGGGAGTCAAGAGAAAGAGAAGCAGCAGAGAAAGTGAGAGACAGGAGAGAAAGAGCGAAAACAGCAAGGGAGAGCACAAGACGAACGGACCGAGAGACTCCGCGAGCAACAGATGCATGCGACACTCAAGTTCAGGGGGATACATGCAGCCAAGTCCCGAAACAGGCCCACAGATATTTGTTCTTCACTCTTCACGACAGAAATGCGGAGAGTCTCACTTTGGCAAAGAAATCCTTGTGGCCAGAGACAAGCTTGGAGTTCAGCGTCGTCTGCGCGCATCTCTCCAGCAGAACTCGCTTTTCACTGCCGAGGAGAAAATAGAAAGAACCGAAAAAACGTAAAAGAACAATGAAACACACATGCTCGCATTTCAGTCCAAAGGCCGTGACTACGGGAAAAGAGAAAAGCCACAGGAAACGGCCCGACGTCTCGAGAACCAACGCGGAACCGTTACAACGACGCTTTGCATGCAGATGCGTTTGTTCGTACCACTGAATTTCAACAGTTATATTCAAGACTCCAGCACCAATTCTGTACAGACGTCCAGCATTCATACATGACTCTTTCGACCGCTCGAGGCGTTCAAAAAATATACATGCAGAGGAATGCTATTTATATATCTCCTACGCATCGTCGAATAAAGATAAAAACAGCGACTCTTCAAACGTCTGCACTGCACATCTCAATGCACACACTGACAAAGGAAAATACACGTACACATCCACTACAGATGTACATCTCTACCTATCTATCTATCAATATATCTATCTGTCATTGTATTTCCTTGTCTGCGGCAAAACGTCTCTGCATGCGGTTGGAAAGCGTACTGCGGAGGGGTGCTGGAGAGGTCGACCTTGAGCTCGCGGATCTTCTCGATGGCCTGAAAGAAGCAAGAAAAAAGGAAACCGTTCGCGCGAGGGTCAGGAAGAGGCTCCGCGACTCGTGACATGGTGACAAGCAAAGCCCCCACAAAAAGAGGAAAAAAACCACGGACGTCCTTTCGAATCTACGCAGCCAAACATATGTGAATGGAAGGTTCACAGGCAAACCGCTGCTGCTGCGCATGTCTTGCGGAGAGATCCATCGCTGCCGCACAGAGACCAAGACGTAGGTCTTCGTTTCGTCTTCGTCTCTGTGCGGCAGCGAAGAAGCACTGCATGCGAACGGCCGTTTCTGTCTAAGACCGCTCAGGCGGAGCTCTGAGCGTACCCCCGGCCTTGAAAGCCGTCGTCTTTTCGACAGGTTCACCAGTTGCACTCTCACCAGCTGGCAGGCGGTGCGGTAGCCGTTGATGAGGATCTGCGGTGCCATCCCGCCTTCGATGAAAGTCTTCGCAGACTCGAGGAACTCGCCGGCGAGGAGCACCACGGAAGTAGTTCCGTCTCCAACTTCGTCGTCCTGCGCCTTCGCGATATCAACGAGAAGCGCCGCAGCCGGATGCACAACATTCAGCAGCGAGACGACCGTCGCGCCGTCGTTGCTGATGGTGACGCCGTTCTCGGAATGAATCAGCTTGTCCATGCCGCGTGGACCTGCGCAAAAAATCGACGAGCGTCGCCAGAATCCGGAAAACTCCCGGAAAAGTCTCTCTCTGGACCAGGAAAGGAGAAAACGCGACTCTGCGGGAAACGCTCTCGCGGAAAAGCCTTCGCAGGAAACAGAGGCGACCCTCGAAGAGGAAGTCGAAACCTCGTTGCTGTCGATGCGGTGGACGTCCACTGCACTGTCGAGGAAAGAGCGTTGGAGGCGACGGACGCGAGAAAATCGAGGATCAAGCGAACAAGCACAGCATCCACTTCGAACAAGAAGATACACGCGCATGTCCCCTTCCATGGAGGCAAATCTGCCAACTGAAAGGCGGTGCAATTCTCACTTTTTCCTGGGCTCGGAGAGCTCCACCGGAAACAGAAGAAATTGCAACCGGAAAACAACTTTGGAAGTCTACTCTGCCACCCTTCTCTGTGTGTGAACGTGTGCACATGTTCACTCATTTCATATATTATATAATATATATATATATATATATATTATATATTATATTATATTATATATTATATTATAGATATATGTATATTTATATAAACTTATATATACTTATATAATCACAATATATATATATATATATATATTTATATATATTTATATATTTACGTATCTGTTTATTTATATTTGGGTGAGAGTGAGGCGTCGAAGACACCTGCGTCGACGTGGAGTGCATGTGAAAGGGTGGAGGAAGCGCGGAAGAGGCTGCGAAGGCGCTTCGACTTTTTCTCACCCAGAGTGGAACGCACGATGTCGGCGATGACCTGGCAGGCGTTGATGTTGCTGATGATCTGCCCGCGGCCTTGGGAGGTATCAACTCCATCCTTCAAGAGGATGATAGGAGCATTCTGAAAACAGAAAAAGAGAGGAAGCAAGAGCCGTCGGCGAACAGACAGACGCACCAGAGCGCCTTGGAGTGTCTGGACACTGGTGGACGCAGCCGCAGGAGACGCACTCGAAACAGGACGACAGGAAGAGAGAAGAGGGAGCGAGAGGAAGGCGAGAGACGAAAGAAAGAGAGGAGACAGGATCAGCAGAGAGAACAGGGAGAGTGGAGGAGAGGAGGAGAAGTCCAAAGGCGAAGGAACCGACAAAAGACGAGGGTCGGCACCGCGTCGCCTGGAGGAGAGAGGAAGGCGTGCAAGAGGGCAGGGAGGAAGTGAAAGAGTCGACAGACAGGAGACAAAAGGTTCAGTTGCAGAACAGCGGAGACTCGACAAGAAACGCGGCGACGCTGAGGACCCCGCAGAAGAGCAGAAAACGAGCAGAAAACGACCGAGGAGAATGTCCGAGGAGACAGGCGACAAGAGGAAGAAGCGCGTTCGAGAAGGTGAGGAACAGCCAGCATGCCAAGTTGTCGATGGAGACCGGCGGTGCACAACCGCACTGGTCGATCATCTGAAACAAGGTCACAACTGGCTTCTCGGTGCTCTATGGTTACGGAACCGAGGAGACAGGCGTTTGCGTTCGCGCGAGAGAACTGGACGGAGACCGCGAAAGGTCCAGGACAGGAAAGGAGAGGAAAGGCGAGAGAGGAGCAATACGAGACACCAGAGAGAAGAGCCAGGACGCGAGGAGAGGAAGAGAGCGACTTATAAGGAGCAGAGAACAGGGACAGAGACAGGGGAGGAGAGCGAGTGCAGAGCGGTTGGGAGACGACGGTCGAAGAAACGATCAAGACAACGGCGTACCAAAAGATGACTCATCTTTCTCGCGGTGTAGAGGAGCAGCAGAACTCGGAGAGAAAGCGCAGGGTCGAGCGGCGGGAGAGAAGAAGAGACATGGAGGAATCGGAAGAGGAGGCGCGAAGACGGTGAGTCCCTGGAGCGCGCAGCGAGAGAAGCATCCAAAAAAGAGGGGAGAAGTTGCCGAGAAGAAGCAGGGCGTCGAGACGCCGAACTCCGTGTGTGCCTCGGCAGCGTCGAAGGAGGAAAGCAGCCGAAACGATAGGTCGAGAAAACAGCTGAAACGCTTCAGGCGATTTGCACTGCTTGTGCACACACACGCGCGCGCTCCGCCGGAGTCGGTCGACCCAGAGACTGGCTAGACAGACGAGGACACCTCACGCGACAGACAGACAGACAGAAAGAGAGACAGAGAGAGAGAGACAGAGAGAGAGAGGGTACGAGGGAGAAGACGCGTTTCGGCGAAAGAGAGAAGATGCGTCGTTTTCTGCTTGGACAGATACACCCGTCTTCCCCCCTCCCAGTTTTTCACTGCTGCCTCTCTCACTTTATACACGCGTGCACTACGCCCGCCGCGCGCGCCGTCCACGAACCACCGTCTCCCCTCACCCTCTTCTTTTCGTGATTCCCCTTTTCGGGAGCAAACTGCATGCAGCAGGGCAACGGCTGCGAGTCCGCTGGCTCGACGCGCTCGGCTGTCGCGACGACCGCGCTCGCAGACCTTTCGGGGAGTTCTCGAAAAAACGCGAGTTCTCCTCACGGAGTTCCTCTTGTTCTCCTGGAGACACACCGCTCGGAGCGGCTGCGGCGGCCGCTGCATGCACAGGAAGAAGCAACTCTCGACGAAGCGAGAGACAGAGGCGCAAACAGGCGCGGTTCGCGCATGTCGGAGTCGACGAAAAAACGCGTTCGCTGCTCGCGGGAGAGACAGGAAGAACGAGGAACGAGGAACAGATGAAGATGGCCAAGACAAATTTGTGAGTCACCCGAGACAGACGGACGAGGTCACGGCGAGTGTTGGGGGCAGCATCGCCTGGGCCGTCCTGTTTTTTCTCTCTGGCCAGTCCAGATGAGTCTCGACGCCTTTGATCGCTTGTCGTTCTTCTTTGTTTGACAACTGCTTTGCGATCCGCTCTCTTCACTTCACCATTTGCTTTCCCGCTTGCGTTTGCGCTGTTCTCTGTCCAGTCGTGTCTGTCGAGCGGCAAAGAATAAAAAAACCGGATTTCTGCGTTGTTTCCGTTTCTGCGGCTTGTCCTGGCTTCCTTCTTCTGCCTGACACCGGCTCGTCCTCCTTTCCTCTTCTGTTGTTCTCTCTTTCTCGCTCTCGCGCGCTCTTTGCTCCCTTTTTTCGACGTTCTTCTCCCCCCTAGTCTGCGGCGCGACGCGAGCGTGCAAAGTTCCGAGAGAAACGAGAGGGAGAGAATTTAGGAGGAACCTGCAGCAGTCAACAGACAGGCTGAGGAGAGTCCAGGCGACCTCAGCGCAGGAAGAAGGCGGAGACTCTGTGCGCAGGAAATGGTTTGATCAACCTCGGCGTTCCTCCAGTTTAACCGCTGCTGCCCGGACGCCTGGTTGCTGCGGTAAAAGGCGCAAACAGCAGTTTCTCTTCGTCTTGCGACAGCGCAATGAGGCTCTGGAGCAAGTTGTCGGAGGCGAGGACGAACGGCAGAGGCGCCGCGCGTAGCTCGACCAAGCCTGGCGAGGAGGTCGCCGCCATTTCCTGTCGTCCTGAGGGTGAGAGACTGCACATGCGCAGCAGAAAGAAGAGGCTGGAGAAGAAAACCACACGCTGATGAGAGCGAAGAACAGTCTCTTGAGGACGAACTTTCTTCCTTCGGTGTGACGACTGAAGGAAGAAGACGCCGGAGTAGACGAATCGACGCAAAGGAGAGAGAGAGAGACACTGAACGATAGCAAGACATGTGCCGTGGAGTTCCTGGTCAAATTTCTTCTTCTCAAATTTTTGTGATTCTTCCTTCGTCGAACTGCGACTTCTCGTGCTCGGCTTGTTTCTGCCGCAGCTGCTCCGAAGACTCTCCTGTCCAGTGCGTTTCTCCTTCTTTTGTTCTCTTCTGCCAGACAGAAAACGCTTCGACGAACTGCATGCGCTCTACCAGTCGGGTGTACATACACTCGACCCCGGCCTTCTGGAGGAAACGGCCGAGGCACTGGATGTGAACAGCGGCAGCTACACTGTCTGGATGCTCAGAAGACGCGTCCTCACACAGTTTCCGTCACTCCTCAATTTCGACGAACTGGGTGAGGCAGAACCGGGGACTGTTGCGTGCATTGCGCCTTTGACGTCCTTGCACAGAGATCGAAAGAACGAGACGAACCTCTCGTCTTCTTGTTCGCTGTGCCTTTCCTTCTCTGAGGATCTCCTCCCTCGCGCACTGTTCCTCTCTCTCTTTCCTGTCGTTCGACTCGTTCTCGCAGAGAGAGATCCGGTTTCGTGGAGCTTTGCGTTCTCTTCTCCGTCTCGGTTCAGTTCTGCTGTCTGGCATTATTGAGGGGACTGCTTTTTTCTGTGCAACGCATGCGCATGCGTACCGTTCGGCGAGAGGCGTCGTTTCTGAAGCCGTTTCTGTCTCGGCCTGGAACGAGAGTCTGTAGCGTTTCAGGAGTGACGGATCGTGTGGGTCCGATCCGACAGTGTCTTTGCCTGTCTAGAGACATGCGCATGCGGCTCCTGTACTTCGCTGGCGACTCAGCTGTTGCCCGCGCGTCGATGCGCGTCGTCCAAGTCTCCTCGTGAACGTCAGTGTCCTCGCGGATGAGTCGCTCTGTGAAGTTGGAGACATGCTTCCTGGGTGAGCATGTCTGCATGCGCAGCTCAGTCCGGTTTGCCTTGGACGCTTCAGCCTTTGCGTCGAAGCTGCCCGATCGGTCTGTCTACTCTGCGAGGTCGTTTTTGTGTCTGCGCGGAACGCCTCCGTCTCTCTGCAGTCGAGCGAAATTGGCGCGTTTTCTTTTTCTCCAGAGTTCGTGAGAGACTGGACGCGAGCGAGTCTGAAGAACTACCAAGCCTGGTTTCACAGGCGCTGGGTCGTCGAGCGGCTGCTCGAGTGCATGCGCGGAAACAAGACATGCGGTGGCAAGAGCGAGACGACGGACCCCGAAGCAGAGGCGCTTCGAAGCGAGGAGGCTCTCTGTGAGGACGAACTCAAGGATGTGACGGCGATCTTGCATAAGGACGCGAAAAACATGTCTGCCTGGTCTCACCGGTGAGTGCATGCAGCGAGGGAGCCTCCGGCCGACCTCCTGGGAGCTGTCTCCGGAGCGAAGGAGGGCGTTGCCTGTCTGTGTTTTTGAGGTGGACCTCTCAATAGAGATGTCGCAAACTTCCGCGTCGACTCCTGCTTCTTATCATGGCCGGCGCACTGCCGTTCAAATGGAGTCTCGACATGGTGGACGCATGTGTGGACTGGCTGGGTAAAGAGGAGGTACTGAAGGTCTGAAACGTTGCAGCTCGAAGTCGAGATCGAGTGGAAAGAAAACTGCAAGTCCTGAGCATGCCCTTGAACGCTCGCAAATCACGAGTCTCGTTTCCGGGGAACACTGAGTCGGACGCGAGTGATCTTTCTTGCCTGTTATGCGGCGTTCAACGCACGAGCCGTCGGACCGGTGCTTCCTCGTTTCTCGAACTAATGAGCGCCACTGAAGCATCTTCGTCGAGACTCGGTTGACTTTCTCGAGACTCGAGCAGAGCTCAAGTCCATCGAACCAGTTCTAGAAACTAAAGAATCCGCTGAGACGGCAGCTCCCCCAGATCTTTCGAGATCGTAAAGCTAGAAGTTTCGAGAGTTGACTGCATGGCGCTCAAACAAGAAGAAACGACGGACGCCCGCGGACTCCGCTCCGAGAATCTCTATCCATCTCTACCTTTGTTCTGTCTGTATCTATACATATGTAATTGTATACATGTGTATGCACACTCAGGTTTCTCCAGCGTCACATGCCCTGCGGTGGAAGAGGAGCGTCCGTTTGGTTCCGCTTTGCTGTGCAGTTGCCTGAATTTCTTTGAATTGTTTTAATTTTAGCTGGTGTTTTACTCGGGTGCATCAAGGCGAGTCGCGACGTGACTGAGGCATGAAGGTGGAATTCTGCTGAATTTCTTTTCTTTCTGTCGGAGGCCTTCCCCACACTGGCTTTTTCCAGGCTCGGATGTTCGTCCCCGTCTCTTTGTGTCTCTCTTCTTTCTTGTTCTGTCATGCGGCGTCTTTCGTTTTCTCTCTTTTCGTTCTTGTGGTTGTGTCTTCCGGGCGTTGTCTTCTTCTGGCCTTCTGTCCTTCTTTTCCTTTCTGCTGCCTCCTTTCTTCCTTCTGAATCTCCTTTCTTTTCCCCCTTGTTCTCGCTTTGCCGGTCTCTCTACCTTCCTGTTTTCGGCGCGCTCCTGCGTCCCCGTCGTCTCCCGTTTTGCGTTTCTGCTTCGCTCGTCTGCATCCTTTGTTTCTGCGCCTTCTGCGAGAGTTCCGTTCTCTTCACTTCCTCGCTGGATTCTGCGATCGCGCCCTCCTGCAGCGTCTGGATTCGGAGCGTCTACGCCCAGCCTCTCGACGTCGAGTTTTCCTGGAACATGCAGTGGCTTCGCGCAGATCCATTCAACAATTCCGCGTGGATGTTCAGGCAGTTTCTGGCCAACGAGAAGGCCGAAGGGAAGAGCGAACGGGGAAAGACGAGATGTGCAGGCAGGCGTCTGCGCGAAGTCGCGGCGAGCGCCCCAGCAACCGCAGACGGAAAACAATCAGAGGACGCCTACAAGCAAGACGAAGAGGAGCAGGACATCGACCGGCGTCCGGAGACCCAGAAAACAGAGAAGACTGGAGAGAGACCTTCGGAAGAGGGGAAGAGAAGAAATCTCCGACGAAAGGCGAATGTATGGACGGAAGAAGTTAGGTAAGAATTCACTGAACACGATCAAAAGGCCTGAGTATTGCTGCTGTCATTTGACGCTTCAAACAGTGCTGCACTTGTACCGCCTGCAGTTGCTGTTCCTTGTGTTGAGATACGGTGGCGCTGTGCTTGCTGTCTCTCCTCACTCTCTTTCTGTCGCGTCTACTCTCTCTTTCTGTCTCCGACGCGTTCTCCTTCCTGCACTGGTTCTCGCTCTGTGGTATCTCCCTTTCGCTTGCTGTCTAACTTGCTCCCTCTCTTGCTTCTTTCTTGCTTTCTCTCCCTCTCTCGTTCTCGTTCTCCTGCTCTCACGTCTCCTCCCGCTGCCGTCCTTGCTTGCTATCCCTTTGCCTTTGCTCCGCTGGGGTCGCGGTTTCCTGCGTCTTTCCTGACGCTCGACACACCCTTTGGTTAGTCCACTTCTCGCGCTGGTCGTGACGAGCAGACGAGCCCGTGGATCGAAAAAAAAGACATTCAAGTTCTAAGTCCGGCGCCCCCGTTTTTGCATGCACCCAGTTTTGTTTTTGCCAAGCGGCGCAACGCACCCTCGAGTTCGCCTTGCTCTTCCTCTGTCTCTCTGCTGCTTCTGCGTTTTGGTGTGTGTCTCCTGGGCGACAGTATTTTGTGAGCGGAGGCGTCCCGTCTTTCAGCTCTGTTCATCTCTGTGGCTTCGTCTGTTTGGGCGCGCCTTCCCGCGTTTGTCGATGCATGCGACATGCAGAATTTCGTTCGTTTCGCTGCAACATTCTCGCTCTCTTCCTTGCGCGGTGTCTCGCCTTCAGTGTTCCCTGTCGACGCAGCTTCAAGTGACCCTTCGATCCGAGTTTGGATCAAGAAAAAAAGTCCTTGAAACAAGAGCTCTGGAAACGTTCTCCTTCAAGTGCAGGCTTTCGCTCTCTTGAACGAGCAGACGAAAGAGCTATGCTTTGCGAAGAACCTCGCAGTTGCTTTTCTCTGTTTCCTTGTGTCCTGTGCTGTGTTGCCCTCGCTGGCGTCACGGCCCCTGCCCTAAGTGACTGTTCGCTTTTTGCCGTTACTTTCAGAGAACGTTGTTGTTCTTCTGCTACTTTCCTTCGACGAATAGTTATGCTCGTCTACCATTGTCCTCAGGCGGCCATGTGTAACGCTGCTTTTCGTTTCTTGCTTGCAGATTCGCTCTCGTTTCCTGGAATGCGCATCCGAGCAACGAAGCAGCCTGTCGCTATCTCCTGCATGCAGCGAAGCAGGCGCTTGGCGCTCTCAGGCAGATCGAGAGAGACGAGATAGGAGATTCATCGGAAGCGACTGTGGAGACGAAACACTCAGTCAGCGATTGGAGCGCTGCGGTCGATGACGCCGCACAGAAAGACGCAAATGATGCAAACGACCCGGAGATAGACAGTCCGAGGCTTCTTCATCTTCTTCGTCGTTCTGCCGAGCGAGTCTGTGAAGAGGTAGCAACATGCTACATGCAACGACCATCTTCTTCTTCGTCTCCTTCCTCTTTACGTTCTGACTCTTCTGCGTCTTTCTCGAACCAGGCGAACGACGAAGGCGCGAAGAAACAAACGGCAGCATTTCCTGATTCTCGAGGAGACGAAAGACCGTCTTGCCCGCGAGGCGAGCAGAAGGGAGCCTTGAGGTTCGCTCTGGAGATGTTGCTTTTCTGTGCGATTGAGCAGGGTCGACTCTGCGACGCATGCACGGTAGGTTTCGCGCAAGGGAGGAGCATCGGGGCAAGCTGTGCTTCTTGTTTCTGCGCCTTGTCGAAGTATCTGGATCGTTGTCGGCTCGGCTAGCGCTGTGTCACTTGTTCCGAGCTACTTGCATGCCATAGCCTTTGCTGCCATGCGAAAAACGGTCCAGAGGATCCCTGGCTCTGAAACCAGACACACCCCCCGGAAACGTTTCTTGCGCGTCACGAGTCGTCATCCGAATATAAGCCGAACCGGGTGGTTCTGCTTTTTTCTTGCTCTCGACCCTGTTTTCTTCTCGCGGAGGTGGGGGCGAGAGATGTGATGGCGCGCTGTGTTTCCATTTGTAGAAAGTATTCATGTTGCAAGACGTTTATGGAAGAGAAGCGTCTCCGGCTCTTGAGTCGGTGGGCGAATTCTCCTGAATCTGTGGTCTTCCCTTCGTTTGTGACGCTTTTTTTGAGATGCCCTCTTGCTGCTTGCTTCCTCTGTCTGCTGCGTGGATCTTATGTCCATGTCGCCTCGGATGTCTCGCGCTTACTCGCTTCACAGTCCTCGCTGAATGCGCCTTTCTCCTTCTCGTCGACTTTCCTTTCTCTCGCCTCTGCGCGTTCTTGCCAGTTGGCGTATTTCCGCGCCCTCTCGGATACCCTGGAGATCTCCGGATTCCGCGTCGCGTCTATTTCTTGTTTCGGATGTCGAAGAACTGTGGGCCTCTCTGTGTGTTTGGGGTCGCCGTTCTCATCTAAATGACTGCGCAGCCTCACACCCTTCCAGTGCCTCCCTGGATTTCCTTTTCAGACCTGCATGCACCTCGCGGAGGTCGACCCCATACGCAGAGCGTACTGGACCTGGCGCAGCGAGGCGTTCGCTTCCCAGTAGCTGAATTCTTTTTCGCGCTTTGGAGAAGGGGACAGTCTTTCGTTTGGAACCAGAGGCGAACGCCTAGCGCGTGGATGTGAGAAACTGGAAAAGGAAGGATCGCTGTTCACACAAGTCATTGGCGAATGTGTGAGAAGATCCCTTTGGAGAAGAAAGAGGAGACAAAGACAAGAACAGGAAAGGAACGCAGCAGCCGTGCTGCGTTTTCCCCTCCTCCTCGCTTTGGTTTCGTTCACTGTTTTTTTTCTTGTTCATGTCCATGTTTAACTCTCCTTTCTTTTCCATCCTTTTTACTCAAATCGCTCTCCGCTTTTGACTTCCTTTTGTTATGCTTCTCTTTCTTCGTTCGCTTCTTTTTATCCACCTCTTTCTGTTTCATCATTGTCACCTCTCTCCTTTCTCTCCACATCCCGTCGCTGTCTCCAGCGCCTTCTGACTCTTCGCGCGCGAAATCCGTTTTCCTTGTTCCGCATGCGCCTCCGATCTTTTGAATTTGCCGTTTTCGCGCTTGTCTGCAACGCGACAGACGCGAAGTCACTGTCGCAGTCTCGGCTTCTCTGTTTCCCGTCTGCAAAACTCAGAAAGTGAACTCTTTGCGTTTGTCCGCCTCGCTGGTCCCTGGAAACGTAGGTGCATTCGAAGTGGGCAAATCTGCGCTCTGGCGAAAGGAAAAACCACCGGCCTGAACGCGGAGGAAACCTTTAGCGCGACTGTCTTAATTACATCCCCTCGTTTCAGGTTTCTCAGTTGGTCACGCATCTAGAGAAGAAACACAGGCATTCAAATATGTATACATACATATATATATATATATATATACCTATATATACATATGCGTAATGCAGATATATGTTTATATATATCTATATATATATATATATATATATATATGCATGTGTGTGCAGTTGCAGGTAGAAACGTATCGGCATAGCCGAGTAGCTTTGTTCGGGGACTTGCGAATTGCATGTTCGCCTTTCTTTTCACTTTTTTCTTTTCGTTCTTGAGGGAAGACGCAGGCGTCAACAGATCTCCTTGTCAGCTCAGGCGCGAAGAGGCGCCGTGGGCGGGGAAAGGTTGCAAGAGCGAACGGTGTGTGAAAGGATCTGCGCTGAAGAGTCACTTGAAAGTCTCGGATTTCCAGAAAATTGCACAGCTGGAGCAGCTCTCCATTCAGAAATGGCACACTAACAAGAGATGGAGAAAAGTTGAACAAGAGATGCAGAAAAGTTGAACAAGAGATGGAGAAAAGTTGAGGTGCGTATTGTGGGCGTCTGAAGAGCGTCTCCAGCAGGTAACGAGCAGCAGTGGCCCGAGACTCGTGACTGAGCGATCGATTTTTCTGGAATGCATGCGTCGGTTTGTCTCACGAGAGACGGGAGCATCTGCGCAGCTTCTTGTCTCTTTTTCTGCAGCGGCATGTCCTGAAACTTCTCACTGCATTGTGGACGAAAATGAAGACGCAAGTCTGGATCCGCCATCACAAACAAAGAACAACTGCTGCGCGCAAATTTTCGGAACTGCATACCAAGCCAGAACTCTGCAGATGCTTGCGGCGATCAACGGTCAAGGCACCGACACCGAGACCGAGGCTTTGCCGAGAGGGGAGACAGGACCTCTTGAGACAGAAGAGAACGCAGAGGACCTAGAAGTCAGACGCTCGTCTGAGAGAGAAACGACCCGCGATTCCTCGAGTTTTTGCGACTCTCTCTTCGGTTGCAGTCGAAGGCAACTTGAAAGAGAAAAGAACCGGGAAAGGAGAAAAGAAAGAACGCGAGGCGAGAGCAGGCGAAAAAGGCGAGCGAAAAGCTATCGGAAGGGAGAGTTGGCGCCGGGAAGCGAAGAAGGCACTGGGAGAGAAGGAGGAAGAGAACAAGAAAGAGATGGAACCGAAATCGACGCAGACCCAGAGGAAGGACCAACGGAATAAGGGTGAGGAAAGAAGGAAGAAAGGGATGTGGGCAGGCGGCCTGACAGCGAGGAGTGAGTGCCTTGTCGAGGAATCGAAGAACAGAAATTTTCGGAGGATCTGAGTAGGGAGCTGCTTGCATGCAGCTCAGGGGGACTGCGATCCAGAGGCGAAGAATAGACGAGAGAACGAGGCCCAACGTTCATCGCCGCTGAAAATGGCGCGTCTTTTCCGGACAATTCTGCAGAAGCGAAGGAGCGAACGAAGAAGAAAAGTGAAGAAGCAAATAGGCAACCGAGAAGAGAGAAGAACGAAGACAGTGAACAGAATGAACGGAACTCTTTTGCTCGAAACCAGCTGACGCACTTATGAACCGAGAAGAAGCAGAGAGATTGAAAGAGTACGAAGGGAGCAGCCGGGCAACAAAGGAGAAAGGAAACAACGAAAGTCACAAGAAGGAAAGAGAGGCAAAGCACCTGAAGAGTCCGACACCGAACGCGAGGGAGAGAAGGAAAAAAAGCGAGAGAAGAAAGGAACTCTACGCGGCTGTCACGAACGGGTGACCAGAAGACGCTGGGAGTCGGGGGGAGAGAGAAATTTGAAACCAATGCTGCGCGCAGCAGCGGCCTGTTTCGCGTAGTCCGATGAACAGATGGACATCCATAAAATCCCCGAACGGGTGGGAACTCCCTTCTTTGACTCTGCAGTTGAACTTTGGGAACTGTGCGTTTCCAGCTTGTTCGTTACACACAGGAGCAAAGACAGAGAGAAGCGAAGGCAAACCTTACCATGCCCAGAGGCTGGAGATACACCTCTCAGTCGAGACAGGAACGACGACTTCTGCAGGAAGGCCCTGAGAGAAATCCATCCTTCGGGTGTATGCGCTGCGGGAAAGTGGAGATCAAAAACATGAACGCCGGCAATTCCATCTTGGCAGAAGAAACCAAAGTGGCATATCACAAACTCTCGAAAACCGCAAGCAAATGCCGCAAAAAGAAAAGAATCACGGCCTCCCTACCGTCCTTACAAGTTCCAGACAATACAAATATAAAGATATGGAAATACACCTGAACATGCACAGCTATATCACCAAAGGCAATCAGAGAGACTTGACCGTATAACTACACATAATGCATATTCATATAAAAAAACAGATACATAAATATATATATATATATAGATGCGTGTATAACACTGGATGTTTTCTGAGGAAAACGTTGGCATTGGTTGACTCTAAAGCTCACCCATGAGGATGCCGTTGACGAGACGAACTTTGACAGTTTCGCCTTCATGCAAGTACAGGCCCTCTGAGATTCTCACGAAAGGGAGCGAAACCCCCGGAGGCAGGGATTGCCTCATCCACTCACGCACGCAGCGCTCGATTGGGTCAAGCTGGACAACAGAAGAAAAAACGCAGGAAAAACGCAGAAAGCGACTTATTTTCCAATCCAAAAGGGGCACAGAGCGAGCGAGAACGAGCAAACACAGCACCCACAGTCGGCGCAAAAATAGAGAATACGGAGCCCCACTGGGTTCCGCAAAAAACCACTCCAAGTCTTGTCAAAGCACCAGAAACAGTGGAAACTGCCGACTAGATGTATACCTGCGGTCACGTATATATCGCCTTATACATATATATATATATATATATATACTACTGAATGCACCTGTTGCTATATGGATACACGTATCAGCATTAATAGGCGAATAATTATATATATATATATATATATATATATATATATATATTATATATATATATATTATATATATATATATATATACGAGAGGTGGAGAGGTGTGAGAGAGGGAATGGTGGCTGCAGGGGGGGAGGGAAAAACGGACTCTTTTCGCCATTCCGGTTTCTATCGTGTCGGGTGAAACGAGCGCAGGACGATCTTGGAAGCAGGATCCCGTTAGGGGAAGCGCCGCGTCGTTTCTTTGCTCTCCACCGATGTCTCGACTGTGACTTGCTCCCCTCTTCGCCTCGCGCCGGCCGTCTTCTGCCTGACAGTCTGAGTTTCTGGAGTCCACTCCAGGCGCGGCTGGCGCCGGTTCTTCTCTCTGCTTTTTCTGCGTTCCTTCTTTCTCTCCTTCGCGTCCTTCGCTGGTCTCCTCAGCCGCCTCAACGGCATGCGACGCTCCGCTCTGCTTCCGCCTCCCGCCTGCCTCTTCTTCGCCTTGGCCTCTCGCGTCCTCTTCCGCAAACATGCTTCCCTGGCCGCTCGCCACGGCTGCGGGGCGTCGCGTGCATGCAGCAACGTCCTCTGTGTCGCGCAGCAGGGAGAGGGAGCTCGAGACGGTGTTTTCGAGGACGCGCGCTCTTTCCGAAGTCTTCGCCGACGCCGAGAGACTCGCGTTTGCGCCACTCGCGTCTGTCTGCGATGAGGAGACGGCGAGAGGAAGAAGAGCTGAGGCGGTGGGTGTGTAATGCCGAGAGGCGGCAGACGAGACGGCCGGACGCAGGGCAGGGTTCGCCACAGAGCGCAAAGCAAGGCTCTCGCAGGGCGACGGAGCGACGGAGACTTGTGGAAGCGAACTCCGAGGATCCGCGAAGCCTTTCAGCTGCGACGGCAGAGAAGGCGAACGCGACGCAGAAGAAGGACGAGACGAAGGAGAACCTGCCGGAGGATACGAACCAAAAAGATGAGAAGTCGAAGGAAAAGGGAGACGAGAAGTAGAAGGCCTAGAAGACGCAGAGAGCATGGGGTTGGAGGTAACGGAAGACAGGAAATCAAAGTCCTTCCCGTCACCCATGATGTCCATGAGAGCGCTGATCCGATTGGTGGCGTGCGCATGACGGAGAATGGCTAACTGCGCTCCTTGTCGCCGCAGGGCGGCCTCACATTCCTCCAATTTAAGCCGAAGGTCCAGATTCTCGGCGCGCGTCTGAAAACGCGAGATGCCCAAAGGCCCACACACAGACACAGACACACACACACACACATGCAGGAATGCTACAAACCCAGTAGAGACCCATTTTCGAGCTTCGATGCGAGAAACCAATCACGAAGATACACGGAAACTGGCATTCCTGCAGTCAACAGAGGAGCTTCCAGATGAACTTCAAGAGACAGAGCTCAGCTTAGACTAGGCTTGTCGCCTCGGTGGGTCACAGACGTCCATTGAAATGCGTGTACGTCGACCTGAGGTTCCGAACGGCTTCTTGCGATGATTTTCGCATCCGTGAAGACAGCGGAGAAGCGGATTTGTGACGGGTGAACTCGAGACACTAGGGAAGAAGAGAAAACGATGGAGACGCACTTGGGCAAGAATGAGAGAGTCTTGCTGAAGGACATCGATCCGACTCGTCTGCTCAGCCAGGCGCTTCTTCAACTCACGCTCCCCGCGGCGCAGGAGCTCGACCTGCACCGACTAAACAGAAAAAACAAAGAAAGCCACAAGAAACAGAAAAGGAAAAAAGCCAAAAAGCGCTGAAAAAAGGAAAAAAAGACACGGAAAAGACCTGGCGAGAAAGTAAGACTGAGGCGCGAGAGGAAGGGAAGACTACGAGGATAAGCGAGACAAGAAAAGGTTTTCACTGGACGAAGCAGAGTCGCGGCATGCGGCCGAGGACCACAGGAGAGCGGAGGGAAACAAGAGACAGAAGAAGAGAGAGAAGAGACTGGAGAGACAGAAGAAGAGAGAGAAGAAGAGAGAAAATAGGAAGCGCGAGAGATAGGCAGTTGATAAGGGAGGCACCAGCAGAAGAAGCAAAAGGCTTCACCCGTGTGGACGTCACTGTGCCTTGAGAGGGATCCCTTTTTCGATGTTTCATTCTTCGCGTTTCTCGTTTTCCGCGTCCATGAACAGACACACCCATTATTTGTTGGGCATGCAGACTTGTCTCTACCTTGTCATTGATATGCGCATGCGCCTCCAGCTCTGCCAGTTGTTCCTGCAGCTCCGAGAGCGCTTTCTCGCGGCTTTTGAGGACCTCAGTCACTTTTCCGACCTGAAGAAAACGGACGGAGAAAGCAACAGACATGAGGCGAAGGTCCCTACACACCTGTGATCTGAAAAAGGAAAACATCCTTTTCCTAGACGCCGAACGAGCTGTCCTGAGGAGGCACCGCACAGGCCGGGAAGGAGAGAACCGGAGGAAGGAAGGTGCGATGAGAGTGAAGCGAAGACACCGAAAGAGCAGGAAGAAAACCTGACCGAGCGAGAGATGGTCGTAACGAGAGAGAGGCTCTTGACAGTGGATGCGTGCGTCATTTCGAGAAAATAAAGAAGCTTCCTTCTTCCTCAAACCCCCCATTTCGCCACAGAGACAGCGACATCTTAAGCCTCGCAGCTGGGAGCGTATCCTCGTTCTTGCTCGTGACTCTTCCAACCTCTTCATTTGACAGAAATGGAAAGCAGACAAACAACGCAACATGAAGAGCGAAAGTCAGAAGGAAGAGAAGATACCCCCCAAAAAGAAAACGAAGACACACACGGACTCAACGGCTGAGGGTGAAACAGAATGACTAGAGGGAACTCAAACGACGAGAACAAAACGGAGAGGCGAGATACGAGGACAGCAAAGAACGACCAAGTCCAGCGGTTTTCGGCTTTTTCTCACTCCGTCACGAAGATGTGCGTTTTCCTTTCGAAGGATCCGCACGGTTTGTTCGAGCTCTTCAACCTGCGCCGCCCGCTCCTTCATTGTCTCCGAGAGACGCTCGAGCTGAAGAGAACACAGAAACAGCAAAGGATTCATGCGAGAGAGAAGCGAGCGAGGCGCGTCGAGTGAGAACGGATGAACCAAGTGCGTCTGCAGAGACAGGTAAGGAGAAGAGAAACAAAGAAGAAAGAAGAGGAAGAGCGAAGAGGAAGAGAGTCCAACGCGCTCGAGAGCGTTTTTCGACAGCATATGGAGACGATAAAAAAAGAAAGAAACGAACAGAAGAAGATGTTGCACAGTGAGCTCCCCGTACCTCAGACTGCTGCTTGTGTCTGTCGCGTTCTCTCTGTCGCTTCAATTCGACATCCATTGCCTCCTCTCTGTTGATTGGAGAAAACAAAAAGGGAGAAGACACAGCAGGCGTGAGCCCAGGACATCAAGTCAGTCCGAAGCAGCATAGGGGAGAAAAGCCTCCGCAACTGCGGAGCGAAGACGCACAAAGACGCAAGCGAGCAGTTCAGCAAACAGAAGCGCGGCTCTGAAGCAACCTGTCAAAGAGAGGAAAACGCGTAACAGCCAAAGGCAGAGAGTCACGGGAAGCATCTACCACGAAGAGAAAGGAGAAAGAAGAAGGAATCGACCAAGAAGAGAAACGAGGCAGGAAGGCCATCGGTCTTTTCACCGGAGGAAAAACGACAATCTGCTCTGAGTCTTGACAAAAGGAATCCCACCAAAAAGACGAAACCGACCGTTCAGCCTGTTTTTCCAGACGCACGCTAAAGCAGGGAAGGTTCTCCTCGCTCTGTCCTCACTTGTTTTTCGCAGCCTTCTCCATGTCGGCAATGTGCAAACGCATGAGATCCATATCGAACTGCATGCCCTGCATTTTCCTCAGAACTTTCTGAGCCTCCGTCTCCTGGTCTTGCAGTCTCTCGTGTGCAACACGGATTTCCTCATCTTTTATTTTCATCGCTTCTTCCACCTGAAGGCGAAGGTTCAAAGGACATTCAGCAGGACAACTTGTCTCTGTTTCTCCTGTCACCCGCAATCCTGTCCATGTGGAGGGAGAAAAGATACCCTGGGCGCAAACGAGAAGTCGCCTTTAGTGTTTATCTCAGAAGCTGAAAAGAAAGAGAGAATTACGGAAGCGGTTTCGAGAGAGCGAGGTTCAACGCTCCGTTTCATTTCATCTCGCGTTCAACCTCAGAGGGCTGCGACGCATGCATAGAAAGGCGATCGAGAGAAACATATAGGACATCCACGTCTTGGAGTCTTTTCATGCGCATCTGGACGGACAAAGTACTCCAGAACGGAACAGAAGAGAGACACTGAGATCTGCGTCAGACGTTGAGTTCCCTCGGAGGCAGATGCTTTCTCCTGTCTGTACCTAATTCAACAACCGACAAACGCCAACGCGCATTCCACTGTTTTCCCTCCTTCAGCATGCCTTGCTTCTCTCAGTCAGCACAGACAGCGCTTGAGGAACGACCAACAAACGACCAACAAACGGCCAAGATCGAATGGAAGCATTCAGCGCGTCGCACACCAGGGCCGACCGCGCAGGGGAGCGGCACAGACTTGTCGCCTCCTTCGAACTCCGCGAAACCCGTGGAGAAACCGGAGCAGAGTCTCCCCGGCTGTCGCTCTGTCTCCCCGACACAGCGTGCCGACAGACTCTCACAGTCGCCAGCGAAGAGAGACCGCGAACAAAGTGAGTGGGGAACAGCGTGCATGCAGAGACTGTGTGAGAAGACAACCGGACCTGTCGGAGCCGCTGAAGAAGAACATCTTTGTCGGCCAGGTGAGAACGGCACTCGGCCTGCGCCAGGGCGACTCTCGCGTCCGCATCTTTTTGTCTCTGCACCACCGCCGCGACTTGTCCCCCCTGCATCTTGCGTTGCCAGTCTCGGAGATCTTCGACTGCGTGACTAGAGGAAAAGAAGAAGGAAACGAAAGACGCGCATAAACAGCCGAGGGAGCAGCTACGAACACAGAGCCGAACAGAGGAGAAAAGGAAAAAACGAGAACGAGATGCAGGACGAGAAACGAGACGAGAGAGCAGAGAAAGGAAGAGGAAAGCGAGAGAAAAGAAGATGGAAACAGACCAGGCATGCGTCCATCCTGCAGCAGAGAGGGACCCGGAAACCGCAGTGCCTTGCCGCCTACGTCAGCTCGTAGATTTCTTCTTCCTTGGCTGCCAGTTGCGAGTGGAGAGTCTCGATGATTCGATCTTTTTTCGCCGACTCAAACTGAAAAGGCATGCACAAAAAACGGAGACACCCTCGTTCATGAATCCCTCGAAGGCTTCTCAAGCTTCCCGGCGACGTCAGTGTGCCGGCGAGCTTCCAGGTCCACAAGGAGAGACGACAAGCGAAGGCGTTCCAGTTCGGCTACGTTCTAGGTCGAAGCCAGGAGTCGCCTTCAGCTCCCGCAGTGACCGCGAGGCAAAGCAAGCCGTTTGCCGCTCGAATCGTCCGCGCATCGTCCTGGGGGAAACCTCTCTGAGACTCGATACGCCACCACGCAGGGAATCCAGGAGGGAAGAGACGAGAAGCGAGGAGCAGATAAGAAGCGAGGAGCAGATAGGAAGCGAGGAGCAGATAAGAAGCGAGGAGCAGATAGGAAGCGAGGAGCAGATAAGAAGCGAGGAGCAGATAGGAAGCGAGGAGCAGATAAGAAGCGAGGAGCAGATGAAGAAAAAAAACAAGGACAAGAAGAAGCAACAAAAAGAAAGACGAACGAGGGACAAGAAGACCTAGACGGAGAAGCAAAGCGACTCACCGTAAGTCTGTTGACGACGAGCTCTCTGCCTTCTGCCTCTGTATTCGCGAGCTCGAGGAGAGACGTCTGGTGTCTGCGATGTAAAGAACGAGACATGCGCAAGCAACGACAGACAAAGTCGAATCAACAAGAGACTTGCACTCACAATCCCGCGCTCCTCTCCGGGTAAAGATGCTGCGTCTCGATCTACAAGTTGAGCGCTATCGTCTCTCAAGGAACGCTCCTCAATCCAGACGCTGTCCAGAAAACCAAGGCGCAACGAAAAACTTTGCCCAGGCTAGCGTCCGCTCAAAGGACCTCTCTGACGCCACAACGCCTCCAGAAATACGAACGACCGTCTCCCTTGTTAGACAACCGTCCCAAGTACATTCTCACATGCACAAATATGGATATAAACATAGAAATATAAATTCATGTATATATATATATATATATATGTATACGTTTTTTATGCATACAGATATACACACACATGTATGCGATATGTATGCATACGGGAGACGAACGAGCTTGTGGATACACGTTTGTGAGGGGAAAACGTCGATTTATATCTGTATTCGTATATATATATATATGTATATAAATGATTTATATGTATATATATATATATATATATATATATATATACGCTTGCATACATCTCCAACTGAATCCCAAGTGGAGCAGAACGGATTTAGATGTCTGTGGGCGAAACAGATGGTGGGATCAAGCTGAAAAGGAAGCGTTTTTGTTGAAATGGACGTTCGCCTGCGGTGCCTCCAGTGCAGGCGCAAGGGAGGGATTCAAAGGAAATGTGAGGGAGCAGTCAAAACATTCGTTGGAGTCAGTCGTTGCAGGAGGAGTCTTGGAGAAGCTGTCCCCACCTGTGGGCATCCCGGTAGAAGGAGTCTGCTAGTTGATTTTGACGGTCCTTCATTTCCAGGCAGAGGGCCTGCGCCTCCTTCACTTGATTCTGAAGATGAGCGTTCTCTTCAGCTGCAAGGCGCAGTGCACTCTCCAAGCTCTCTGTTTCGCCTGTCTTCTGTCTGCAGCAGAGACGGAAAGAGAGAGAGGCGAAGGAGAAGGTCGCACTGACGAACCGCGGAAGCCAGAAGGCTTGCGCAAGTGAGCGAGGCAAACCATGCGTGCCAGAAGTGAGGAGACCTGGGGAGACAGGAGGCTCCTGAACGAGGGTGGAAGAATCCGAAACTGCATGCGTCTCTTGGAGGCTACGGGGCCGGTGGAACCGGCAGAAGGCGATGATGACGAGCGGCAAACAGAGAAGAAGAGAGACGGGAGACGCACACTGATTGCGCGTTTGACAGGCAACGAGGAAGCGCAGACGACGCGAGGTCACTTGTTCGTTGCACGAGCGAAGCGCGAGACAGCTCTCGACGGCTGAGTTCGACTCTGCCGAGAAAAGAGACTCCTCTGACTTACAGGATAAGATCACGCAGTGAAAGAATTTGACGATCCTGAACCTCCACGACATGCTGCAGTCGTTCTGTGTCGGCGCGCTGAATGCACAGCAAGAGAAGACTCGGGTGAACGACGCCGCTTCACTCGCTGCATTTTCTTCGTCGGTGCAAGCCATTCGCTGTATCGACTAAAACCGCAACTCCCTCCTCTCTCTTAACTCCTCTTCTGTGGAGGAAGAGGCTACGCCCCTTGACCGCTGCAGCGAATGAACAGGAAGCCGAGGCCTTCACAAGAAGCAGAAAAGCGTTTTCACCGGCCTTTCCAAGAAGCGAGAAGCTCCTCAAAAAATACGAAGACGCAGCGACACAGATGAAACTGCAGAGAGACACCCGTCTCGACATGGCTGACCACAGGGACGGGGATTCCAGCAAAAGGTGAAGATGTTTGTTCTGAATCTCGGGATTGTCGGTCGTTGCATGCAGCTGCGTTCTTCTCCAGAACGCTATCTTTCCCCCAAACGTCCTTTTCGAACTTTGCATCAAGCTGTCTTTCTCGATTTTCTCAGCGCTCACGTCGAGTGCTGCAGCTGCCCCTGCGAGCGCCGCTGCGCGCGAGGCTCGAGAGTCTCCCAGGAGGAACCTCTGTTGTCCGTCGACTTGGTCTTGAACGCGTCTTCTATGGAGTTTCTCCTCCAGCGTCAGCTCGAAGAAGTGTTCTGCGCAGCTCCTCGTCTCTCGTTTGTCTTCTGCTTCGGGAGAGGCGATCTGTTCTGCGTTCCCTCGCCTCGGTGCCCACCGTCCATCTGCTCGCTCCTCGCTGCTCTCCTCTTCTCTCTCGTCTCTTTTCTGTTCTGGCTGCTCCGTCTTTCCAAACGCCTCGACTCCAGATAGCCTGGGCGGCTTCTCTTCACTGAAGACGAGAGACGCGCGGTCCCCGGTGCCAGTCAAACGCGCGAACTGCCCTTCACGAGCCTCCTTCTTCTCTGAGAGTGGAAGCGACGCGGCCTTTGCCTGAGACGCAGCGTCCAGGAATACGGGCCTGTCGCCTGCCTGCGGTCCTCCCGGAGTCTCGCCGAGAGCGAAAGAAGCCTCGAAGCCAGCCGAAGAAGAAGAGCAAGAAGAAGAGCAAGGAGAAGAGGCAGGCGGTGGCGAAGCGGAGGACGAATGCGGTAAAGTCGACGCGCGGCCTGAGTGGGCTGGAGAGGCAAGACGCGAAGCCGCACACGGGGGAGAAGAAGGAGGCGCAGACGACGCAGCTGAGAGGGAGAGAGGAGGAGAAGGGGAGAATGATAAACCTACGGCGATGTGTGTAGCGGAGTTTTCCAAGTCTTTTCTCGCAGGCGAAACGAGTTCTCGAAGCCAAGAGGAACGCTCGGATAAAAGCGCGCCAGATGCGAGAAACTCGGATGCTTCTGGTGCTTTAGAATCTAAGGAAATCTCGTTGTCTGCGTCATCACAGCGTCCACTTGCTTGAGGAAACAGAGTCCGCATAGAGGGCCTCTCCGCCTGTCTGGAGACGCCAGCAGAGAAGGCGAGGAAGTCCTCAGAAACTCTCTCGATCACACGTCGGTGACGCGTTGCTTCCTCGTCTTCTTCTCCCTTCTGCGCACGCGCCTCCGCCACACAGATGTCTCCTCCCTTGAGAACGCGCCTCTGACAAGATGCGCTCGCCTCAGAGATTCCAGAGTTTTCTTCCGCCGCAGATGACGCCTCGACCCCATGAGACGCTCCCTCGTTTCTCCCCAGGCGAGGCGAGAAGGACGAAGCAGAAGCAGAAGAAAGGCTCTCTACTGGTGAAGAAGAGGCGCCAGCGGATGACGAGGAGGAGCCATGAATAAGGGAAGGACTTTTGGATGAAGAAGGGAGAGCCTCGGTGCCGACAGTTGATTCGAGGCTCTGCGGCCGCTGAGCCGCATCGTCTGTCCGAGAGCCGCGGACCCCAGTGTCCGTTTCCGGAGCCAGTTGTGGCGAAGCGAGTGATTTCTTGGAGGCTGCATTTACCTTTTCCTTCGACTTCTTCTGCTCGGAATCCGGTGACGCGGATTTCGTCTCTTTCTTCAGTGACCGCGCGGACAGTTTCTTCGAAGGAATGCTCTTTGTCGAGACTGTGCTGGAGCTTCTCCTCGCGCCGCGCGGACTCGGCGGACCGGGCCTGCCTTTCGCCAGCGCCGTCGAGGAGACAGCTGTCTCCAGCCTGCAAGCGTCTCGGGGGAGACCAGCGGCAGGCGAGGGAGGACTGACCTCCGAAGAAGAACGCAAAGCAGAAGATCCTGCAGCCGCAGGGCCGCGCGCAGACTTTTGCGCGCCTTGGGATGACGAAGAACTCGACGAGCTTGCAGAAGAAACTCCCGCCGGAGAGGGAGAGAGTAGCGAAGGCGAAGGCGGCGGCGCCGGCATCTTGAACGAAGAAAAGAAAGCGAGGAGGAAGGAGAAGAAGACCGAGGCGAAGAAAACAGGGAGGAAGAGACTGACAGGGGAGGGGAGGGAAGGCGGAGGACGAGGGGATCGAAGAGGAAGAGAAGAAAAAGGTCGACGTTTGAGGCAGAGACGTATTTTTCACCAAGGAGCTTTTGCTGGGATTCCTCGATTGAGAGAAGTCTCGCGTTTTGTTCGAGTGACCTCTTTCGGAGCATCCACGCAGCGAAGCCAGGCGTTCATAGGAGAGAGTCTGAAGAAGGTGTAGGCAAGTTGAGTTCCTGGAAGAAGCTGCGTGGACGATTTTTCTTCTCTCTTGGTTCGTCCGAGAGGACCCTGTATCTTTGCGCGAGAAGCCGTCGACGCCTGTCAGATGTGCAGAAGACGGAAGTAGTCAAACGACCCAGTGAGAAATGGAAATGAGCGAACCGGAGCCATGAGAAGAACAGAAGTCCACCCTTTTAGGGGAGAAGCAGAAGAAGCATCCACAAGGATGTCCGTCGCCTGCTCGCTTTTCTTGTCTCTTTTCGCGTGGTGTACGGCGCCCAGCTGCCTGGTCGTCATGTGCAGCAGGTGAAGAGGCGTTTTCTTTTTCTCTCGCTTTTTGCCGAAGAGACACACTACGCGTCGAGTTCTCGCTCTCCAAAAAGAGAAGAAGACGCGGTGTAGACGCAGAAAAGGGAAGAGTCTTTGCACAGCGCAGGCGGAAAGAGCGCCACGGGACGATGCGTGCTCGCCGACATTCTTGCGGCTTTTTCGGGGAATCTCTCGCCTTCTGAGAGACCCTTTGGAAATTCCTGTTCACACCTGGACACTGAACCACTGTCTGACGAAGAAACGCGGTAAAAAGGAATGTTGGCAAGAAAGAGGAGGCGAGAACCGATGCGTCCACACCACCGACCGCGACAAGGCGAGAGCGAAAAAATAGGCGATATATGGAGGGAGAGCGAGAGCGGCGCGATTCTGCTCATCGGTGTCGTCCGGCGCGCGTCTGCGGGTATGAGAGCCGCGCAGCGTTCGCGTTGCATGCGAAACTCGACAGAATTGACTCGAGCCTTTCAAAGGGCCTTTGAACTCTTGTGGGAGGCGGCGAATCTCAGCAGAACAGAACTCTTCGTCGTTGGCCTCCTTTGCGGTCCGGATTTCCCTCTGTTCTCCTCGCTGCAACTTCTCGTCTTCCTGACCTTTCTCCCCTTCCCTCCCGTTCACTCGAGCACACACCCGACAGGAAGGTTCTCGATGCTTCTTCTCTCGTTCTTCTCTTTCTTCCACTGGACTTTCTTTCACTCTCAGCCATCTCCAGAGAGACATGCTGAGATCACAAAGGTGAAAAAGACGAGGCAGATGCTTCCGAACGCACCCGCGCGCCCAATCTGCTTCGCCTCCAAGTTGTTCTCTCGCCGTCCTTCTTCCTTCTCTTTCGAAGTCTTCTTCCAAAATTGTTCCAGGAGTCAAGATGGCAGGCGAAGACGACAGAGCCTGGAAGAAGCGTCGACCACGAGGCGCCTCTCCAGATGAAGAAGTTGAGCCAAAGCCTTCTTCTTCAGGTCTTCCTTCTTCTTCTTGTCGTCCGTCGACGATGCCTGCTTCGCCCCATCCTCGCGCCGCGTTCAACGCAACTCTGCAGCAAGCGGTCTTCCCTCACGTCCGGTCTTTCGACAGTTTCCTGGAAGTCTATTTGCAGGAAATGGTGAAAGATCTCCCTGTCGTCTACGTTGATCCTTCCTACGACCCTGACAAACATGAAGCAAATCCGTTCTACTCTCCTACAGATTGTGAGTCCTCTCTCCTCTCTCCATCTTCTGTCTACTCGACGGTGCTCTCTTGGTCTTCCCTCGGTCCTCTCCGTTCTCTCTCTCGCCGCTGGTCTCCCTGCTATCTCTCGCCTCTGAGTTCTCTCTCTGTCTCACCTCTGAGTTCTCTCTCTCTCGCCTCTGAGTTCTCTCTCTCCCTCGTCTCTGAGTTCTCTGTCTCTCGCCTCTGAGTTCTCTCGCTGTCTCGCCTCTGAGTTCTCTCTCTCTCGCCGCTGAGTTCTCTCTCTCTCGCCGCTGAGTTCTCTCTCTCTCGCCTCTGAGTTCTCTCTCTCGCCTCTGAGTTCTCTCTCTCTCGCCTCTGAGTTCTCTCTCTCTCGCCTCTGAGTTCTCTCTCTCTCGCCTCTGAGTTCTCTCTCTGTCTCACCTCTGAGTTCTCTCTCTCTCGCCTCTGAGTTCTCTCTCTCTCGCCTCTGAGTTCTCTCTCTGTCTCACCTCTGAGTTCTCTCTCTCTCGCCTCTGAGTTCTCTCTCTCCCTCGTCTCTGAGTTCTCTGTCTCTCGCCTCTGAGTTCTCTCTGTCTCGCCTCTGAGTTCTCTCTCTCTCGCCTCTGAGTTCTCTCTGTGTCTCGCCTCTGAGTTCTCTGTCTGTCTCGCCGCTGAGTTCTCTGTCTGTCTCGCCTCTGAGTTCTCTCTCTCGCCTCTGAGTTCTCTCTGTCTCGCCTCTGAGTTCTCTCTCTGTCTCGCCTCTGAGTTCTCTCTGTCTCGCCTCTGAGTTCTCTCTGTGTCTCGCCTCTGAGTTCTCTGTCTGTCTCGCCGCTGAGTTCTCTGTCTGTCTCGCCTCTGAGTTCTCTCTCTCGCCTCTGAGTTCTCTCTGTCTCGCCTCTGAGTTCTCTCTCTGTCTCGCCTCTGAGTTCTCTCTCTCTCGCCTCTGAGTTCTCTCTCTCGCCTCTGAGTTCTCTCTGTCTCGCCTCTGAGTTCTCTGTCTGTCTCGCCTCTGAGTTCTCTCTCTCTCGCCTCTGAGTTCTCTCTCTCTCTCACCTCTGAGTTCTCTCTCTCTCTCGCCTCTGAGTTCTCTCTCTCTCGCCTCTGAGTTCTCTCTGCCTCCCCCCCCGTTCGCTCATGTCTCTCTATCTCTGTCGCCTCAAGCAGTTGGGTGTTCTCTCTCGTCTGGGCGGCCCAGGTTGACTGTCTGTACACCTTCTAGTGGCGTTGTGTATCTCAGTTTGTCCTCCCCTCTCTGGCTCTCCCTCTCGTTTTCGTTTCGCTCCTTAGGTTGCCTTGTGCATTGTTCATCACCAGCATCTGCAGCTGTACAGTGTATGAAAGAGATAGAAATGCAGACATAACTCCATATAAAGATATCGTAGTAGCGCCGCTGTTTTTGTCTCTCTGTCTCTTCCGTCAGCCTCGCGCCTTCCATTGCTTGTCTCTCGTCTCCGGTTTAACATTCTTGTCACCTGCTCGGCTCACATCCTCTCTCCGTTCCTCTTCTTTCTTCCCCCTGTCGCCCCGTTCTTTCCTTCTCGGCTCACCTTGTCGAGCGCGTTTCGGCGTCGAGTCCGTTCTTTTTTCCACCGTTTTTCGTCTGGACGCTTCGAGCTGTTTCTACAGATATTAAACTCGCGATTTCGTCCGTATCCATTGGGGCACCGGTGCGATTCGATGCCGCGGGGGCGCGTCTGCAGCCAGGCGTCGGAGGCTCTGGCGACGACCAGCTGCTTCTCCCGAAACACTGCAGAGAGGCTCACATCACGTACGGAGCTCCTCTCAAAGTCTCCTTCGTCCGAAGCGATCGCCGCGACGGCGCCGCTCTGAAGAAGGAAGTCGTCGTCGGCATGGCGCCATTAATGGTTCGCAGCAAACTGTGCTCGACAAGAGGTGAGAACCGGAAGCAGGCCCAAAGAGATGACCCTGAAGAAGGGGGGAGAAAAGAAGACGAAAATGCAGGAGGATACGGAGGAGAAGAACAGGAAGAAGAAGAGGAAGCAGGAGATGGAGAAAGGAGAACAGGAGAGACAAAAATGACTGGGGGAGGCAGGCGGGAGAAACGAAGGCTACTCACCGTAGACGCCCGGTGTTACCATGCCGATGTCGACAAAGTGACATATATATATATATGTATATATATATATATACATATATAAACACAATCCTCATGCATTTGAATAGATATAAAAGTATATACTTCATATCTAGAATATAAAATATATATATAAAAGCAGATAGGCAGATAGATATGTATCCGCATACGTTCATGTATTGAGGTGCCGAGGACAAGCAGTTTCGATTAGAGGGAAAAAGCTAAACGCCGTTCACCGGAGGACAAGGCGCGTGAGGCCCGACAGGGCATTGTCGGTCTTTCCTTTCTTTCTGACTTTTCATTTTGTTCGTTTTCTCTGTCTTCCTCCCGTTCTTTCTATTTCTCTGCTTCACTGTACATTTCATTTTTGCTTTCTGTGTCTCTTTCTCGCGTCTCTTCATTTCGTCTTTGACTTCGCGTCTGTAAAATGGGTCGCTGGAGGTCTCGACCTGCAGCAAGCGACGGAGCCTCTGTCTGTTGAACTCGAGAGTTGTTTCCTCTGTTTCCGTCTTTCTTTAAATTTCCCGCATTTCGTTCCGAATTTCCTCTTCTTTTTGTGCCATTTTCTGTCTTTTTTTTCCTATGTTACATGCAGGCATGAGCCCCGCAGAGCTGCAGCGCGCAGGCGAGGACGTGGACGACGGCGGCGGCTATTTCATCATCAACGGCAATGAGCGTGTGATTCGCTTCGTCGTGCAGCAGCGAACGAATTTCCCCATCGCCCTGAAGCGTCCGGCGTTCGCCAATCGAGACGCGTTCTGCACTCCCTACGCGGTTCTCTTGAGGAGTCAGAGGTGCGCAGCGCAGTTTTTCCAGCTTTTTCAGACTCGTGTGCATGCGAAAAGGTCTCAAGAGGCTCTCCCGTCTTCACAGGCATCGCTTCCGCAGTCGCGTTGTATGCATGCTCTGGCATTTAGAGCCTCGCTGCCTGCCTGCCCGCATTGCCAGTCTCTCAAGACGGAGCCGCCCCACCACCAGCGGCCTCTGCTGCTGGCAGTGAGGAGCTTCCGTGTCGTTTTCGCTCGATTTCCCGCTTGCCTTCACTCTGCCGCGACCTCTCGTTTTTCCCCGCAGGTACGACGGAACTTCGACGTCGAACATTCTCCTGGACACCGAAGACGGTCGCTGCACATATCGAATCCTGTTGAATCGGCAGGAGTACTTCTGTGGATTCTTCCTGCTGCTGCGCTGTCTGGCGGGGAATCTGTCGCTGGCCCAGCTGAAGGCGAAGCTTCTCGAAGGCTGCTGGGATGACGCGGCCGACGCGACCGCCCGCAGTCAGTTGGTGGAAGAGCTTTGGGGCCAAGAGGCAACGTTTGCAGACTCAGACGTCCTCGAAAACCGAGTAGGCGCAAGCCGCAAACACACCGGGGATTCCCGGCGGCTGGGCGGGCCACAGAGGGAAGCGCTCCGTCCGCACCGTAGAGGTCCAGGGAGAGAGCCAGGCAGAGAACGAGGCGAGCGCAGAGGAAGCCGTCAAGCGACAGAGAGAACAACCAGAGGAGAAAAGAGCTGGAAAGCGACGCGGGGAAGGGAGGGAGTGTGGAACGCCAGACACGGAATGGGAGAGGCGGAACGAGCGAACTGGAGAAGGAGAGAGAGAAAACAGATGTAGGGTGCAGACTGAACGAAACTGCGAAAGAGAGATCAAGGAGTTGTGAGGGAGAGCCGGACGATGAAAGAGAGAGAGAGAGGAAACGGATACGGAAGGGAGGCCAACGTCAGTCTAACGCGAGAACAAGGACCCATTGAGGAGCAGGCATGAAGTAGCAGACTTCGAGAACATGAGAATGAGAAATCAGGAGAGTGAGAAAGCGAACGAAACTGAAAAAGCAACTGTTCCCTATACATTATATATATATATTTATATATATATGTATATATATATATATCCGCAGAACGTGTAGGCAACGACCTCGGTTCGTTCGCCGAGGCGAGGTACGGCTCGTGAATCGTCGCGACATTTTTTACTTCTCACGCGCTGCTGCGGTTGTGCGTTTCTGTCCTCAGCCGCTCCACCAGCTTGGGTTGCTGTTCTGGAAAGCCGTCCACTGGCTCTTGCGCCCTGGGAGCAGCTACGAGGCTGCTGGCACTTACGTCATCCGCCACTTTGTCTTGCCGCACTTGAGCAGCTGGAGCGAAAAATTCGATATGGCCCTCCTCATGTACAAAAAACTCCGACTCCTCAAACAAGGCAAAATTTCCGTAGGCTCTAATAGTAATGCATGTATCAATACATATCTATACACATCTACTTATATATATATATATATATATATATATATACATATACATATATATATGCATACATGTATAAATATAAATTCATATATATATATACATATATCTATATATATGTATCTTCGTATGAATGCGTACGTATAGAGACTCGTCGATGAACGTTATGGCTCTATGAGTATGTTGAATGATGAGTGCAAATTTAGGCATGCGTTTACATCTGGGGTGTGGTGGGTTTACCTGGCGACTCGGTATGTGAAGGTGCCTTCACGTTATGAAGATGAATAAGTCGGTCATCCACTGCAGACTGGTCTTGTTTATCTGGAGGTATATGTCTCGCTTTTTCTGGGGATGCATGCCTTCGGCGTCGACGCTATTTCTTCTGCGTTCTTGTTCCTTTTCTCTCCGTCTCGGCCCTCTCGGGGGTCTGCAGCTTCCCCTGTTTTTTCTGCGTTTTTTCGCATTCTCCCTTTTTTGTGTTTTGCTTCGGTCCCTGTTGTTGTCTCCGTGTGTGGGGTGTCTGTCTTTCTTGCCTTCTCAACTGCGTTTCTCGCATGTCTTTTCTTCTGTGCAGGCAGAAAGCCTGGACTCCTTTGCGTACCAAGAAGTTGTGTTGCCAGGTCAGATTCTCGCCTCCGTCCTGAAGGACGCTCTTTTCTCCTGTCTCGCGAAGATCAGACTGCACTACCTCCAGGTAAGCGAGAACGTTTCAGGCGTTTTCAAGAGGGTGTTCGCACGCAGAGGACTCTCCGCCAAAGTGAACTGAAACGGTGGAAAACGACATATTGTTCCGGCGAGAAAACAGCTCGTGCCTCGTCCTCTGAAACTTTTTTTCTGTGGTCGCGGCCTTGGTGTCGGCCTCCTCAAGTGAACCTGGAGACAGGCAAACAGCATGCAGGTGATCCAAGCTCACACATATAAAAATAAATCTGTGAATATTTATTGACCTTCCGAGTGTCTTACAATACCTTGGTCTCTTGTCTCTGCCTCGGGGTGCGTGACGTGGATGTCGATGGCCTAGGGAATCTGTTTTTCCTGCGATTCTGTCTTTATTTTCGGCATCCTTTTCTTTCTGTTTCTCTCTCTTTCTCTTTCTCGTGTCTTCTCTTTTTCTTGCCTTCCATCTCTCGCCTGCAGCTCTCGCATTCGGTTTCTCTTTTCGTCAGAGGGACGCGTTGTAGGATGCAGACCTCCCTTCTGCTGCTTCGACCTCACCCGCCTTTGAGGGAGTGGGGTCTTCTTTGATCTCCTTCGCTTCTGTGCACTTCCGCGCGTTGACTTTCTCAGGAAATTCGCATGCTGAAAAACTCGGGCAACGACCCGACAGCTGCGATCTACTCCAACAAGTTTTTCGACCTCGCGACCGACAGGTGCGTCTTTCTCGTCTTGCCTCTGTTTGTTGCCCTCTCCCGCCTGTCAGCTCTCTCTTCGTCTGTAGCCGCTTTCTCTTCGGCAGCGCGTTAGATACTTCCTTCTCCTCTCTTTCTTTATCTCTGTTGTTCGCGCTTTCTCCTCTATTTCCTTCTCTTTCCGGACCCCGCTCTGCGACGTCGTCTGCATTCCTTCGCTTCTCTCTCGGGTGGCTGCGAAGCCAAAGAGACAGACAACGTTCGCGTTCTGGGAGAAGACGTTTCTGCTCGCCTTTCGTTCCTCGCAGATGCTGCCCGGAAATTGCGCAGAAACTCTCCTACTTCATGGCCACAGGGAATATTCGAACGACGCAGCTCGACCTTCAACAGGTTCGTCGTTTTTCTGTGGCGGATTGCGTCGCCGGCGGACTCGCGGCAGACGCCCAGAGCCACCATACAACGCGCCGACGACATCTCACTCTCTCTACATATGTTTATCGGAATATGTGTACAATATGCATGCATATATATATATATATATATATATATATATATGTATATATATATATATATATATATATATGTATATATATATATGTATATATATATATATATGTCTATATGCAAACAGTATTCACATACATAATGTGAATCCTTGTATATGGATATACATCTAGTTCGTCTGTGCATACATACATACATACATACATACATACATACAAAAGCACATGCATATATAAATGTATGAAAATGGGCGCATTTATGTTTACGCACACATATATAAATATATGCGCAGTTACACATCTACACGTACATAGCCGTATATATATATATATATATATATATATATATATATATATATTGAAATCTGTGCAAGACGAGGTATTCTTCGACATGGCAGTGTGCCTTCTTCGAGACAAAGAAAAAAGAAAAGGCCAGGGGGTGTGAGTTTGTGATCTTTCCATGTGTGTGGTCAGTTCCCCATGTTTCCATCGTTTTATTGTTTATTTTCTTTCTCGTTTCACTTAGAGAGGGACCGGACTCGTGGTTTTCGACATACGAAAACAGGACTGCTGTCTTGGAAAAGCGAGGCTCCGGAGAGGTCGACCTCCAGAGACGGGTTCGCTGTGGACTCGAATTGCATGCGTTTTGAACGTCAACTCAAGAATGAGAATGAAGTCTCTGAGATCGCGTTCCGCTGTGTTGAAACGTTTCCACCGAGTAGAACCTCGGGTTTTTGATTCGCTGAAGCATGTGAGAAAACAGTAGGACGGAGACTACTTTTTTCGCGAAACGTGTATTCCAGCAGGGGACCGAGCCCCCCCTTTGCTGGACAAGCACCGGCATGGTCGAATGGGTTTCTCTTGTGTTGCCTTGTTTTCCGACTCGTCTGTGTTCCCGCTTTTTTCCTTCTCTCAGCAGAGTGTCTCTCTTTGGGAAGGCGGGTGCAGAGCGGCGCGCTCTCGCCTCTGGAGAAGACGACTGTCATGTCGCGGAGCCAATCTCCTGACTTCTTGCGTGTCTGCATGCAGCTGTCTGGCTGGACTGTCACGGCGGATCGCTTGAACGTCCACCGTTTTCTCTCGCACTTCCGAGCCGTCCATCGCGGTCAATTTTTCACTACCATGAAAACGACTTCTGTAGGTTCTTGCCTCAACCGTTGGGCATTTCGTTCATGCGCATTTACGCTCCTTTGCGGCCATTCTGTTATCCTTGCATCCGTGTACACATGAACATGTGTACCGCATATATATATATATATATATATATATATTTATATATATTTATATATATATGTATATGAGTATTTTTGTTTCGCTTTCGCTGCCTTACTCTTCACGCGTTGATGCGTCGTTCTCTCCACTCCCGTTGGTAAAAAGTGAAGACATGCTGTGACTTGCAGATGAGTAAACCTGGTGCGAAACTGGCAAACGCGAGGGAGAGGAGAAACGCGCGCATATGAGTAGGAGTTGAAAGGTGCCTAGAAGCGCATAGAGAGAGACAGCAGGCCTGGAACGCGAAGAGAAGAGACAGCGAAGGAGACAGAGGAGACGCAAAGGCAGGGTCGAGGGGCCTCAGTGTTCTTTAAGATGTCCACTGTCTGTGTCGAAACGATTTTGGATTGAGGCGACTTTCACTGGTTTGTTTTGCGGTGTATAACGGACGGAATCAGTTCTTTGCTTTTCGGGTGTAGGTCCGGAAACTCCTCGGCGAGACATGGGGCTTTCTCTGCCCTGTACATACACCTGACGGCGCGCCGTGTGGACTTCTTCTTCATCTCACGCAATCTGCAGCTCCTGTCGCCCTTCCTCCTGATCGACGGGTGAGACTCGAAGCGAACCTTATTTTCTATGTCTCCTTTCATTTTTGCTTTTTTCAGTTCGTTCCCCTCTCCCTCTTCTTTCCTTCGCAGCCTTCTTCTCTTCATTTCTCCTCGCCTTTCCTCTCGGCTCTCTCTTCAGTCGTCTGCGCTTTCGTCCTCCCTCTCTTTTTCCTTTTCTTCTTCCATCGCTTCCGCGCTCCTGCCGGCATTTCCTGTCCCCCCGCTTCCCTCTCTTGGGTGTGCAGGCGCGCGCGAGCATTCGTTTGTTTCTGCACAAGCATGGCGTCTGCGTGGATCTCGAGGGAACCTCAGGTCTGCCTCCCTCGGACGTTGGAGCCTCTGCCCGGCAGGCGGCTCGTCCTGCCGTTCGAGGGCCGACCGGCGTCGTTGCTGCGACTTCCTCTGCATCCACCTTTCCTCTCGTTGTCGACGGCGCGGTCGTCTGTCGGCTCGACCGGAAAGACTTCGCCTTCTGGCTGGAGACGTTCAGAGACCTGAAAAGCAGAGAAGCTGAAGACTTCAAGCAACACTGGGAGGTCGTCGGTTTCCCCCACAACGGGTGAGCAACGGAGGCGAAGCGAAGCCTTGGTCTCGCCATCCCTCTTCTCTGCGCTCTTCAATCCCGCCGCTCTGTGCGGAGGCCGTCGCCGCGTGGAGAGAACTCTCCCCATGCGTGACTTGGATGGTGTCATGGAGAGGGGGGGGGAGCGCCGTCGCGATATCTTTTCTAGGTGCTTGTGTCTTTCTCTCGGTCCGCGGGAGTGAGGCCAGCTGCATGGTGATCTGCATGCGCTCGCTGAGGTCGTTTCCTCTGCACACCGGGGGGGTTCGTGTCTTTCTGTGGGCGGCAGAACCTTTGCCTACGTTCTGAAGCGCTGCCGCTCGTCCTCTCTCAAGTTCTCTTCTCGCTCCACACTCAGATCTCTAGAGATGCCTTCGTCGACCTCCACGTTAAATATATATATATATATATATGTTTATGTATATATGTATGTATATGTATATATGTATGTATATGTATATATGTATGTATATGTATAGGGATGTGAGTGTGGGTTTGTTTTTTGTTTCTGTGGTTTTCTCTCGCGTGTTTGCCTGCGTTGTTGATGGCATGTCGGTCTTTTGTTCGTGACCTTCAGAGGCAATCTGGAAAGCATTTTCATCTTCACCTTCCCTGGTCGTCTGGTGCGTCCGGTCCGCCACATCGAAAGTGGACGGTGAGGAAACCTGAAAAACAAGATAATCTCCACCGCATCTCTCAGCAACCTCGTCCTTCACACTGTTCCTACACAGAGCCCCCACACCCGATACTCTCCCTCGCGCATCCGACGTTCTAAATATTCTCTGCATGTATATGCGTATATGCAGTTATATATGTATGAATGCGTAGGTGTTTACATGTGTATATGCGTTTATATATATATATATATATAGATAGATAGATAGATAGATAGATAAATAGATATATAGATATATATACATGTGTGTATATGTATGTATAGATACGTACATGTATGTATACGTATATCTTCCCTTATGTCTACGTGTGTATATTTATGGAGATTTGTGTTTCTGCCGCATGCCTCAAGCGGCCAGGACGAGTGAGGTGACAAGCGACAAACGGAGCAACTGGCTTCGAAGCGCTGCACTCCAGAGGCGGTAAAAATGTTGTTTGCGTTTTTGAATTTGGCTCCTTTTCTTTCTCTGTGGAATCGATCGAGTAGAGGCCTGTCAGGACCCTAACTGTTTCGTTGCCATCCTTCAGATACATTGCTCCGCATGTGCATACACCAGCCTGGCTCCTCGTATGCATACATGCATGTGCCCCCAATATCGATACATATATATATATATATATATATATATATATTTGTAGATCATATGCCTCCCTACGCGTATGTGTATATGTTGTTTTCCTCGGAAATCTGTGTTTTTTCACCTTTGTGTGACTCGCCTTCGTGAGTCTCGGGTACAGAAGGCAAGTTCGCTTGTTGCGGTTTCCTTTCTTCAGCATCGAGTACATTGGCCCTCTGATGCAGCCGTGGGCAGCGATTGCATGCAGGCCGTCGGATGTGAAGCGCAGCGACCGCCTTCTTCGCCTCCACGGACCGGTCGTGTCGGAAATTGTTTCTTCGTCTGTGTCGACGGACTCTCTCGCGAGCCGCTTCCAAGCTCTCTCTGTCGACAGCGCGTCGCAGGAGAGACACTCTGAGGAGACAGGAGAGACAGGAGAGACAGGAGAGACGGGAGAGAGCGGCAAGCGTTTCCCCCTCATCGCAGCCAACGAAGCTTCGGGCACAGACGCGCTCTTCTCTTTTAGCGCGCCTGTGAAATACGAATATGTCGAGTTAAAGTCTTCTGCCTTCCTCAGCATCGCTGCTAGTCTTACCCCCTATAGCCACCACAACCAGAGCCCCAGGTAGGCGCGAAGACAGGGAAGAAAAGCGTTGAAAAGCGAGAGAGGGTGTGCGTTCGAATCGAGCGTTCTCTCGCACATGGTTCGTGACGGACTCCGTTCAGAGATGTAAGCGCAAGCGTGGATCTGCACAGCTTTGCCCGGATTTTGACCTCTCTTCATTGATGTTTATCTCGGCGTCCAATCGCGTACGATGGCGACTCTGTCCACTAGGGAGAACGACGAGAGACTTTTCCTTCAGTGCTCTCTTGATTTCCGAAAAATCGAAGATACATATTAGCTGGTCTTCGCTCCGTTCTCTCCGTATCAGAAACCAAGTGTCACCTCTCTATACGAGCGGCCAGTATATGCAACTCTCCATCTCCAGGCATTGTTCTGGGCTTCTGTTTTTTCTTGTTTTCCTCGAATCATCTCTTGCTGGAGTGTGTCGGATTCTGTCTGCTGCTTCTCCATGTTCTCTGTCTTTCCTGCTTCCTCTTTCTGTGTCTTTCATCCTCCGAGTCGCCTTCTTTGCTGATGTATCTCTCGTCTTCTCTCTCCTTGTGTCTCTCCCTCTCTCTCTGAAGACGTCGGTGTGGAGCCTCTGAGTTTCTTTTTCGCCGCTACTTCCTGAAAACAACCACGTGCGTCGTTTTTTGGTTCCTTGGCAACAACTCTCCATCTGGTTAATGGCACCTGTCGTTTGATTTCATTTTGTTTCATAAGGCTGTCCCCTGCATTTTCCTTTGATTCTTTTCAGGAACATCTATCAGTGCCAGATGTTGAAGCAGACGATGGGGACGCCTTTTCACTCGATTCCGTTTCGCCACGACAACAAGGCTTATCGACTCATCACTCCTCAGCGGCCTCTCGTTCGAACAGAAGATTATCGACGTTTCGATTTCGACGATTACCCCAGTGGCGTCAACGCCGTCGTTGCCGTCATGTGCTACACAGGGTACGAATTCGCTCGCCGTCATCTCACATTTTTGCTCCTCCCGTTCTGCTTCTCTCCACACTCTCTGCTCTTCTTCTCGCTCGTTTTCTTGCCTTTCCTCGCACCCTCCTTGTTCCCTCGTCTCACAGTCGTCTGGCAGGCATCTCTCTCGCGCTGCAGTTCTCTGTTTAGTCTCTTCCCCCCGGTGTCGTCTCCCTCCAAACGGCGAACTCGCCTGCGCCGCTTCCTGCTTTGCTGCGCCGCTCTCTCCCTGTTGCGTTCGCGAGGATTTCGCTGCGCGCTGGAGCCTCGACTCTCGGGAGAGCACCTCTCCTGAGACTGCCCGGACAGAGAGTGACTGCATATACGCGTCCTCGGTTTGGAAATTCTGTTGTGTCTTAGATTCGACATGGAAGACGCCATGATTCTCAACAAAGGCTCGATGGAACGCGGCGCTTTCCACGGCTGCGTCTACAAATCGAAAGTCATCGATGCTGCGCCTGCCTCAGCTCGTGCGGTAGGCGACAAACAGTGAAGCCCTCAACCATCGAAATGCATCCAGGGAGATTCCATACGTACACACATGCATACAAACCATTCATAAATACATATATATATATATATATACATATATATGTGTGTGTATATGTATATAATGTGAGTGGGCATTGAGATGTTCACGGAAGTATACATACGTGTGTATACGCTTCAACATATATGCGTTCCTGCGGATGCATGAATGTGCACCGAAGTCTATTTCGATAGGGACGTCCGTTCGTAAGCATAAATGTTTATATATATATATATATATACTTATATTAGAATGTATAGAACGGTTTCAGTTGGATGTAGGATTTGTGAAAAGACATGTCAGTGTGGAGGGACATGCGTAAGGGATGTGATCGTTTCGAGAGACGCGGAGTGGATTTCTAGATGCGGTCCCCCAGGGCGAAACGAAGGGGAGTATATTTGGAGATACGAAGCTCCAGACACCTGCTTGCGATTTAGAAAGAGGTTCTTCATTTTTGTTCTCGTTTTTTAGGGCGCTGCTTCTCAATACACATTCGGCAACGTCAACGAATTTGGCCGCAAGCACATAGCAACTTTGGATGGGGATGGCTTCCCTGCTATTGGAGCAAAAATTGAGAAAGGAAACACCTACTGCAGGTAAGCGTCTCTCTTGCTCTTCTTGTGCCGTTGCTCATTCTTTCTCCTCGACTCTTGGTTCGTTTATTGCTCCTGCTTTTTCAGGTCCCTTGCTCTTTCTCCTCTTCTCTTCTCTCTTCTCTCTCCTCTCCATTCTCTGTCCTCTTTTCACAATTCTATTTTCTCTCGTGTGTTCTGCTCTTGTCTCTCCTCTGTTCTC
Source organism: Toxoplasma gondii ME49 (assembly GCF_000006565.2). Classification (NCBI taxonomy): domain Eukaryota; phylum Apicomplexa; class Conoidasida; order Eucoccidiorida; family Sarcocystidae; genus Toxoplasma; species Toxoplasma gondii. The sequence continues at coordinate 1,873,772 of NC_031469.1, forward strand.
TGGCTGTCTCGCTCGCCCCTTAGCTTGTTGTCTCTCCTCCCTCTTCCCCGTCGTCTCCCTCTTTCCCCTCTTTCCCCTCTTTCCCCTCTTCTCTTTCTTCTCCTTCTTCTCCTTCTTCTCTTCTCTTCTCTCTGGCGTTGCGTTGCTCACCGCTTCTCTCGGGTCTTGCTCTCTGCTCACTTTGCCGGCTTTCTTTACTCTTCTGTGTCCGCTTGCAGGGTGCAGACGTCTTCGTCTTCCTCGTCGTTCGCCAGTAATGGAATTCAACATGCGTACAAAGACGGAGAGACCGCGTACGTGGATGGAGTAACTTTCATTTCGCCTCCCGACGCAGCCCACGAGCGTCTAGCGAAATCGGGTCTCAAAGGCTGCAGAGCTTCTCTGCGCCTGCGCTGCGTGAGGAAACCTGTGATCGGAGACAAATTCGCCTCGCGTCACGGACAGAAAGGCATTCTCTCCATGCTCTGGCCTCACGAAGACATGCCGTTCACCGTAAGTGGGCAGGCCCCCGAGAGAACTGGAGACAGGTCGACAGCTCGTTTAAGACGTTCATGTACCGCGAGAGAGACAGAGATGTGCATACAAATATTAGTGGAGACTTGGGGACATAACACAGATAGAGAGACCGATTGATAAACAGATCCAGAAACAGGTAGAAGGAAATGCAGATAGAAAGTGATATGTGCATGTGAAGAGACCTTGACGGGCAGGGATATAGCTTTGACTTGTATATAGATACGTAGATAGAGATAGACACGCAGACAGTAAGCGGACGGTGATTTTCTTGCCAAGCAGCGATCGTAGGATGTATCCTGCCTCGGGGGGATGAGGTACCCCCGTCGATCAATACAGGAATCGCCTTCGTTTCGAATTCTGGCTTTATCGGCGACTCTTTTGTCTCCTTCAGTATAAGACGGCAGGAGTGCTTGTATCGGTGCTCAGGGGTGCCTCGTCGAAAGCGAGGCGGATCCAGTTTCATCGTAGCGAAGTGAAGAATCTCGTCCGTTGAATTTCTGTATTTTCTATTGTTTCTTCTATTTTTCAAATTTTTCTTTCAGGAATCCGGTCTCGTCCCCGACATTCTGTTCAACCCTCACGGCTTCCCCAGTCGTATGACCATTGGGATGTTGATCGAAAGCATGGCCGGAAAGGCCGCAGCTGTCCACGGAGCCTACCAGGTACTCTCCACATTAAATATTATATTTCCTTTTATTTTTACTTTTGTAGTCACATAAAGACGTATATGCATGGAGAGTGGAGGGCAATACCACCTACTGTAAAACCCACACACACTTTTCTTTTATTTGTTCCTAAAAGAACATTCATGTATATACGTATGTATATATATACAAATATATGTATATATGTATATATATACATATGTATACTCTACAGAACGAGAGCTTATGTGTGTAATTCGTCTTCTAGCGGTTGCCTGGCCCAAGTCAGTGGGAATCACGAGTTAAGGGGGGGGCCTATGGCGATTCTGTCGCCACCTTGAATCACAAAAAAGAACATATGTCTGTGTATGTACACGTGCGTGCATGCAAACAAGCTTATATATATATATATATATATATATATTGTATATTTATATGTACATAGGTGAAAGTGCTAGTTTCCAAAGCGTACACAGCTCGTACGACGCCTTGTGGGGTATGCAAAGAAGGGGACAAACTCGTAGAAGTTCTGGTATGTTAGATCTTTTTTTCGGTCTTCAAATGTACAGGATGCCACACCCTTCCGCGAGTTCCCTCCCCAATCGGCGGATGGAAAGAACAAATGGGTCGACCAAGGAGGGTACCACGGTGAGACAAATGTGGAGTGGAAACGCATGCGATCAAATGCCGACACGAAAATCAGGCGCGTTTCCCAGCCATCGATGCATACATGTATACCTATTCACATATATATACATATATATATATATATATATATACATATAGATATATATCTATATATATACATATATATATATATATACATATAGATATATATATATGTAAGCTTATGTGTTTGTTTGTACGGGTATCGAGACATACGTAGATATACATGGAGATGCTACGGATGCATATATAGAGGCATATATATATATATATATATATATATATATATATATATATATATATATGTGCATGCGTATTGTTAGTGAAAGGATATGTGTATGTAGATGCGTAGCGGGAGGGAGAGATTAGAAAAGGTCGCTGTCAGCGTTTGCCAAATTGTGTCTGGCCTTTAGTTATTTTTTCTGTCTTTCGTTTTTCTTTCCTCCAGGCTGGGTAAAGCGAGGCGAACGCTACAGGACACCCGAAGAGGAGCGGCAGGCGCAAGACGAACCTGAAACGCCTGTCGACTATTTCGGAAAAGCTCTCATGCGTGCAGGTGCGATCCCCTATACAGCCGATTTCCTTGCATTTTTCCTTATGCTTGTATGTATATATATACTTTTATCATGTACGTGTATGTATATATATACTTTTATCATGTACGTGTATGTATATATATACTTTTATCATGTACGTGTATCTACACGGAGCTGTAGGCATCCATATATATATATATATATATATATATATGTATCATCTTCGACTACAATTAGTTGCATACGTGTGCCTATGTATATATATATATATATATATATATGCACTTATGCGCATGTACAAAGTCAACTTCTTCTGTATCCCAGGTTTTTGCAGAAGCTGTTTGTCTGAAGGTTGGCTACTACGAGTTCGACTGGTGGTTTTGGTCGTGAGTGTCTTTGAATTCTTGCCGGAGGGTGTAAGCGTACAAGATGTGCTATCGTCACTGAAGTTTTCTCACCGACGTATCCGTTTTGCCATCTCTTGTTTTCTGCATGGCGTTGCAGGCGTGGTTGAGGCAAGGTTGAGAGTTTCTGTTTTCTTCCTCGCCGCCAGACGGATGTCTCAGTCGGTGTATCTGTGCGTTGCTCGACCCTGTCCAGTCGATCGTCTGGCCAAATTCGTTTTTTCTGTCCAAAAGTGGAAGCGAGCGTTCTGCCAATTCGCGCTGTTCCTTCTCTCCTGTCACTTTTTCTCCTTGCCAGGCTACCAGTATTACGGAACTGAGGAGCTGTACAGCGGCGTGTATGGAGTTCCTCTCACTGCACATATTTTCACAGGTCTCATTTACTATCAAAGACTGAGGCACATGGTACGCTCGCAAAACAAGAAACTCTCTGTTTTTTTTCGCGGAGTGTCCCAGCAAGTTTCGAAAGCCGACAGGTCTCTTCTTGACGCGTTTCACTGCAGGAAGAACTGCCCGTTTCCAAGTAGACTGCTGATGTTTAACGGACATCTCAGAGAGTAGCCTTTTGGTCTCACCTGTGGCCTTTTGATGAACGTCGAGAAAGAAAGGAAACCGGAGTTCGCAACTTCAGTGAGTGCTTTGGAGGCACCTTTCGACTCAAGTGACATGCTTTCCAGTCAGACCGCTTGCGCTGTCTGTCGAGGCTGTCCAGAGGACTTTCAGGATCCAGATGTGTATCGATCCCGATGAATTTCCTGAGGCACGAATATGTGAATACATAGTCGTTTACCTGTTTGTGACTGGGGAGAAAAGCACACGCCCACAGATGCAAGGACGTTCTCTCCATCTGTACGTCCGAGAACGTTTCATTTGTCTATGTCCATTGGAAAGTGCCTAGCGAGGCGCTTGCAGCGACACAGACCTTCCTGTCTGCATCATTTGCACACAAACACAAATGCATGTTGTTGTGTGTGTATGTGACTCCAGAAAGGAACTGTACGTTTGTTTCTTCTGGGACGCGTTTGGACAGCAGCAGTTGAACGGGAAGATGCAATGTTCTTCATGTTTTTCATGTTTTCCATGTTTTCCATGTTTTTCAGGTTACCGACAAACATCAAGTGCGTGCTACCGGTCCTGTCGATGCTCTGACGCACCAGCCTGTGAAAGGCAGGAAGAGACACGGAGGCGTTCGTTTCGGAGAAATGGAAAGAGATGCTTTGATTTCTCATGGCGCCGCAGCTCTTCTTCAAGATCGCTTGCTCCATGTACGTCCTCTACATTTTTTCCTCACCTGGACCTGTGTCACCCTCCGATCCGCGTCCTCACTCACACACTGCGTCTCTCTCTCTCTCGAGTCCTCACGAAATTGTGCCAAGCCAAGCTCAGCGACAACAGGTGTAACGCCGTTAATCTGTGTTAACGACTGTGTGGTTCTACGCGTGCATTTGTCTCTGATTAATCCTATATGTGTACTGGCTGTTAGCCGACTTCTGTAACAAGCGACAGGCGGGGCGGGAATAGAGTATTCGCAGGTACCTACCGACGGGAGGCCACAGCGGTCGGCTGTGTCTGCTTGTCTGTCGAGGTGCCTGCGTCCAAGACCTGGTGTTGTATGTTTCAAAGTCATGCTTCAATCCGTCTTGTCTCAACAACCTCTTGGACTCGTACACATAGTGAATCTCATTCTCTCCCTTGATAGGACAAACCGACGTATATATCTATATCTATATCTATATATATATATATATATATATATATATATTTCTGTAGTGGAACGACCGTGTTTGTGCACGTACATCGATATGAGTTTGTGTAGATTGGATTTGTGTATAACTCTCTTGACTTTGTTTTGTGTTTTTTTCAGTGCTCGGATGCGCACAAGACGTTCTGTTGTCCATCGTGTGGCAGCATTCTGACACCATCGGCGGTGCCCAACCTGCGCGGGCGGACAGCGGGAGGAAAGCGCGCGGTCCCTTTCTGCAGAGTTTGCCAAGTTCCATGTCGTCTGATCATGGTCCCCTACGTCTTCAGGCAAGTGCGAAGGAAGCCAGATCCACCCGATCCGGCCTGTGGATTGTCTCCAGGCGCGTACACAGACAGCCTGACGATTCACCGCCTCGCGCGGGCGCTGCGCCTCCAGTGAATGGACTTTGTTCACTTTCCCGGTAGACAGGAGGCGCGCGTCGGTATTTGTCGGGTGTCTTTCCTCCACTTCTGTGCTGCGGAGAAGAGTCGGGTGCTTGGCGGGGAGTTCTGAGTCGGATGAGGTTTGCTCGCACAAGAGGAACATTTGCAACGGCGCCGCCACAGACGGAGCCCTCTGACATCACATCTCGGGTGTCGAGGCACCCCGCGGACGCGGGGATCTCCGTTTGGGCGAGAAACAGGCTGACTCGTCTGCGTTGAGAGGTCGCAGAGAGATTATCGGGGTAAACATGGAGATCGACAGCGTCCGTTCTGGTTTCCTGCAGCCTCTCGCGTCCGTAGACCTCTCTCGACATATGCATCTATGCATATATCAATAGGTTCGAATGGCTGGAGGGGCGGATATGCGTTGCAGCTCGATGTCTTCCCTGCTCTCCGATGTGCTTTGCCTCTTCAGATATCTGGCGAACGAGCTCGCGGCGATGAATGTGACAATTCGCTTGAAACTCGCAGAGTTCGGGCAGCCTCTCGATGTGAAGCCGCGGAGCCTTCCGGGCCTCGTGGAGCCCAAAGAAGGCCTTCGAGCTGGTTGAGCCGGCGTTTGCCAGGCTTCCCAGCACTGGGGCACCCACTAGAGACACTTCGGAGACACAACGCCCCCGCCTCCACGAATATCTCCTGTACAAACAGAAGAAGAAAGGGGAGAAGAAGCGCCGTGGCATGTCGACATGTTACATATGTCAGGGTGCGACAGGCGCTTCGGAGGGACAGAAATGGCTAAAGGAAGAACAGCAAGCATCCGTATCCTTCACTGATTCCTTTTGCATCCGCGGCTGCAGGTGCACGTTTCCGGGTGCCGTTCTCCATGCGTTTTGGGCGCCTCTCTCTCGTCAGGGCACACTGTTTTGTGCCTGTCTTGTTGTCGCCTTATATTCGAGGCAAAACGCAGATGTGTCCACGCCCGGTTTTCTTCATTTCGAACCGTTTTTTCGAGTTGCCGAGGGACAGGCGGCTTACCGCTCTTCCATCCTGCAGCCGCAAGCGTCGCAGCCTCCTCCCGCGTTCGGCACCGCGCAGGCGATCACTCTTGCAAAGCTCCGAAAGAAGGCCTTCCCTTTTTTCTCTACTTTCGTCTCTTCTAATGTAGAACATGGCCGAGTAGGCCTCCAGTCCATGAGATACAGACAACCAGTTCTCTTTGACTGCTGCACACCGTCACCCCACTGGGGACTACTGAAGACAGCTAGAGCGATGGCTTTCAGTCTCGTCTCCCTCGGAGGTTCGGTCTAATGTCACGTCATCCTATATAGCTCACATGGCTTCTGGTACTTTGAGCCCAAACTAACGGCGGGTAGGGAAGAGTGTCTCAAAGAAAAAGAATATTTAACTGGAAAGTTAGTGTCTGAGACAGATATATCACAGAGTGTCAACTGGCATCTAGGCTATTCGAAATCGGGTTCGTTCTAAGTGTCATCGGTGAATTTCTGTTCTCCACCAAGTCGTCAGTCGTCAACAAAAAGGCACGTGGAAGAAAAAGAAGAAAAACGAGTTCGGCGGGCGCTGTTCCCCGTTTCGTCGAGGGGCCATGAGAGCGACCGGCACCCGCGAAAAGCGTCTATGTGGGGTCGACAGGCTTTCAGAGACAGAGGGGAAACGACCAGCGAGCTGGGAAGAATGCCACACGCAGAGGGCAAAAGTCGACGGTCGACGTTTCTACGAATTGGAGGGTGAAGTCGCCTGAGGCAGAGATACCTTTGTCAGCGAAAAAGCGGCGTTCATCAAGCCTTGAGTGCTGCCAAACGTGTGTGGTGTGGCTGGGAAGCATGCAAATGCCAGACTGAACGTTCTGCTGCTCTGCAAAGGTTTTCATAACACCGGCTTCACCCGTATATGCACTGTCGGGACGCTGCAGCCTTTTTCGTTTTTTCTTCACTTCTGCACAAGTGAAAGCGGCGCATGCAGAAAGCGCCTCCAGACTCAACTCCTGCGGCGCATGTCCCCAGAGCCGATCTCTGCTCTTTGAGCAGACGCCTGCATCAGGCATTCACGCTCACGAAGAGACAGAGGAGGGATGAATGCGTATGTGTGCATTGAAACGGTTTGATCCAGGTCGACATCGAATGGGTGGTGCGTTGTTTCAAATACTCTGATTGACAGAAAAGGCGACAGAAGACTGAAAATACCCCGGAGAACAGACAAAGGGAAAAAGGTCCAGGTGTACGGAGCATTGACAAATGCGCGACAACAGGTAGTTCTGCGCGTCGACTCAAATCCTCGAACATGACAGCAACAGGAAAGCCACGAAACAGGTCGAGTGCCATCTGAATCTGTATAGAACGACCCGTCCAGTGGCTGCAGGGTGACACAGACCAAACGATTGTCACTGCTTGCAGGGTGCAATGGCCATTTCTCTCTTCCGGCAGACACACGACCTACAGACACACGCGCGAGTGGACATACACTTCGCCGCGTCAATTCACATTTGTTCTCAGAATGCAGATGGCAGAGGCCGCACTCTGGTATCAGAAAAAAGCACACAAACCACTTCGCTGCTCGATCGACGGAAGTCTCTTTAAAAGAACGTGTGTGCACTGTATTGCTTCTCTCTTTGAGATTTCCCCAGAGTTTTTCAGTCGTTTCACCATCTCTTGGCGGCCTGCCTGTGGACCTCGAAAGGTTCCTGAGAGATCTTCCGGGTCCCCTGCTCCACCGCAGAAGTGCATGCAGCTGCTCAAGAGCCTCAAATTTCCTTCCTTCTTTCTTCGGGGGCCTTTGTGAGCATGCGCATACGTCTGCGGCATGTCTCGCCCTTGTCCCTCATGTCGCTTCACTTTTCTCCTTCCAGCCGTCTCGTGGTTTGTTCTTGCTCCTCTCTGCTGTCTCTCTGCCGGAGCGTTTCCTCGAGGCGACACTGCAAGCTCTCTCTCTCTCCAGCATGGCCAGGTGGTGTCTCTCTGTCTCACATTCTCCATCCCAAGGGAGTTTCAGAAAACGTTCATTTGCTTCTTCACTTGCTTTTACCGGCATCCTTTTCCTGCTTCACAGCAGATCTTCATTTCTCTCTTCTAGATCCTGGCGCTCCTCTTTCTTCTTTCCTCTTAGATCACGACGCATTCTTCTTCGTCTCTCAGTTCGTCTCGGTGGCGGCCTCCTTTTCCTTCGCAGACGGGAGAGGCTGCTGACAGGGAGGCAGTGCGGCGGCGATCGCGCGCCACGCTTCCTCTCGAAGCTCGTCCTGAAAAAAAATCCTCGAACTTTCCATGAGTCTCCTGTGCAGCCTCTACATTCCAAGGTACGATTCAAGAATAATAAGGGCAAGATGTTCATTAGATCAAACTTCCAAGTGTTTCGAACATAAAAAACAGGGTCCTGTGTGTCTCCCTCTGTGTTTATTCCAGTCTCAAAGTACCAGAAGCCATGTGATCTAGATAGTATAACGGGGTATTAGACCGAACCTGCGATAAATGTATCTTGGATGATTGTATACTAGCGGCTATAAATGTCAATCAAACATGCGGATTTTAGGTTTTCCCTTGCATTCACTTCACCGCTGGACTTCCCACCCGAGGGGCCGCAACTTCCTTTCTCTTTCTCTTGTTCGGTGTCTTTCTTTCTTTCTCCCTCTCCTCCCCGTCCTGCGTTCACCTCTCTTCAACTTTTTTCCTTCCTCTGCTCTTATCTTTCTCTCCCTCTCTCTCCCCTCTCGTCCTGTCAACCGCTTCTCGCTTTTCGCTGCGTTTCTGCCCTCGCTTACAGGCGTCTTGTCGGCAGACGAGAGCGGGGGGTGCACGACGACCCTCAAGGTCCCCGGTGGCGGTGGCCCAGGAGGAAAGAGAGAATTTGCAGGCAGCAGCAGGTGGGTGCCGACGACGGTTATCGGAACGACTCGGACGCGCGTCTGGCGACAGAAAGTCAGCGAGGCCGCGGCGCGCATGCAGAAACGAGAGATCGGAAAAAGACAGGAAACAGAGCGAAAGAGAGAAGGAGGAACCAAAGAGAAAAAAGGACGACGACTGAGCGCAAGGAAGAAGCCGGACCGACGAAGGAAAACACAACGAGAGAGGAAGAAAGCCGGAAAGTCCCTGGACCTTACCTGGCGCGCTAAGCGAAAAACGCCGCCTTTGTCGAAAGGCCGCAGTCGCCCGTCGGCGCTCCGAGTACCTTCTGGAAAGGCGACGAGAGCTACTCCTTCTTCCCCTCTCGCGTTGTGTGTCTCCCCGTCGCGTTCTGCGTCGCCAGCAAGGCGGCGCACAGCCGTCGACTGTGGCGGCGCCTTTCGCTTGAGGAGACGCAGGGCCTCTCGAAAGAGGGCCAGATGGCTGGTGGGGGAGTCGCGGTCGACGGTGGGGCATCCTGAGAGCCGAAGGGCGAGGCCGACGACCGGCGCCGACAGCAACTCCACCTTCGCGATGAAGCGGAGACACCTGGGAACCGCTGCTGCGATGTACGCGACGTCCATAAGTGAGCAGTGGTTCGCGACAAAGATCACGTTCTCCTCCGGAGGCGGGAGATTCTCCGCACCGGAAACCTCTGGCTGGCACCCCACAAGCCACGAAAAAGCGCCTCCCCACAAGGTGTTAATGCGCCAAGCAATCCGCTGACATCGGTCCTGCAAATACTCCCGCCACCACTGACGACATGAAGCAGCAGAACATGAAGAAGATGGAAAAGAAGACGTCAAGCGCGAGAAGAGAGAAGAGCAGGCGAGAGCGGGTCGTGAGAGCGCGAGAGTCGTGAGACCTTGGTGAGTGCGAAGAGCCGTCCACCAAATGCCGCCGGTGACGACAGAGGTGAAAACGAAGTGGAGGCCGAAGAAGGAGAGGGAACGAGAGAAGGCCGCGAGTTTCTCCCCCAGAGAGGAAGAGCCTCGACGCGCGCATGCGGTTCTCTGCGAAGACTCGTGGGGAGACACTCCTGCCTCGCTCGCCTCAGACGCGACGCAGGCGCCGATGCCATTTCCCGCCCAGAGAGAAGAGAAGGGGAGAGGACAAGAAGAACGAGGCGAACAGAGCGGAGGCCATCGAGCAGGTGGAGAGAGCAGAAACGACTCCGGTGAACCGCAAGAAGTCTCCCGCAGAGAACAGGGACGAGGCGTGGAGGTCGAAGAGACGCACGGAGCGCCGAAGCGAAGGGAGCGCCCGCGTTGGACAGCTTGGCAGGCGTCGCGACTCAGAAGGAAAGACGCCTGCGGCAACATGCACGAGCCGGAAGGCAGGAAACAAGGCAACGCCCCGCAGGACATGCCGCCGGGTGTCCACGCATGTCGAACGCAGTCGCGCGTCCCGAATGACCTGCGAATCGACCGAGCACAGACGCGCTTTCGCGTTTCGCCTTGCGGCTTTGCACCGAGTGTCTGAAAACGACGAACAGGAACAAAGGTCGCGTCGCCGAGATTCCCTGCCTGGGAAACGAATGGGGTCGAGCCGCGTGGAAGTCTTGCGGATGGCCCAGCAGGAGGCCTCCGTGGGGAAGAAGAGGGAGCAGCGCCTACGGCGAGGGTGGCGAAAACGACGCAGAACAGGAAGAGCCGCGAGACGCATGAAGACGACCAGCGTCTCGGCGACGCGCAGAGCCGCGCGGCTCGACTTCCCTTTTTGCCTGGGTTCTGTGTTCCAGAAGAAGAGAGTCCGAGAGGAGAGAGCCGCCGAGCTGCAGCAGAGTTGCGGGATCTGCTCGACGAAAGAGCTCGCACGCGGCGGCGTTTCTTCTCCGGAGGTGTGCCTCCCGCCATGTCATCTGGTTTTTTCTGGAAGGACGTTCTCGCGCCCTCCATTGCCGGTGTCAGCTCCTCTGCTCGGAGAGACAAGCGGGGACGAGGTTTTCTTCTCGCTCTTGTCCTCTTCCCACTCGACAGACGGCGACGCATGCGAAGGAGGCCGAAGGACTCGAACTCCTCCCGGCACAGGAGATGACGTCTACTGTTTCCTTCTGCAGACGCTACGGCGCAGCAGATGCCTCCGGCAGAACGTGTATCCTTTTCACCGCCTCGACGAATCTTTTGGAGCTCCGCGAGGTGACGGGTGCAACAAGTGGAGAGAGGCGAGAAGCATGAAGACGACAGCGAGGTGCCAGCGTCAAAGCGCGAAGCAGAAATCGACGAGAAGGCGAACGCGGAGCAGAGACGATGCTTCTTCGCTGCAACCTGCCTCGACTCCACCTTACGCCCACCACGCTTCTGTCGCGAGGGCGCATGCGTCAGAAAAGCCGGAATGAACTGTGAGAGAGACAGGCAAGAGAGAGGAGGAGAGCCAACGCCCTCCATCGCTCGGTGTGAGCGGCCTGTTGCTCCTTCCCCACATGAAGACGAACGAGCAGCGAAGAAGGCGCTTGACAAAACGGTATGGGCGAAGATCCGAGAAGTCGAAAAGAATTCGTGGTGCCTCGCGTCTCGTCTCCCCCGCTTCCCTGGGCTTCCCCGTCTCTCTCCACTCGCGGAACCAGACAGCCGCGCCTTCGCCAGGTGTACACACACTCAGCGAGTGTAGACCCGCAGGAAAGAGCGCGGAAAAGTGTGTCTTTCCGCTGCGCTCCAAGTGGAGATGGAGACCGGCCCAGGAAAAGTGAGGGAAGCCGGGAACTACGCTTCTCGTGGCGGTGGCCGCTCGGAGAGACTGTGTCGATTTCCTCTCGTCCCCCGACAGGTCTCCTCGCCAAGTTACACGGAAGCCTCACAGTTCATGCAGAAAAAGGAGACAGAGTTGAAACCGGGCGCGCAAAGTCCGCGTGTAAAAGGTCGACGAACTCGATTCACGGGTGCCAGCTGCGCCCGGCTTTGCTGCTGAACACTGCGTGTGCGTACATCTGACAGGTCTTCCAGAGAACCTACGAGGCCGTCGAGAAAAAGACAAGTCGAAACATTTTCAGAGCAAGTTCCTCTTCGCTCGAGAACCGAGGCGGAAGACTGCATGCACACCTGAGCAGATGCCTCGACAGAAAAGTTATCTCGTGCCGCGCTGTACGCGAAACCGGGGCTCACTGAAGGAGATCGATTCGCGTCGTCCAGCAAGAAGGCGTGGAAAGAAAACTGTGACGAAGAACTGACGAATCGAGGACAGCTTCCCCGAAGACGGAAATGGGAGGCGCAGGGGTACACACATGAAATACAACGGCGATCCCCGGGAAGAGTCGGGGTTTGCTCCCTCCGTCCGCACCGGAAAAAAGCTGATATTATCTACGAACATACTCAGGAGAGACGTTTAGCGGGAGAAAGGAAACGCAGAGATGCTCTATTTAGAAAACGGACTGTAAATGGCGAGGTAGAAGCCGCTTTTCTGTAGCTCGGCGCACGGTCGGTGGGAGCAGCTTTGCTAGGAACCCCCAGCGCTGTCTCGGCGTCCGCGTCTTCGAAAAGATGGGGACGGAGTGAGGGAAATTCGACAGGTTTCCGCCTGTTTTTTGTTAAAAGCCATCCAAAGGTGACGACAACAAAGCTTGGAGTTGGAAAAGAAAAGAAAACAGGGGAAGGGGGAATGCGGAAAGCGGCTTCCTGCCCTCAACTCGACGACGTAGTCCAGGCTCACACTTTCGCTACGAAAAGACACGGATGTTGGCATTTCAATCGGCGATTGTTGCTCTTTTTGCACCCGAAGAGTTGCTTGTCTATGTATCCTGCGAGATCGCTGCAGGGAATGCCTGGCTGTTTGTGGGAGGGAAGCGGGAACTGGTCTCTGGCGAGGCTACTTAAGAAAGGTCTTCGCTTACCGGATCTAAGGTCTCATCTGCTCTTTGCGGCCGTCATGTTACGGCCGCGCTTACTCACGCACAGACTCTCCTCTACTGCTGGCGAGACGAAAACATGGATTTCTTTGCCACAAGTTCTTCTCTGAGTTGCTTGTCAATTATTTGTGCTGCGGTTTCCCAGAAAAGGAGAAACCGTTCACATTCGAAGGAGGTACGCGGTAGGGACTCGCAGCAGCCGTGTGATTATTATAGATCGATACGTTGTTGTTTCGTGTCGAAAGAGACTTGGCGGCAAAGCAACTCGCACACACAAAAACAGATGCGAGCACCGATCGCCTTCTAGAGGTGCCCTGCAGAAGTCGCACGAAACGGGACTTCAAGGATGTCGCATGTTACGACAGCGCGAAGGCAGTTTCTCCCCCGAGACTTTCAGAAGCACAGGCGGACTTGGGGAGTGTTTCATGTCGCTCCACGTAAAAGATCGACCACTTTTTTGTGCGATACAGAACGGCCGCGTTCGTCGGGAAGCTGCCTTTGCTGGCAAGGCCTTCCAAGCAGTCAACATACCACACTCTTATCCTGGGAGACAGAGAGTGTCACGAGTCGAAGACTCTTTGCCTCGAACCGGAAACTGTGCAGCTCTTAGCTCTTACGTTACGCGCAAACTCATGTGTTACAGACTTTGAGAGGGCGCAAGAGAGCAAAGACAGCGCAATCAAGATTCCGAGAAATCCCTCAGTGTGTATTCATTGCACGGGCAGATCGCCCCAACCCATGATCTGTCGATGCTCTTAACGTTCTCAGTGCCGCCTCTGGACGGAGGTTTTCCCGCCGTCTTCGACGTGGTGTGTGAGAGTCGCAAAATCAAATGCCCGATTACTCCGATGCGTTCGTGCGGTGTTTTTCAACAGGGAACCGACCTACGACAGCGGCTGCCTCCCGAGAACTCAGTGCTTCAGTCAGTAGACAGTTTAGAGTGAATCGCACAAGGAAAGCCGAGCACAGGAATGTTGCGTTTTTTGCGAGGCATTGTCCTGATTCTCTACTTCTCATCCATTGTATAGCCCAGCCAAGACAGAGAGTGTCACAGGAAACACGCACACTCAGTCTCGCCGGCTTCAACCGGTGGAAACGTCTGAGTGTCTCCGGATGACTGCGGCCATACGCGTTCAGGGTGTTCGCGTGGCGCATCAGAGACAGAAATCCCATCACATCTACTGGTGACCGCGCTCCTGTATGGGTGACGAGGCTCCCGCTAAAGGCCAGGGGCAAGGGATAGTCGAGAGACGGATCTGGGGCTTCGTCAATCTTTCGAGCTTTGTGAAACGCCACCAGGCGGGCTGTCAGCTCGAGGAAACAGAACGCCACGCTCCACACAGACAGCACATGCTCAGAGGCATCCACGAAACGCGAGAAAGAGGAGATTCGCCTCGTCTGGAAAGCCGCAGACTCGAAACTCGAGGTAACCGTTCGCGACCGATCCACCATGCCAAGATGCTCTGGAAAGTGCAAAGCAGAGAAGAGGGTCCGAGCCAGCAATGCGTCAAAGGCAGAAACAAACACCTCGGGGCCTCTCTGCACTGAAAGAGAACGAGGCGAAACCCAGGTGCGACCTCAGCAGCGAAGGCGACAATCGGCACAGAGGCCTCTCGATGAGAAAGCAAATGCTTGCCGGTCTTCTTCCACACGGAGAACGAAGATCTTGGAGCAAGCAACTCAGAGAGAGGGGTAAAGCTGGCGCTGCTCCACGGAGAGCCTCCTCGGAACCGTATTTGAGAAACAGATCTAGGAATCCCGCCCAGATGAGTGCAGTGCCGCAGGGAGAACCGTGGAGAAAGAGAGACGCAGTAAGAAAGAGAAAGGGAGAGACAAAGAAGTCGAGGAGGAAAGAGACACAGCGAGGCCAGAAAGATCAACAGAGAGGGGGCGGAGAAAGAGCCGCAGTCGGAGCGAGGGAGAGAAAGACATGGAAAGAGAGAGAAAAGGAGTTGATCCTTACCGAATTCGATGGCATCGGCTTCGCGAGCTGACACATGTCCTACGTCTCTCTCTGAGATGGCCACAGCTACCTTTGCAGCGCCGAGGCAGACCATCACGACGGCAGATAACGGGTGGAGGGACCCTCCACCAGAGGGTCCTGCGACAGGAAGCATCACCGTGTAGAGCTTCTCCAGTCTCCCATCCCTGCGCATTCGAAAGGTTATCGATGGCTGAACCTGGGCAATATGGCCGTGGTTGTAGTATGCTTCCACGCGAGTCATGCTCGACACAGCGCCTCGCGCGTACGTCGGACCTGAGTGCATGCAGAGAGACGAGAACTCGACTTCCGAAGACAACCGTCACGACAGCAGCAACGTCCTGGCGAAGCGCGAGCCGCAGAGAAGAGTACTCAGCGGAAGAAGCGCACATGCGTCGGTTCCTTCAAACGCGCGCCACACACCGCGGGGCTCCATTTGCACTACATGCGGGTGGCGCGTGGTGGTCTCCACACAAAAGAGCGTTGGGATCCGGAAGAGAAAGAGACTCCAGACGAAGACGAGGGGGCCGACTCGGAAGGAGAAAGACGCAATTGAGTAAAGAGATGAGACACACAGAGAAGGAGAGCGAGAGAGGAAGAGAACGACGGAAAGGGAGAAGGAGAAAAAGCGCAAGCAGGATACAAAGCGAGGAAAAGGCACACAAGGAGAGACTTGGAGACACGGAAGAAGCGTAACGTTTTCACTTCCTACCGAATTTTGGAAAGCGTTTCCCCCACGTAGAACCAGTTCCACCAAAGCGAAGATCCTATTTGTACACGCGTCGCCTTCAGGTTGTTTTTTCATAGATGAGCTCTCGAATACACTCGAGACTTCTCTGGAGATCCTTTGTGTAGGGAATTTCTCCTGTCGCAGTTTGAGTCCTTCTAAACACATCTACAGACTCAACATTCCCCCATGATCTCCGATGTGTGGTGTGTCCCGCCGCCCTTCGCGAGATTTTCTTCACGGCCCGTCTTGCCGTCTGTACAGGCGATAGTTCCATCGCGTGTTTCTTCAAGAAGGACTTCGCCGGTGTTTTCTCTGAGCAAAACTTTTGATTTGTTTCCTTTGCTGAAGGCGAGAGAAGCGACAGCAGAGGCGACGTGGATGGGCCGGGAACGCGAGGTTCTTCTGCGGCTTTCCGGGAAGTCTCTTTGTTCGGACAACGTCGAATTCTGACTGAGCTTGAATCTCTGGAACTGTCTCCGGGGTTCGAAGTCGTCTGCGGTTGCTGTCCGTTGAAGGTCGGTAGCTGTCGCGGTCTCGACACTGGAATTGATGTCGAGTGCAGCGGAGCGGCAAGTGCTTGTCATGCAGAGAGGAAGCAGAAAAGCCGCGAGAATCAAGCAGCCCGGGAGAGATCGAAGCGAAAACGATGCGTCTAGACGGCGCAGACGCAGGCCGAACGAGGCAACGAGACAGCAGGAACCTGCCCGCGGAGAGCAGAGAAACGAGGGAGAGGGTGGAGACTGAGAAGGTGAAGAAGAAAGGAAAGAGGAAGCAGTGGCGGACACAAAGGTCTGAGAACGGGGACGGGAGGAATGAGAAGTATGCGAGCGTCCCTCTGGAGAGATGCCCGTCGCCACGACGCGAGGCGCGACGCCCGCGGGTCTGGAACCCATCACGCCCCAACGGCGGCTTTCAACGCAAGGGTTGCCCCTTTTTCGTCAGGAAGCGAAGGCGAACTCTGCAGAGTTCTGTAAGAATAGCAGCCTGCGGCACTGGGGAAGAAGCACAACAGAAAATGCAAATATATAGAGAGAGCAAATAGAGAGGTACGGATGCCGATGCAGAGAAATGTGAACGTGAATCGACAATGGGGGCCCTTCTCCTGTTGAGCTGTGTTTCACTGGTTAAGGGAATCGCATAGAAACGAAGCAGGGAGAACAGACGAGGTGGCAACTCCGAGACGTTCAGGGCGCAGGTCGCGTATCGTTCTCAGTCTTGGCCGCGCTCGTTCTGGGAGGTCGGCAGCGTTCTGTTCTGTCTCCCTGCCTCTGTTGAAGAAAGCAGTTTCCTCGGTCTGCCAGTTTAAACAGGCGAGTTGAGTTCTTCAGAAAAAAGAATCCGTCTCGGCCGAGACGGTGGACCCGCTCAGCTTCTCCTCGCGTTTTTCTTATCTCGACTGCCTCGTTGCAACGTCGCCGTGGGCCCCTCGATGTTGCCTTTCGGCGAGGCATGTTTCGGCGCGTGTCCTCCAAAAGAGCGAAAAGAAACCGTACACTCTTCATGGAAAGGCTGGTACGGAACGGCTGCTTCCATCTGCCCATTTTTATATATCTCAGCGACAAAAAACTCGGTAGTGGTAGACCGTGGTCGATTACTCCTCGCTGGAATACTCGGTAGAGACCAGGCGTGCAACGCGAGAGTCGTCGGGAGTCCATCCTCGCCAGAAAAGCGGGAAATCAGTCCTGCCTCAGAGGCGATTTTCCCCACGACGAGAGTCCCGACCCTTCTGGAACGTGGTTCGTCGCTTGGTATCGCTGCTCCGAAGCGAAGGCGGTCGCCCCGCTGCGTTTCAAACAGCGAAGAGTGCTCTGCCAGATCAGGTGTCCTTCCCTTAAAGCAGGGTTTCCTGCATACCCTCTCGCGCCGCCTGGAGAGTGCCCGGCGATCGCAGAGCCTCTTCCAAGGCAAGGGTGGGGAAAAAACAAGAACTGAAGCAGCATGGAAGCACGCGGATGGTGAAATGGAAGCAGGTTGAGCCGCTGCATTCGAGAAAGAAAAAGGGGGGAAAGGAGTTTCGAGGCCTTCGAATTTGCCAGAGAAGCCGGGGAGGATAAAGCCCGGTGACTAAAAGGCGAAGCTCAAACAAGCGCAGGGTGCCCTTGGAAGAGTTCGCGTTGCAGTCCGTATTCAGGAATCTGGAAAACAGAGGCGCCACACGAAGTTGAATACGCAGGAGTTGTTGCATTTTCTCTGACTTGTCGTGGACAAGTTTCATACCGCGGTGTGGCTTCTTTTTCTGGAACAGCTAGGTAGTTCCTCGCATCCGCCTTCCCTATACTTATGAGTCGGAGCAAAACTGTCGGTCACACGGACAGAGTCGCAAGAAAGCACCGCCCCGGAGACGAGTTTTCGACGACAGCGTTCAACTCGTTACACCTTTGTTGGGGTCGGAACTTACTCGTCTACTCACTTCGCTGCTGCACGCTCGTTGGAATTCCAGTTGCCGTTCACAGAACTAATAAAAACGTCCGTCGAGACGCGGCAGTCGGGTCAGCTGGGGAGTTGATCTCACCAGATGGGACGGCGTTCTCAGGACCATGTTACTGGGTACTGTCGTCATGCTGAATAGGCAAGATCCCTGTGGAAGCACACGTTCTTTCTCGCCCTTACCATGATGTGGAGGTAATTAACGAGAAATCCCGGGTGGTATGATGGACTAACGGGGTGTTAGACCGAGCCTGCGTTAGAGTTAAATGCATCGTGGACGATTGCATATTGATTGCTCAGAGAATTATCAATGGCGAATTCCCGTGTACGTGGAAAACAGTGATTCGCGAGGCATCCCTGAAAGTTCAACTTTGTGAGGACTCTGGTCGCTGATAAGCAACGAAGTTAGACGAGCGCCACGAAAAGGAGACTGGTTCCGAGGGGAAGGAGTCCGTTAGATTTCCTGATGAGGACCGACACAGAGCGTGCACACCAAGGAACAAAACTTTACAACAGAGAGTGAAACTGAAACAACTCCTGAACACAAAACAGAAAGGGCGTATCAGAAGAGTTAAACGACTCGACGGAGCGGCGTGGTCTTCCCCGTCACCTGAGAATGGGGTGGGGAAGCTCTCTTCCCAGCGTCAACGGCTTCTGGCTTGTTACCCGCAACAAAACGTCACCACACTTGCCTTGGTGATCAACTTTGGAGTGGATCTCGAGGAATGCACGGGGTAGAACCGGAACCAAAATAAAAGCCGGGACTCGCGAGGAGGCAGAAAGCCTCCTGGGTGGCGACGTGTGCGAAATGTGTACTCAAGTCTGAAGCAGATTTTTTCAGAGCTTAGTCGACTGCAGTGAAGCAAATTCAAGAAAAAGTTCAATTCGTACCTCCTAAGAAAGAACTGCACTGGCTCTTTCACCCGCCGTGGTCATCTTCAGTACCCAGTGTGTTCCGTAATGTTTCTGAATGTGCTTGTCTCTAGGCGAACCATGCTACGTAGATGTATCCAAACAGTGCCTATGCCTTAGAGTAATCCCACGTCTCAATAAGTGTTTTTCATCCAGAAGATCACTCTTACGTAGGCGTACAGAGCGAAGAATCCAGGAAAGCGTGTATCTGTTGATGCGCACCATCACACAGTCGATGATGGCACACGTTTGTTTCTGTTTTTCTTTGCAGCAGCGGCAATCAACCAGCAGGTGTTGGGGTTTCACCCGGACTCTTTCGGAAGTTCGAGTTGGGACTTGAAAAAAAACAAAACGGCAAATAAAAAATTGCAGTCAAACAATGCCAACGCCTGACTCAAAAAATCCAGGACTGCGGACAGCCGTTGCTGTGACAGTTTGTTCGCGTGCACCAGCAGATGCCGGACACAGTCGCGAGCAAATGGAAAACCCAGCAGGTCGCCGTTCACGTGCCAACTACGGCAGAAGCCGAAGGCTTCGTGGACAAGGAGTTTGGCGTCCCTCAGCGCTTGCTTGCGCAAAGTGTCCACAGTTGACACAAATTCGCCCGACGCGTAGAACCTGCAGGCATGTCTCTCGACGCCGTCGCCATGGGCGCTTCAGACATGACGAGATAGGAAGACGTAACACGAATCAGAAGTGGAGCGTGTGCCACCTCCGTTGTTTTCTGCTCGACTGACACAGACCAGAAACCTTGCGTAAAAGCACACAGCCGAGGATCCCAGACAAACCCAGTCTGTACACGGATCACGGGACTCCAAAAAGTGCCATGGTCAAGATTGAGGCAGTGCCGACTTTTTATCACAGCCTGCAAGGCTGCTCTGTGCCCTATCGCTTTCCGTTCGAAAAAGCGAAGAGCAACCTGCCGGTGCCATCCCTTTCAACGTCAGTTTCATTATTTTCGATCCACGGAAGTGACGTGGAGCGTTCGCCAAAGGCCCATCCTACAATGACGAAATACCGCACCGCAGAGAGAGGCACTTGCCCAGTGAAAGGATCAAACTTCCGAAGGGGCTTCTTCCGGTCAACTTGATGGGACTCGCGTGAGATACGAACACAACCTACTGCATGAAAGACCGTACCGCAGTGCTCCTTCGGAGGTAACATGAAGGGAAAGGAAACGCAAGAAACGCTGTATTCCTGCAGCAACCGAAAGCACGCCATGACGTAGTGCTTTTCTGTTCACTCTTTCCGGTCACGTGCTCAAACGGGAACTCACTGTACCTGGAACAGTTGGACACACGAGAGCAAGCGAGGAGTGGTAAACTCGTTAACCTCGAATCAAGTCGTTCGCTGACCCATGGACGCGATTCTCCGTGTGAACGGGAAGAATCAGGTCGCTTCGCAGGTGCCCCTTCCCAGGCCCCCACGGAAACCCGACAACGCGTACTCTGTCCAGGGGTAGCCTCGCCCACAAGTGACTTTTAGAGAACTTGACTCTTCTTGAGCTTTCGACGAATGCACTTTCAGTCTCTGCCCGAGACCGGCGCCACCTAAATTCCCTCCTCTCGCCGGTAAACCCCAAGGCTCTCACGACAGAGCTAAGCCACAGATAATGCACTGAAAGGCTTTCCGCCCAACAAGCGCAGGCGCGCCTACTCGAAATCCTTGCTTCCTGAAGGGCCTTCTCTTGCCGGGCTCTCCTCCGATGGCTCGCGCAGAAAACCTGTCACTTTTTTTTCAGGACGTTCCACTCCTTGGCGCAGCCAAAAAACGCCTAGGTCGAACCCCACGTCCCACAGTTTCCCTCGTTCTTCTTCCATTTTTTGATTTTTCAGAAACACTTGGAAGTGAAGACATGCAGAAACTCCAGAGTGCAACTCCTGTGTCTTCTCTCTTTCCCTTTGTTCCCTCTCTCAACACCCAAAAATTCTCTTGGTTTCCCAGGGGTCTCCCTTGCTGCCACGCGCCTCGCCCTTTTCTGTTAGGCAGTTGAGGTGTCTCCTTCCGAGGCTTCGGGACTCAGAGACCAGGCGCCATAACTGCCGCCTCCAGCCGCGCCGCCCAGAGGCGTGTTGCCTCCGGGCGTTGTTTTCTGGACGTAGACCAGCGGCTGGCCCTCGGCTGACTGCTGGGGCACCAGGCGCGGGCCTTGAAGAGATCTGCGGCGCATCGGAGTCGGCTCGCGGGCTGCGCCAGAGCGTTCTCCCTTTCTGAACGAAGAAAGCGAGAACGGCTGAGGACAGCGCTTTTCGCAAGTTGCGAAACAGCCCTTCCAAATCGTCAGGAAGAAGGCGACCAGGAGGCGCCGAGTGCAGAACACCAGCACGACCAGACAAAGCGCAGCGAGTGTCCCCATCAAAAAGTATGCGAACGACGGAAGCGATTGACGAACCTCGAAGGGCACGAATGCGTAGGGGCCTATGTACACCCGGCGAATCGCTGGATACAGGGGGATTTTGTGCTTCTCTTTCTTGGGGGCTGAAAAGTCGGAAAAACACGACAGACTCTGCGAAAAGAGTTGGAAAGGAAAAGAAACCGCCTTCACCCACGATAAGCCACCTTTTCACACTCGTGAGACGAGGCGACCAGAACACATGCGCAGAGAGACAGGTCGAGAGAAAACAGAGACAAAAGCACTCAGCGAGGAGTGGCGAGGTGTAGTCGTTCCTTCTATATTACCTTAGGTGGTGGAAGTTTAAAGAAAACCTGCATCGTATACCATGGATGAGCTACTCTCTTACAGATGACGACCAGATTCGCCCCAAGCTTTAAGTAAAAAGCGGTGTTGATGACTCCAGCTTCCAAGAAGATACGCATACCGGTAGGACTCCGTGGAAGTACGAAGGGCCGTGGAAGGAGCGAGTGGATGAAATGAACGACGGAAAAACACGGAAGATATGGAAGTTACGGTCACGATGGAGGCGACACGAGGCCCGCGAACCAGTGTTTTCTTCTTTAGTCAGCTTCGAAGAAATTAAAAATAATCCCCTTTGACATCCATACGAATCGGCCGCTTTTTCGAAAAATTTGCATGAATCCTAAGAAAATCTAGATGAACCTTTTGAAATGCTGTTGAAATAGAAAAACCTCGAGATATTAAGGCATCGGACACAAACAACAGTCCACACACGACTGATTCGGCGGCGCAGCACAGGTACGATATGAAGTGGCGTCGCACACCAGCGTTGAAAAAGCTCCTCGTGAGATTTTTGGCTGAGTTTGAAATCTACAGGGCCTGGATGGCAGCACTGGACTCATGCAGGCAGATAAATATATCCTTGTTCGAATGGTCCGAACGGTCAAAAATGCTCCGGCGAAGAAACGTGGACTAAGAGGTCCGAAACGAAACGAGAAAAAATCGGAAACGAGAAGTAGGTTCTCCTCGTCTAGGCTCGACCTCCAGTGTCCGTCGAGAGAAACGGTTTCCCATCTCTTCTTGCTTTCAGCTGAATTGATGTCACAACTCTGGTGGTTTCGACCCTTTTGCTACGAGGTGACAGCAAGGAGGATCCTTTTATTGCACCGCGAGCGGGACCGACGTGGACTTCCTTTGATGTCACAGGCTACTGAAATCCATTACATTCAGCTGTCTCCTCTTGCCTTCCAGTGGGAAAGTCCTAAAACGATTGGTTTCTGTTCGTATCTCATACTGCCTGGAGTCCTTTTCAGTAACCTAGGAACTGTGGTGTCTCCGTTTAGTCGACTGGAGCTGTACAGCCTTTTGCCGCGCGCGCAACATTTTCTCTCTCCTCCAGAGTTTTGGCAAAAGTGCGAACCCTCCACTTGAACGAATCGCCTCTCTGCCAGTCGTGTTTCTGTGTGTTGCGAATCTGCCTGGTGGCTTACGTGGAAGGATGCCAGTCCGGTCTTGGCGCCTTTGCGAGGCTGTGAAGAGAACCTTGCCATCGGCAGACACGAAGCCGTGGTGCAGTTCTTCCTTCCCCAAAACGTGGACGGCGACTCCGTGTTCCCGGACGGAAAACAAACAGTCCTTTGAAGGAATCGGGTCCCGAGCCGACAGCTTGCTCCCCGTCCCACTGATGATGTGCGTGGTGTTCGCGTCCGGTTCCTGTATGCCAACAACCAGCAGAGAGGCAAACGCAGCTGACAAGTAGCATGTCCACCCTAGCGTCTGACGAGTCGTCTTCGCTCGCTATTGAGGCGACGGAGGATCACGCAGTCACGCAGATCCACCGGATGCGCCTACAACGGAGCCGACGAGACGCTAAGCCACCTTTACATTTCGAACAAGATGGAAATCTAGCGTTTTTGTGTTTGTATTGTGTATAAGCGGCCAAGCGTCGGCCGCACAAGCGCGTTTTAGGCTCCACAGGAAATGGACTGCGACGCAGCTTGCAGAGGAGAAAACGAAAGCGACTCCACCTCGCAGGCGGGATCAAGACCAGCGTCACCCAGCTACTTTTTCTGGGGAGTATGTAAACGAGTTGGACTATTTCTGGTTTAGATCTGGAAGATCTTTGTTTCCCGATTCTAAGGTCTACTGTGTTCTTCATGACCATCATGCTGAGTGCATCAGGTACAGTGGTCTCCTGCGTGTATTTACAGAACCCTTTCTCTTTTCTGCGTACCTGAAAGAAACTGAGTGCGTGCTCGTGTCCAGACAGAAAAGTGTCTACTTTGTACTTTCTCATCAGTTCCGTCAAACGGACTGCGAAATCCGAAGGCTTCGCGTTCCGCACGCTGTAGTTGACGACGGGGTGGTGGCCGGCGATAAAAATCCAGTCTGCTTCTCGCGTCGCTACGGACGCAGAACGGGGACAAGCAAAGGACAAATAAAGACTTCTTGGATCTCGGCAAGACAACGAATCGGTGAATTCCAAGCAGAAAGACCAAAATGCAGGCGATACAGAAACAGACGCGCAACGGCTCGGCGTATGTGTGCGAGAACGCGTGTCTACTCAGAGTTCGCAGTTACCCTGGACTAAAAGGAACAGTTGCACGATCACCCTGCGACAAGGTCCAAACCCCCTGGCAGATCTGCCCAGTGCAGAAAACAAAGAAAAGAGGGAAAATGAACTCGGTGTTCCTCAGCACACACATTCGCCTCGAGGTGCGCAGACAGTCGACAGCGACCCACGGAAACAGATGCAATGAACTTTCGCGGGTCGCGAAACCCAAGTCTTTGGAAACAAGGGCGGAAACCTGGCGTACCAGACAACAACTGAAGCTACACTCCGTTAGACAATACAGAGCCAATTTCTGAGTTTTTATAAACAACTTTTTCCGCAGATAACGGCAGGAGCAAAACTCCCCGTAACACATTATAGAAGAAGACGCCAATGGTTCAATAGAACGTTTTTCTTTAAGTTGATAATACGAGATGACGGTTTGGTTCAGGACTTGAAAGTCGTTGGTTCCGCCTCCAGAGGCGGGATTTTCACACAGAGATGTCTACACAGACAAAGGTTCGCAAAGAGATGCAAAAGGCCGTACCTGCTTTAAGCGTGTCCTCAAGAAACTCAAGGTGCCTGTAGTACAGCTCGTCGCGCGGAAACCTGTAACGGATCGAGGACGACTTGGAGCCCTCTTCCAAGAGAAGCACCATGGAGTCGATGTAGATCGTCACCACAGTCACGTCGGTCTTGTCTTCCTCCTGTGCATGGAGCCGGCATAAGTCCGCGACTTCACTGTAACGACACCAGGGTCTTTACACTTCCGAGAGATCGCAGACGAAACATTTACCCCCACACTCCATCGGAGTCGATGGCGAAAAAACTGTGACCTATCTGCAGTTATATAAATGTGTGTTTAAGTGTGTATAAATGTGTCTGTACGGCTGTCGAAGAAAAACGCAATGCCTGGAGAGGTGCGCTGTTGGACCAACAGGCCGGCTCGACACACGAAGTCTGCGTCGCCGAGCCTTCGTTCCTCGAGTCAGTACAATGAGAACTAGCTACGCAGATATCTCCGAGAAGCCGCAAAGCCAAGCGCATGCAGTTGGTGTACATACACAGAGAGACACCCAAGATAAGGCTATTGTCTCTCGGAGGTCGACGTAAAACGCTCGATAAAACCAAGGAAGCAGTCGGAAAGTTGTCGCAGCGAAATTCAAATGTAGACGAGACAGAAAGAGATAAAGCAACAAAAGACTGGGGACTGAGCGTACCGTCGAAACGAGAGAAATGTCGGAAATCGAAGCACCCGTGACGAACGGATTCTTCACATGTCTCGGCACATTGCGGAAGACATGGCGCGTGAAATACCAAAAGTTCGGCAAGCGCCATCGCGGACCATCCAGTCCGTGCATTTTTGCTGCAGCGAGACGACATCAGCACAGAGACACGGTAGGAAATCTCCCCGAGATGCAATTTGCTTCCTTTTGACCACCCTGTTGAGTCATTCGTTGTACCAATCTGCAGTGTGGATTTGGAAGCCGTCTCCTCCCCAAGAACGAATGCGGCCTCCTACTTCGTCTCTATGAGACATAATGATTCATGCGCGTTCTCTGGGAAGAGTGAAGAAAGGCCCTAAAATGGCAGGCACCCGGTTTAAATTTTGAATACCGGTATCTGTTCACAAGATCCCAGTTCTCCTTGACGCGTCCGCTTCGCGAACTGCCGCCGCCTCGGCCTACTTGTCTGGTCAAAACTGTAACGGAACTTCTCATGGTGAATCTTCATCCACGGTAGCATCGCCTGCATCTGATACGTCTTGCTAAGCTGAGGTCGAGAGCCGTCTGTTTTCTCTTTTTCTGTGAAATTCAGGTGCTCATTTCCAAGGCGAATGCACCGATCGATCTGCGCGTAAGGGTCGAGGTGATAATCGTGGTTTCCGAGCACGGGGAAGAACGCAACCTGAAAGAGAGAGTTTGCACACAGATGCTTGTTTGTCAAAAAACACGCTGCACTGCACTGTATGCACTTGACATGATGTCAAGACATGAAACCGAGAGGAAGATAATGGACAGAGGCTCGCGAAGAAGGAACAGTCCCCACGAACGGCGAGACACGCGGTTAAAACAGTCGAGCATGCAGACGGTCCAAAAAATACAGTTCACGCAGAGACCAGAAGAACAAAAAAGAACAAGATCGCCACGCTGCACCCACCCCGAGTGTCTCCGGGAACAAATCTCATTGTTTCCTTACAAACGTTCATCGACCTCCAACTGCCACAACAGAACACATAAATAAAGGCCTTCTGCCTCCTGTGCCAACGAGACGACATATATATATATATATATATGCATGTGCGTGTGTGTATTGTGAGACACTGAATAGCATGCATCGAGGCGGTCGGGTCGCATGATGAACTGTGTGCTTGCCTTTTGAAGAGACGGAGCGCCGAAAGGAACCTCAAAAGCAGATTGCCACAACGGGTCAACCGCAGAGGTCACTCCATGTGGATACAGGTTGTCGCCAAGAAGATTCACGAATTTGATGTCCAGAGCGACACTCAGAGCCGCGAGGCTTATCCCACACTGCAGGACACGGAAAAGATAGAGACAAACCATGAAATGGTTGAAAGGTATCCTTTCTTTAGAACTTGTCCCAGTACACTGAGGCGCATACCGTTGTCCTCAGTGGCTTGACACGTTCACTTTCGGACGATGGAGTACGACAGACTTGGAGAAGGGTCGTCCAGAGGCACTCTGCATGCACAGTTTCGTCTCTTTCTGTTCAGAACTTGACAGTCAAGACATCTTAGACGTCCAAGTTCTCTACCGCGCATGCCTATGTATACATAAAGGGGAGTCGGGGATCTGCACACCGTAAGAGTAGGTGAAGCGACAGTTTATCCTTCACAGAAGGTCACCACCGGCGACAAGGACGAAACGAACACAAGAAATTATTTTCTGTTTCGCCGTTTCCAGCGAGGCTTTCAACATTTGAAAACGCAGGGAAAGCGACACTCGAATAGCCAGCTCGGTGGCGATGACATATGCCACAATGGGCATGTGCATTTACTCAGGAGTCATATTCAGTATCCTAGGTACTATAATGTCTCTGTTTATTCGATGTGAGTTATACAGTTCTGGTTCGCGGACCATTAGTACAGAGACAATATCTTCTCATAATGTGATAATTATACTACATGGTCTAGCTATGATCTTTATGTTCTTAATGCGTAAAAAAGCGTTCATCCGGTTACTAAACAGGTGCCAGGCCAACAACAATCCGATCCGTGTATTCCGAAGTATGCAGCTGAAGAGCCACACATATCCTGATTAAAGAATCCCAAAAGAGGACCGACACTAAAGTGACTGGGTTGTACAGCAGCAAGTGGAGAGAGGCCATTATCAGAGTCACTATCGTTCCTACAGAAAACTCGGTTGTCTGACTTCGGGGCAAGTTTTCAAAAGAAAGCTGTTACCTTCGCTTGGTTGCTATTGGCAGCCCCTGTATCTCCAATGGAGGCAAACGCCACGCCATTGGGTGCCTCAAAGCTCCTCATAAACGCCTCCTCTCTATCGGAGCAGCAGAGACCGTGCGACGCAAAGGCGTCCAGGGTTGCACCCTCATCGTGACGCGCCCCCCTCACGCCGCTCCTTTCTCCCGTGACAAGGGAAGGGAATAAAAAAGCTTCTTCGCGATCTGGAGGGGCCGGAGAAGAGACAGCAGCAGCCGACGCGGAAGAAGGAGTGTGCTGACATGCACACTTTGCAGAGTCTCTGCCGGAGAGGAACAGAGTCGGAGGCGCAGCGAGCATCGCGTCGCTCAGTCCCGTTGTGTTCGAGTAGAACGGAGGGAACAGCGAGCGAAAGGCAGCGACGGGCGAGACAGAAAGGAGCAGAAAAAGCGAAAGGAAAACGCGCAAGAAGCAGCGAAGAAAGGGGAGGCGACAGCCTCCGTGCCGCCGCACAACGCTCATCGTTGTGCCAGCGAGCGTCTAGTCGTCACGTTTCTTCAGGTGTCTAGACACCGTACAGAACGAGTGACCGTAGTTCGTCTGAGTGTATTCCGCAAACAAACGACACTTTCTTGTCTGCGGCAGTTACGAAGGGTAACTGGAGAAAAGCGACGCGCAACGAGCCGAAAATAACGAACCGCGACGTCGTGCATCCAGAAGACAATGCGGCCCGGTCGATATTCCGTCGGAAAAAAACTCCAGTAAACGAGAATTAAGAGTGGTAAGCGCAAGGATCGGAGCGGAAAATGGGCACGGATTCAACAAGGGACTCCGCCTCTCAAATTTACTCGTCAAAGCGACAGAGACTAAGGCCCCACACTCGCGTTTGGGTAGTCCGTGCAACGGGAAAATGACGGTCCCAGAAAACAATGAGGGGAACCGCGTTAGCGCTAAAAGTTGAGACAGAGTCCGTTTCGCTTCATATACCCGTGGCAGTGTTGTGGGTAATCCGATTCAAAAGCAACGCGACCGTGCAAAGACGTAAAGGAAGCACGGTCGTCGATAAGACTGATCCTTCGGGACGCCAGGGTTGACAACTTCGCCTCTTCTGAGAACGAAACGGCGGCAGGGCACAGGTCACAGAGGGCAAAACGACGGCGAATGAGTCAAGCGGAGGACTGGCAGCGTTAGAGAATCTATTCACAACATCACACAAGGGGAAATAGCCACAGATGGTGGGGGTGAAAGTGTCGCTTCCGAAGAAAATGCACAACAAGAGGCGGCTGCGGTCCACAGCCGGAAGGCACCATGCAGTCCTACCGCCGGGTTTACCTGATGCGCTCCGGGGGGACGAAACGAGCAGGAAGGCGAGAGAAACGCCCGAAACGACGTAAGCTGCAAGTATGGAAGGCAGCTTTATCCCAGATGAGGAATAGGTGACGGAGGCCCAAAGCACACTTGGAGAACACTCTCTTTCGGCAGGGTGCCTCGAACAAGGCCTCAATGCTTCAGACTAAGTTTTTCTTCTTGGAGCAAAAGGCTGGTCCGCGCGCAGGCCGCGAGAGACGCAGGTAACTGCAACGGCCGGATGCGTGGCGCCAATTCGCCGTCCAACAAGCATTCGCAAGAGAGTCATCTTAAGCTCAAGTGGGACGCAGTACAGACCGTACAAAGAAAAATGAGGCCCCTCTGCGCATCTAGAAATCGATACCGGATTACACGTTTCAGACGCTCAGAAATTCCCGGCTGAAGATCCCGCTGTGTATTTGACCCACATGTCCATGAGGCTTGAAAGCGACGAAACGTTATCGAGTATCTTTGACAGCATCGATGTCCAAGCTCCACTACGTTGAACCTTTGGACTGAATACGTGTGAGAGCTAACTCAGTGGTGTTGCCTACTTGTTTTGACCTATGTTTGTGGCCTGCCCATCCATGTGTCGCAGTCCCAGATGCTGAGGAAGGGGAAAGAATTTTCAATCGGTCCCCACTGTAGCGAGAGATGGCCTTGGCGCTCCTGAGCTTAGTGCTGCTTCCCTCTAGGTTTGGGAGGATTCCCCACTATTGAGGCCTACGATCGAGATCCAAACGAGGAACATCTTGCTGGCAGTGACTAAGGAGGCTTACATTACCGTGGTGAGAAAAACGAGCTGATTTGCCCTGAAAAAAGCCACGAGTCAGGCTCGGAAATGCCCGCAATTCGGAACCCCCTTGTCCTGCAAAAAGTGGAGGAAAGCTTCCTTTCCCGAATGTCCGCTCTCTAGTTCCTTAAAAAAGTATTTTTTCAAGACGTTTCCACACGCCTGTTCTGTGAAGGAACGCCGAGTATGAGTTCTTAGAACGGTCGTGCAGTATTGAAGAAGACACATGTTGTGCTGCAGTACGAACACTGAGACCTTGGCCCTTACGCGGTGCCAGCGACTAGTGAACCTCTGAAGGCGGTTCTAGAGGAAAGGAAAAATCTTGTAGCCTCGCTCTAAATCCTGTTCGACGTTGCAGCATTTGTGGGGACGCAGATTATTTGCAGAGAGTTGTCTCCTTGCAACGTACTTGCAACACTACCATGTGGTGAATCTTTGTCCAACGGGTAGTACTGCGGAGTTGAAGTG
The DNA here is from genome assembly GCF_000006565.2 of Toxoplasma gondii ME49. Taxonomy (NCBI): domain Eukaryota; phylum Apicomplexa; class Conoidasida; order Eucoccidiorida; family Sarcocystidae; genus Toxoplasma; species Toxoplasma gondii. The sequence continues at coordinate 1,903,364 of NC_031469.1, forward strand.
TTTAAGCGTCACCCTGTTCTGGTTCTGCCGCGACGCACCGGTATTGCTGCAGTGGGGACTGCCAGATAAATCGGGTGAGTGCACTCTACAGCTGAAACATTGCTGCAGTGGTGATTTAGTTTCTACCGCGATAGTTGCCGATCATGGGAATCCCAACAGGTAAGCTACTTCTTCAGTAGAAATCATGCTGAAGCCCGAAAGAGGTAGATCTTCCTCCGCGTTGTGATACCTGCGGCGAGCATTCATTATCAAATTTGACAGCTTTTTACATTTGGGGCATTCCAGAGTTTAACACGTCTCCAGATCCGCTCCATGGTTCTGAGCTGTGGGGGTTTCTAGCATCCTTTCCCCTCAGATGACCCCTACCCAAGAGGCGGACCAGCATCTCACCGTTGCTAGTACTTCACTGAGACTCCAGACCGCAGCTTCGTGTAGAAGCTAAGCACCCTTTCGCTGGGTTTTTTTTTGTATCTTCTACCTGTGTCGACATACATTAGACTGAGTGACGGCTGCAGCGGAGAGCTACAATCAGAAGACGAAGCGACTAGTCCAGCTAGATGGCAAGGACGCGAGACTCTGTTACCGGGCAGGTAGTCGGCTGCCGAAGATGGCACTGCTGCACCAGTGGAAGAGAAACAAATTCGACAAGACTGCCTTGTCCGCTAAACAGACCTACAGTTTTCTTGAGTCAATTACAGAAGCATACCGCCATGTGCAACAGTAAATCACTGCCAAACACAGGCTCAACGGTGAACGACCGCTGGGGGAAACTAACACAATCAATGCGTTACGGGGCTTTCGAAGTTTGGGGAAGTGTCGGAAACTCCATGTGAGGTCGAGATCCGTGGTGCTTGAACATTCAGACACGCCTTCCCAGTGTGTGCCGATAGAAGCATGTTTGTTCTACCCAATCGACAAGGCAAAGAGCAGCAGGTCGGAGGGTAACTAGCTCTTCGGTGGAGTACTTGCAGACGAGCAGACTTTACGCGTTACTGAAGACTTTCCAGGTATCGACTACCGAGATAATGTGGGAGCAGAGGGGAACCGTACAGAACAGACACTGCGTTGCTTTTACGAGGCTGGCAAAGCTGGTGCCAACCTCACGCGCCGGTACAAGCAGAGGGAGACCGCTGAGCAGCCACAATCGCATAAGACTCGTGTAAGCAAACAGCAGATGGTACAGCTTCCACCTGGCAACTGAAAACTTGTCTGTTTCACTGATCGTGGCAAGCCAATCTGTGCCATTGTAACCTCATGTGGGGATGGGAGTTTTTGTGGCCGCCGTGCCGGTTCTGCGTGGGGCATGCAGGAATCCAGCCACACGACTCGCCACCTTAACTACTTCGAGGGAATGCTCTAGACGCTGTCTCCAGTAAAGATTGCAAGGCGCAAAGCCCCGAAAAAATAATCCAGGGGATCTGCCCAGTGTGTGCACTGGACAAGACGGGTATAAATTGTTGGCCGAAACCGAAGGAGTTTCTTCATCTATCTTGCAACTCCTTGTGGCAATTGATTATCTTGGCGATGGACTGCTGAGTTGCTGAAGTGTCGGCATGGCTTTGTGTTGACATTTTTACTCCTCTTTACATCCCCTTCTGCAACTCTTCTCTGAAGTACGGTAATCGACTTGAACTGGGCGGCCAGTATGGAGGAGCTCGACTTATCACAACGGCAGCAGTATCGGTAAAGGTCTAGCAACAGCCCCTTCACAATCACTTGCCCGAAGGTTGTCCGATTGAGACATAGTGCAGGATTGGCTGTGGTAGGACGTTATGGAACGCCAGATCGTATGCAGAATGGCAACGGAGCAGTCGCGACAATCTTCGTCGAAGCGACCAGCTGAGCCTGACCGTGACAATCCATTTCGTGTTCTTACAGATGATGAGGTGGGCACATGTGTCTGTCGTACGCCTCCTGTGAAGCGGGGTCGGGGCGTCGCGCTAAGAGAGGAGAGCTTGCTGTCGCTTTCTCGGCTTCGGATGTGTGCGACAGTGAACAACTGGTTTCGTGTCTGAGAGGCTGAGAGGTCGAGCACGAACGCCCACGGGGCCTCGTTTGGAGAGGAATGGCTCCGAGGAAGAAGCACTGGCAACAAATGCGAGTGCGTGAGGCAAAAATGTCGTCTAGTACTATTGTTCATTAGTCGTTCTGTGAAAGGAGTATCCATTCACCTAGGCATCTGTACGTATGCTGTTGCCCTCTGTGTGGCTCATGCGTACTGACAGATTTTCGCTAACCGGGAACAGAAGAAACGTGAAAAGGAAGAGGTACGTTCTCTTGTGCTTACCATCGACGTAGCTAACTAAACCGGGGCACGTGCGCCCGCTCATGGCCTTCTAAAGCGCAGCGGGAGGGGGCAAACACCAACAGTCACATTCTGGAATTCCAGACCTGCACTCCAACCTCCTGCGTAATTGATGAACGCGAAAAGCTGCGCTAGCTTTTGATTGCCAGGGGAGAGAAAGGAGGCAATAGTTTGCCTCCAGACACATGAAACAGCAACATCCTTCGTGACTCTCATTCGGGCGACGGAACTCAAGAGGAGTCGATTTTGCCGCATGCAACTTCTGCAGGAAAGACGAGCCACCCAATTGCTGCCTTTGTGGCAGCGATCTACTGCAACAACACGATGTCGTAGTATACGGCGGCTAAGAGATCTGGAAGACAATGACATCCCGAACCACGAGGAAAATCAGGATGTGGTGGGGAGTGCGGTGCTCGCAGCCGGTTCTCCGGCTCTTCAACATGAGACCGAGAAGGGAAGCTCGACAACCCGAAATCCCCTAGTTCGTCAGGAAGCTCCTCCTGAAAACAGTCAAATTTCAGTGACAGAAGGCGGAAGTTATTTGGATGACTGTGACGAAGGCACCAATGACGAACACGGTACTCAGTTAGGCGAGGTGTGGGCATACGGCTGTGCAGGTGATTTTGAGAACGATGGTGAGGAGGATCCAGAATCAGGAGTAAACTGTCTTCACTCAGAACCCAAAGGATGTAGAAGTGCGACGACTGAAGGCAATCCAGAAGAACTAACAGCAGAAGAAAATGGAGTGTGGTAAGGGGCACGCTTGTGTCTGTCGAAGGCTCTGCAAGGGCAAGGATCCGCCACGAAGCTAGATGTCAACATGCTGACACAACCATTGACTGCTATGACCGAGCTTCTTTCCTCTCAAAGTGAAGGAGAGAGACTTTCTCTTAGCCGGCACAGAGCATTACGACGATGGCCAAACCATGACTGGCGGTGATTTGGTAGAGTACGAATTTGTGTGTGTACAGCTTCGTATTGCCGGTTCCGTTGCTGAATTTTGTCGTCAGCCTGAAAAGAAACAACTGTGTAGCCGTTTCGCCCTTCCGTGCAGACCAAACTGCTTTTCTGGTAAAGATGCATATCACTTTTACCATGCGGTAGACAACCACCTTGACAGTGTGTCCCCCCAAATATATGACAGTGTCTTCAGTGGTGTTATTTGGGAAGATCTGGGTTAAAAATGCATTCTTCACAGCCGACAGGTCCAGGCAGCTCCATTTCCAAAAGCAACAGAACAGCGTGCATCTTCGACAGGAAGGACGGCTGGCAAAAGAGTCCCCAGCAGACGTGTCAAAAGCAGACCTAGACGGCCAGCAGTACTTCGCGACAAGGAAAGTGCCCACGCGTGTGTAGAGAAGAAGAGAGAAATTTTTCTGGTGCAGATGGCGGTTGAAACGCGGAAAGCAGGTGAGTCAACGCGGCTCTCCTGGGCTCGTGCATGGCGAAAGGTCGCGGACACGAATTGTTTTCCGCCACCTGATGGCGCAGCTACAGTGTCAGAATCCATTTATTGTGAGGAACCCAATGACCTACTTACCGATTTCCGTTACCTCTGAAAGGTTGCCGATTTCTCAGGGAGGTTCATCGGTGACTGCGTTCACCCACCAGTCGATTGAGTCTGCCAAAAACGGCAAGCTCCCTCAGGGACTTGATCTGTCTCCTCCTGTGTACCAGAGATTCTGAAGTTGCACGGGAAAGTGGCGCGGAGAGAAGAAGCCCTGCGAGCGGCAGATCAACAGCTGACAAAAGAAATGCAAAAATTCGACGAGTTTCTGCGAGCCACAGACCAGCGAGCACACATGGCGATGAAGGTAAATATGGTCAAACAACCTCTTGATTTCATAGTCAGCCCCATGTGTGCCCGAAAGTGGCAGCTCACCTTACATCACACAAGAGAAGCAAATTCATTCGTTGAGGCAGAACCAATATCTTGCGATACCCGTCGCGGGACGCGAAAGATTAACCACAGGTGTAACATTTTTGCCTCTTGCCCGTGTGTTGGTTCCTGACGTCATTGCACATGAAGGAGGCAGACGAAGTAGGCCGCATCAAGATGGAAAAGCAGCAAACCATCAGGGAACTTCATGAGCGCCTCAGTGCCTTAAACGCAAGAATAAGCAAATACGAAGAAATTGTTCAGGAAGGAAAGATGTATAAGAGTTTTTTGGACAAGCTGTCACCGCCAGTGAGTTAACCTCTTTGCCAGTGAAGGAAAGGAATTGTAGACGCCAACGCAGCTGTCGATATCCATGCTGGGTGTGAGTAGACGGCCATACTGAACCCCGAAACGAATAAATTACACAGCATCTGGATTCCAAAAGGTAGGTACAGATTCAGGTTGTGTGATAGACATAACGCAAGTGGTGAGCCAGAGAACGAGTTTACATAGAAGGTGGCATCCATAAATGTCCAGATATAGGTGTCATTCGTTCATCTTGGATGTCGCTGCGATGAGGAGACGTGACTCAGATAAGGGCGAAAGGCGTGAAGGAAGTGTATGGAGCTTTCAAGAACCTGGTGCTGTGGGGACAACCGTAAAAACTGTATCAGTACTTTGGGTCGCTTCAAAGAGGTACATCAAGCAATACATGGCCTACCCACTGTGTGGTTTGCATGTGGGTGAATTAAAAAGGTGAGAGCGGGTGCGGTTCGCCCGGACTAGAGAATGTGTGAGAGATTCAACAATAAGTGTTTCACCACACCACAATCGCGTTAATGGCTAACCCTGCAAAAGGAGCGCTTGGCTTCTGCATTCAGAAACGGTGTTGGTGCTGTACGGATTGAAACGGTGTGTGGGAGCAACTACGATCTTCGGGCCGTTGTTTGTGGCAGGCATGGATTGAGGAGCAGGAAAAGAAAAAGCAAGAACGTATCGCGATCAAGAGAAAGGAGTGGGCAGAGAAGCAACTGAAGCTTCAGCAAGAGAGGATACAGAAAGAGGTGAAGGACATCGACTCTGAGACATTCGAAAAGATCAGTGAGCTGGAGGAAAAAAAGCGAAAGGCAGGCAAGTCTTTCGACGAGGGTAAGACATTTCTTTTCCAACATGCAAACGATAACGCAGTCTGTGTGAAAACTCGAATTGTCACGCAGTGGTGGGGTAACGTGTGAACTGAGCAGATTCAGAAACAATTCAAACCACATGATTGCTCTCGCCCACAATTGCCCGAACAGATAGATACACCACATTAAGATTGTCTACACTGATTTTAGCAGAGTGTCGCTTCTACGGTCGAGACCTCACGTTTGAACTCAACAGCGTGGACGCCTGTTTCTGCAGCAAGGCATGAGCTCGAAGAGAGGGCGGAAAAAAAGAAGAAACAACTCAGACGGCGGATGCAAACATTGGCTGATTTTGAAAATGCGTATACCGGTGAGCGCTACGGGATTCCATAATAAGTAGGAGAGTATATCTGAATCAAACAAGTGAACAACAAAAACGAGCACTCCGCGTACCACATAGATTATGGGCCGTAGGGAAAAGCTTAGTACCTGCTTATTCCACCTAATCTCCACCACGTCTTCTGTACTTGCACGGTGGGAGATTTCCCTCTGGGGAACAGCCTTGAAGCGTACAGTACTAGTGACGCATCAAAGCTTCGCTGGAACCGAGATACGCACAAACAGGTTTTAGTACCACCCTGAAGTAAGACCTTACATCTGATTTTTGCGGTGGAGCTTCCCAGACGGCGAAGACGATGACGGGGAGCTTCCAATGTACTTCACGGAACCTGGACAGCTGCTCGAGCTGTTTCGCCAACTTGAAGAACAAAACCTGTTTCTAATTCAGAACGCTCAAGAAAACGAAGCCGTAAGATGGGAAGCACGGTTGGGACAAGACTTATTGACATCTCACCGCCAGACTGATTGACAACCTACCGCCGAGTAAGTTCGTGCGGAAAGTCACAGGCGAAAAGGCCTCTGGCAGCACTATTTCCAGTCCTTTGCCTCAAGCAGACAGAAGAACCGTGCCTACTTTCTCGTAGGTTCAGGATGAATGAATCCTTGCCGCAATGTACATCGTGAAAACAGTGGATACATGATCGTTTGCTAGCTGAAAGTGCCGCCGGTGTCGTCGTTTGTGTGTAGAAAACCATCTTATTGGTCCATCGCCTCAGGCTTGCCGCTGGTTGGATTGTTTAGAACAAGAACTCGATAGAAACAGGCCGCCGTCTTGTCGGTTGGGCGATCACGGAACTATGCTGTCATCACCTCTTAGATTGAATGTTTCCCCCACATAGGCTCTAGAAGACGTTCTCGGGAAGTTTGAAGAGACAAAACAACAAATGGAAAAACGAACCGGGGCCCTTGACTCACTGATCAGGCAGCTGCAAGATCAAGTCAAGACACAACAGCAAATCTGCGGCAACCTGCAAAGTGAGTGGTGAGGCAGGGAACGAGACAAGCCTGACTTTTAGACCCGCTCCGCGAAGGGTCTGAAAGTAGGACAAAATAACATCAACTGTCCGTGAACGTCGGTTTTATCCCCTCGGCTCTGTACAGCGACGCTTCAGAAGAAGAAGAGTGAACGAGAAGAGAAGATGATTTTCCAGCAGCTCACAAATAAGATCGGAGAGGTCCATGCAATTTGTGGCTACGAAGGTAATCCTCAGGTCTCTATTACGTGTCAATTGTCGAAAGGCGCCGGCTCGAAGTTGATGAATGGGAGGTAAAGGTGCTGTCTTGGAAAGGGATAGTAGGATGAGTTTATTTGGACAGCGATTTTCCGGTAGTCAGCTACTTTAGGGAGCACAGTGTCACAACGTGTCTTGTTCCACTTGGGATGTTCATTGAAAAAACTACAGCGGTGTCTCTCTAAAATTGTTTTACGAACACCGGATAGATTACAGAACATGCGACAGCAGTGCAACCGCAGACGCAAGGACGGCGGAGCACAAATTTCGGTGTTTTCACTTCTTAGGCGATGATGCCAATGATGCGATTCGCAAGCTCGAGCAGATCGAAGCGAAGATGGAAGAGTACCTGGCGATCTTGGATAGATATGAAGGTGCGACCTAAGTGTCTCTGGTTCTTCGTTCCATCAGGTGCAAGGCAAAGCAATTACAACAGATTAGTTGTGTCTGCTCAGAAACCTGAGCAGATACGGCAGACCTGCATACGAGCTATGCACAGAAGATATTGCCGAGGCATGATTTGGAAAACAAACAGGATGTGACCTGAGATTAACACTGAGAGTCACTAAGCTGAATTTGCGTGTTGACGTGCACTGCACAGCTGAGAACCCCGAACTCATTGCCAGGTTGGAGCGTACGAAAGAAAAAGAACGGAGGGAACGCGTGCGACAAGAAAAAATCGATGAGCAATCGCAGAAGAACGATGAACGCCTACAGGTGATGCTACGCACTGCCTCTTCGCCCCACTCATTCCTTATCCTGCACGTGGAGGGTACCGCACGCAGTCATCGGCGGTTTTACAGCAATGTTGAGTGCAGTTCCGTCACAATCACGTCGCGGCGGATATCTCTGTAGTCCCGTGTTACACAATCTTACTATAGCCAATGTTTTTAGGAGGTATTCGTCGCTTCAAAGTCGAAAGGGTCTCAGTGGGTATGTGATGACGCATCGATGTTTGATTGACATGTTTTTCTGAAGAGACAAGCGATTCGATACGTCATAGACCACGGTGCCTGCCCGGCACTTTCTGCTCATCAGGCTTCCTTGAAGCGGTCACAAGAGCCCACACAGCAGCGACAAGGAAAGCAGATAATGTTTAGATCTGCGCCAGTGCGTCATCAGCAAGATGTACGTCCGGCTTTCGCTCAACCTCGCTATCTCAAAGGCGTCCTCTCTTTCGACGTGAATGCTTTCTTTGGAAAGAGGCAAAAACAGAAACAAAGGTTTTCGTGCTTTTCTGGGCTACTTGAGTGTCCGGCCGAACCTCTCCCCTGTGCGCTCAAGCTGTACCCATGCGCACGACTCCACATTGAGAATTTTTCCTTACTCCGGTTTAAACTTTATTCATCGCCACAATTCCTCCGACGCGTCAACCGTACGGCCTGCTGTGGGACGTCTTATATAGCGGGCTATTCAACCTTCCTGGGATCGGTATGTTTGTCGTACTGCTCCATCCTCCTTTTCCCGGTTGGTGCCGTTTCTGGAATTCGCAGACATCCCAGGCGACCGCTGATGATTCGCAGGCAGAGCTGGAATACCGACTATTCTTCTGTTAGGTTCGACTGCTCAGCAGGTATAGTTCATACGAGCCTTCAAGCAACCAACAAGGTGGTGTTGACTCTACGATTTTCAGGGAATCGTTCGCGAGGACAAGATTTTCGCAGGGTTGCGAGAGAGAAGATTGACAGTACGATGATTTCTTTCGGTTTCTCGGGACGACGGTCTCTTGGATGGATAAGATGCCTGTGAACCATTTGCTTGAGGGAGCCGTGTTGCTAGACGTGGGAGAGTATCAGTTCGTAGTGATCCCCTGGTGTGCTTGCAGAGTGTCATTCCGTTTTGTAGTGTCTCGCTGAAACTCAGTCCCATGAAAACGCCAGCTGTCTTTCCATGTTGCGCAGAACAAACAACTAGGTGAGGAAGGCCACGAAGATGCCTAACTATCGCACTCAGCATATATATTGTAAAAGACGAGTAGAATTGGCTTGCCGCGATAACCACCAAAACCTCAAAATGATTTGAGGAATCCACAGGAATGCGATCGATCTCTTCATATCGCGATGCCTCTGCATGCATAAGAGCTTTGCTTGCTGCGGTATGAAGTCTTCGTGTAGAGCAAATGGAATAAGGTGTGCAATGGCAGGTGAAAGGGGATACAATCCACGTACGGACGACTGAAAGAAAAGATGGCAAAGCTGCTTGCGAAAATCGGTTTACCAGATCGATTCCATGCGAGTGAATTTCTCACAGTGAGAGACGTTTCAAACGTAGTGCTTTGTTTGCTATTCCAGCTGTCCTTCATGCATCAGCACTGACGGTTTTTGTGGCCGGTTAAAGCGAAGAGCGAAGTCAGAGTAACTCAGGCTACCCGCGTGTTACAGCTGCACTATACTCTGAATAAATATGTAACACTGCAGTTTTGATCTAGGGCCAGTGACAGTCAGAAACTTTAAGAGTAATGGCACGTATCAGTTTAACTCTTAAGGCCACTGCCAGTAGAGCCGTCTCATTTCGACTCGTCGCGCAGGTCGTGCCATTAGAATGTATCCACCTTGAAGCCCATCTGTTCCCCCTTCCAGCAGCTGAGACTGTCCATATGGCAACCACACACGCATACTCTGACCCTTCATCATTTACACGAACAACCAACGGGTTCGGAATAACGGACACGTTCTTGTTCTCCGAATTCCCAAAACAGTTCTTTCAAACCCATCAACATGTCCAGGATACTAATATGTATATCACAAGCAAAACCACAATGCCTCTCGAGCTACAACCCGCACGTCAGGCCCGCCTCCAGAGCTTGCTACAAGCAAACAAGGAAGGTTTTCCGTACTATGTTGCCCAGCTGCATCTTCAGATGCATTTTGGTGCTTTGCGTCGGCTGCTGGTGACGACGACCTCGTCTACTTGCTGGTTTGTTTGCTTTTACGTTTTTGGGGCGGCTCCGGAGGATTCTTTGGCTGGATACGGGGATCCGTGGGATACATGTACGGTGGGTGTGAAGACGGCTCTTGATCCCCTTCCATGTCGGCGATAGACTCTGGAGGAAGAACCTGTTCCTCCTTTTGGGCTCCCTTGTCCGCTGCGGACTGTTCCTTGGTTGATCTGCCACTGTTCTTGTCATCCTTCATCTTGCCTGTTTGCGTTGACTCCATCGCACAAGTTGGAGGAAATTCGGCAGCTCCCGTTAAAGTCTCCTGGCTAACCAGCGAGCACCTTAACGTTGTGGGCGGGACTTCTTCAACACGTAGATACTTCGTCGGGACACCTCTGACTGTCGTTGCACTGCTAGGATCCGTTTTTTTCAAACTCCCACTGCTCGAGGAACTCAGCCGGTTCCGCAATTTCACGACAGGCACCCGCGCGGATGTTGGTGAGACGACACTCCCGCAGGTATGTGTCGTGCGGATAATGTGGTGCTTTTCAAAAACCAAAGGTATGAGGCGCCGGCTAACAGTTGCCGTTGATGTCAACCAGGAGATCGGAAGAAACATGTCGGTACTCGACTGCATGGAGACTCATGTTCGTCATGTGACCAATTATCTCTCCACACGGAAACAAAGACTCAGACAGGAAGTCAAATGTGTCTCAGGAAATCATACCTCACCTGTAGAGTTAATTCATGGCAAAAAACGTGCTGGCGCACTGTATGGCTAGCGAACACGCGGTGCTCCTGAGCGCAGTTAGCGCATCCTCAGGTACCGCGCGTGAGAGAGCCCTGCTTGGGTACTGGGATGTTAGGTTGTGTACCTTTTGGCAGCTTGTTTTTCCAGCGAACGTGCAAACCCCTGTTAGATCACTCAGGGATGTGGCCCGCAGTACCTCCTGGCGCCCCTGCGAACACTGAGACGCTTCCGTATGGGTTAGCTGCCTACTATTTTTACTACGAGAGACATTTCAGCGTGTTTTGCCGCGGCCACGACACAAATGCGATCTTTTGCATACAAGCAAGCTTCTGGTATGTTAGGGGAAGTATATTGACTTCTCCAATATGAAAAACCCACAAAGGCATCGCAGACTTGTCTAGTACCGCATTCGATTGTCCGGCGATGCTTGGTATCCCACGGTAGAGCGGTTGTTCCCCATGCATCCTTCTCTGCTCTACAAGGTCTCGTAAGCTTGCGCGCGCATACGAACAACCATGGTAGAGAGCACCCGTCTCTGAAGGTGGCAGGATAGGTGTTGGCTTCTCTGCCAAGGAAAGCAAGCGGCCTTGCTGAGAAAAGCAGCTTTATCCAATGTATCTGAGTCAGGAATGATAAGCATTGTCCTACCCGCACTTGCCTGATGCTACCCCTCGCGGCTTGCAGGTTGCTAATTTAGTCTGTAGGTTGTTACGGCAATCAGAACGGTGGCCGGGGCCGAAAGATTTAGTCCGTGAACATTCATCGCGCCCATCGAAGGAAGTTCGAATGCACAACGGGCGGACTCGTCTATGTACCAGACAAGTGCTGCCCAAGGAGTAAGTTGACATAATGTGAAATAGAAAAGCAACTGTATGTGGCAGTTTTGCGTGTCACTTCCAAGCTTTCCCACCCCATACGGGATGTGATTCTTTTGTTCTGTCTACAAGAGTAGGTTTAGCGTGTGTGAAGCAGAGCAGCACAAACTGGTCACTCGTTCTACTCTGTGTAGTGACCAGGGATGAATCACCTCCAGAAGAACACAGTCGCAGTTGCGTCCCCGCATCTATCAAGTTGTATTTCTGATGATTCTGTCAATCGATACGTAGGAGCAATCAGATCTGTCGGCCGCTGTAGGGGGGACTGTGTCCGAGTCTCCATGACACCGCGACACGGTCGAGCAATCTCTCGAGCGAGGATCCACCGATGGATTCTCGAGCTGCATGTCTACTCCTCGTTGTTGCAGGACACTGGGATGGAGAAACGTGTTCGCTCATTCTTTAATAGGGGTTCCACACTACGTGTCATCAGTCTGACACACAAGATACATCCCCTGGAGATTGTCATTTTCACAGCGTCTCTGAAGAGAGTTACGAAAGGATATTGGGGTCTTTGTCCGACAGTTCCTTCGTGAGCTGCTCGTAGTTGAGTACACCATCCTCAACCAAAACGTCTTGGGCCTGAGGGCATGGTCCACTACAGATACTGCTTCATCATGGGGGTGCCGTGATTTAAATTTTATGGGGGACCTGGAACTTCCATGCGTGATTCACACTTAAGGCCCAAGGTAGAGAACAGTCACAGCTGTATCGTACGTGCTTGAAAGAATGCCTACCTTCTGAGCCCATTCGATGAACTCATCTGCTTCATCGTCGGACAGACGTTCTCCTAGCTGCTGTAGAATGTACCGGAGCTCCAGTAATGTGATTGTGCCCGTTGCGTCTTTGTCGAATTCTCTGAAAGACTCGAGAACTTTTTCCTCTTTCATCGGATCTTGAAAGTGAGGAGATTCACAAATCCTCAGAAACTCCGTGAAGCTGAACTGCCCTTCTCCCTTCTGCTCGTCATACATTTGAATTAACTGGCGGATTGTTTCCTCTGAAGGGTTCTGACCTACGGACCGGAAAATTTTCCCGAAATCTCTGCACGACAAATTACGACAAGAGTACCTGCAACTCTGTGTTTTACGGGGAAAACACCCTGTGGCATGCATTCTGAATTGACAGCTGCTCAACAATCATACAGTCAGATACAAAGCAACAGACTGTCTCACGTAAAGATACTGTATTTAGCATCGTTGGGAAATCATCGTGATGCATTTCAGATGGTAACACAGATTAGTCATTTTAAGTAAGGGCAACGCACTTCATATTCGTAGCAAACATCTAGTTCACATGAATCGTGACGGCATTTAACGTGGAAGGCCTGCTCCTGGCTCCTCCCATGGGTTGTTTTCCTTATCGAGCAGCGAAAAATTCATCAAAACAGCGACGTCCACCCACGTGGAGTGTCGGCCACAGTCGGTAGGTGTCGACTGCTGTTGCGTTGATGATGAATAACAGCGGAGTCATGTTCGTCGCCGCGATGTTAACACTTGGATGCACGCGGCGGATCCTACGTACGAGAAACTGATCTTCCCGTCCTGATCCTTGTCGAACATGGCGAAGGCCGTTCTGAATGTATTGACCTGAGTCTCGGTCAGCTGATACAATACCCCGTCTACTTCCGTCATGGTGTTGAGGCTTCACACACTGCGTTCTTGCCAAGCTGGAGAATGCCGCCAAAATGTTGTAGCCCTTCTCGTTTTTTGCCGCGAACTATGGCATGCAAGGGCACGACCATGATGAAACGCCTGTATGCAGAACTACTGTGCATCGCAGTAAGGCAGCCCGAGAAAAGCATCTGCCAACTGGGAACGTTCCCAAAATACTGAGGGTCCCTCCTCCACCAGGAACTTGCTACTTTGGAAGGAGCTGCGCCGAACACGCGTGAATACATTTCTATAGTTTTGACGCTCACTTTTTTTCCCTTTTGAGAAAGTGTGTACGAGCAGTGTAAAGATCGTTCTTTAAAATTGGAATGACTCTTTTTCCCAGACGGGTCTCGCTAGGCAACTTGGAGAGTTGTGTGGAGGCGGTTCCTTGACGTCATCCTAAGCCTTACCGTCTGGAAGAGCAACTTCTAATACTCCAGTTTTGCTCGTGCGAGCAGCATCCCCCTTGAGAAACACACTTGACGTTTTCGCCGACGAGGCGCGGCTGGAGGAGCGCCCAGTAGCAGCCCCGGCGGCTGCAGTCATACGCCTCCGTTACTGTTCCAGCTCCCTGTGGAAGAAGCTGCAAGCCTTTTTCCCCACAGGGTAGATCAGTGTTAGGATGCTCCCATTTTTCTTTTTTGGTTGTCGAAAGGTAGCGTTTTACATAACTGTGACTTGCATGCCCCCGTTTTTCAATGATGACGGGCTACGCTGCAGCCCGTTTGACATCACTGCCTCTCTAATTCTCCGTTGAGAGTTTGGAGTATGTCGGGGATCAGTACGAGTACTTGTTAGGGGCGCCGAACACAATCGATGACACATTAGCTTTGTGGCTCACGATGCCATTTGATACAGCATTTGTCGAGCGTAGCCTACGGTGATTTTACCTTCCCGAATGTCACCTTTCGTAAAGAGTGGGGCCGTCCGTAGATGCCAGACTATCTTCAAAAATCCAGGTGAAGAAATTGACTTGTCGAACTGTGTGCTACGAAAGTGAGAAGGTGCAACGAGTACCGTAGTGAGAACGGGGACTGTAAGATTCGACTAGGCAATTTGCCCCTATAGTACAAAGGACGTTTCTATAATATATTACTGCCGTTGCTCAGGCGGCAAGTTTGCGCGCGCTGAAAAAAATGCAGCACACAAGACTTCCTGGCAGACGGCAAGCGAGGGACATCTTCGTTGCAACCATTCTACACTTACGAATATAACTATGTCGTTCCCTTTGCATCAACGCTACTGTTACGCGATAAGGCCACTTTGATTAAAGATGGGTTGTCCAATCCCCCAAAACAGCGTCTCTTTTCTGACACTGGCGTCAAGTCCACGATGTCGCTCTTATTCGCATTCTATCGATATAATTTTGCTTACCGAGAGCTGTAGTTTACTTCAGGCCAGGCGTCGATACCTGCGCTCAGCGTAGTACCCCTAGATCGGTGTAAAGCATTTCCCCTTATTCACCAATAGAATCCGCTCTAAGCAAGAACAGTTGACCCAGGACACATTGTGACAAATTATTCTGGCGGTTTTGCTGAGGTTACACCGATGAAAGTCGAAGCATTGTCCATGGCTACGATGGCTCATTGCACGTAGCCTCTTTCGTGAAGTGGGTGCATGCGTCTCGTTATCTCAATTTTACAGTATCTTCCGATGTCACACATCGTTCCCTGAACCTGACTAGTGTTTTGAGCTTTCCGACAGTACCTGTCGAAAAACGGAGTTGAAATTTAATGACAAGAAGCCAAATCAGCTGGCACAAGATCAGTTCGAAACTGAAGAAGGTGGCACTGCCCTCTCTTGTTGGCATCACTTTTTCCAGATGGATTGTTCATCCTTGCCAATGTTGCAGTCCCCTCAGAAAGTCCGGAAATCGGAACTGTGTTACCAGCGTCCATGGCGAAAGGCCGAATCCTAAGTACGGCTGTGCTGGGTGGGCATTGCACAGTTGGCAAACAAAGACCTTTCAGCACTATTTAAATGGAAAATGATTTTCTTGAGGCACTGAGCCATCCGTGGAGTCAAGGAGAAAAGTACTTTTTGAGGTATTCGACGCTCCTGAATACTCAACATTTACTTAAATCTTCTGCTTTACTCACAACCCATAGTAATTGTGCCCAGTGTTCGTTTTGGGTCCAGCATTACTATATCGCTCCCCTTTTACGCGAAATCGGAGTGGTTGTCGCGCCTGACCTCCTGGGCAATGTGTTTCACTACTGCAGCACTTTTCCTTGTTGTGTGAAAGCTGTTGATTCACGCCGGATTATCTCTCCGCCAGTTCGCTGCCTTGAAGGCTCCAGTGAAACGAAGTGGAGCTGAAAATGTACATAGATGCGCGAAGAGTGGGAGACCTCACAAGCAGTGCCTAGAAGCCGACGCGAGCGATAGCGTCGCAGCATCCTTTCGCGTCTCTTCGCTACACACACAAACAAACCGTGCTGCGTCAGCTCGCGGCAACAAACCTTCGTGCCTCACAAACAAGACAACACCGTTTCTGGCACCCGCAAATACACCGCATGAGCGACAGAGACCTTTCTGAAGATGTTACGAAGCGTTGATCGACGAAGTGTCCCTCTCACCCGCCGTTCCCTCTCATTACGTGAATTGCGTTCACTCGAAAATCAGTTTCATTCTTCCTCGAGCTACCGGAGAAGCTGTTAGGACTCAAAGATCCACTCCCTCTCAGCACTTCGATCCGGCGGCCGCGTTGTCTCAGTGCGCAGAGGGAAACCGTTTCCCTTCCGTGCTTGCCTCCGTGTCTCTCTTGCTTTCTCCACAAGCGCAAATGCCAGTTTCGCCCTCCATTTTGATTCGATCCTGTGTCGTCGGATATTTGGGTTATTGCACCCCCGTTTGTAAAATGCGACTGCGGCTGGCCATCCATTCCATATTTCGTCAAGACTGTCGGCTAAGGTGTGTACTGTTTCATGCTAAGGCAGAGACATCCTCTCTGTTTCGGTCACATGTTCTGTGCCAGCTGATCTTAAATCGTGATGTCACCGGGGCCGATTCTGGCGCTGTTGCTGGGCGAGAGCATTTTGAAGAATCTGTTGCCGCAGCAGCTGCTGCTTTTGCAGGAGGGCCTGAAGATGCGGCTGCTGCACGCCGTGAGCGGGAAGCTGAACCAAAGAATGTTGATGCTGCACGCTACGGAGTTGTGGGGGCAAGGGATCCTCTCGAAGTCTCGCCGGTGCGGCCTCCAGTGAATGTGTTCCTTGCGCTCCTGGCGCCGGAACTTCGAGTCTCTGAGTTTGTTGGAACTGCAAAAGTTGCTGAAGCTGGCTCGGCTGCAGCTGTTCAAACGGCTGGAACATCGAACTTTCCGGAGCTCGCTGCAGGGCATGCGCCAAAGGGACTCCACAACCTTGACCTTGACTCTCGGCGTGAAGCGTACTAGTCGCGTCCTGGTCTCTCCCTGTGCCGCCTCGCGGTCCTTCATTTGGAGATACGCTCAGTTCACACTCGTCCTTTCCACCTTCCCCGCGCGGCCGCAAGTCTGCCTGGTTTCCGCCAACGCTCAATGGGGCTGGCGAGGCCCCTGCGGATACCTCAACCATCTTCAGCTCCTGGTTCTCCTTTCCTTCTTGGGTCGTCTCTCCACCTCGTGTGGCTTTCACCACACTCTCCTCTGTCCCGCCAGCCGGCACCTCACCGCCCCTGCCTGATCTAATTGAATTTGCCGTTTGTCTGTCGGCAATCAAGATCGGATTCACGTTCAGTTTAGAAGGCTGCGAGAGAACATTTGGGTCCCCTGGGTTATCTCTCGCCTCGGAGAAATTGCAGGCAGGCCCTCCTGAATCCCGGGGCGCCTTGTCGTCTCCGTTCTCTCCCTCACTCGGGGAGGCTCTTCCTCCATTCGCTTCGGTCTTTGAGGAAGCAAGAAAGTAAGAACGTCGGTCGCCGGCTTCACTCGCCCCTCCCTGCGGCGTCGCAGGCTGCCCGAGAACGGGGGCCGAACGCGCAAGTTTCAGGCAAGGTGTCACCTCCAGGGCCTTCCCATTCGCCTCCGGCGTCGAGATTTCTCTGGAAAGAGAGAAAGAAGAAACCGCTGTCTCCGTAGAAGATTTCTCGAGCAAATTCGAGGTCTCAGCAGGAGCAGGAATCGATGCCCCGTCAGCAGCGCCAGCAAGCCCCTGAGGCGCAGATAATCCGGAAGGAGCTGCTTGCGTTCCGCCCGTCGGCACCTCGGCACTTTGGCGCTGTAAGAGAGAAGTTGAGGAAACTGGAAAAGGCCTTGAGTTCGGCGCGTCTGAAGGCAGCTCGCTTGAACTGCGCGGCAATTCCTCGCTTTCAGAAACGGCCGTGCTTTTTGCCGCCCCAAGACGGCTAGGTCGGCGATCTTCTCCTCTGAAATGCACGTGAAGTGCCCCCTCACCTGTTTTTTCTCTCTCTCCCTCTCTCTCCCTGGATACGCGGTCTGCGCGTTCACGCTCAGCTGCTGTGGCATCTTCGACTTTCAAGGCTTCTCTCTCTCTCTCTTCTTGAGCAGCCTGGATCTTTCTTTCTTCGCACCATTTCAGCTCTTGCTCGCGGAGCTCTCGCAGGCGCCTGAAGTCCTCTGCACGGCGTCGCTCCCGGTTGACCAATCTCTCAGAAAGTCTCTGCAGCCGGGCCTGGATGTGCCTCTGGGCCTTCACGTCCTTTTCGCACATAACCGCCCTCAGCTGCTGCTTCGCCTTCTCAACATTCTCCCAGTCGCGTCGCCGCTGCTCCCGGAGCAAGTGAAGTTCGTCTTCTTCTTCTGCAGTCAAAGGCAGGAACCTGAGGCCGTCGCCTGGCCTCTCGATTGCGAAGACCTCCTGCCCCGCCGGCAAGTGCCTGGGGCTGCAGAGAGACAACTGGGCGCCTACGGCCTTTCGCTCGAGCTGGAAGAGCCGGAGATTGCGGAACTCAGTCTCGCGTTTCTTTTGTTCCCGCAAAGCCTCTCGCAGCCACGCTGCTGCCTCCTCTTCATTCAGGTGCGGCGGCACACGCCAGGGTAAAGTCGCTCGCGCCTCCTGGAAGGCCTCCCGGAGCGTCCGTGGAGCTGAAAAAGAAGGAAACGAGGCCCCCAGTTTCGGACCGTATGCGTCGTCGCTCGCCCCCTGTGCAGGCCTTGCAGCGACCTCTGAGGCCGCAAGTGCACCCGCGAGGTCGGCCAAGGGATGGCGCGACGCAGACACTTCGTGCGAACCCGAATATAAGACGGAATACGGGTCCCCAGGCCCAAAGGGGAACGCCTCCACAGCATCGCCCTCCTCCTCGGACTCCGACCACACCAGCGAATCCTCGTCGCCGAACCAAAACGCCTCCGCGTCGATGGGAGAAGGAGAGAAAGAAGTCTCTCTATGCGGCGCAGGAGCCACACCGGAGACAGCTGAAGCAGAGCCTCTTCCCGAAAAAGTCTCGCTCCCCGCGCCGCCTGGAGACGCCCACAGGCCAGAGCCGACGCCACCTGGGGGCGCGGGAGATTCTTGATCTGAACACCGGACAGACATGTGCAACAAGTAAAAAGCCATATTGAAAATCCGTCCATGAATGCCACAAAACGAAACAGAGGAGAACCTATCTTCATGCCACAAGCACTCTCTGTCGGAGTTTCGACGCCCGAACGCGACAGTGACCAATTGAGTCTGAGAGTCACAACCTAAAATCGAGAGTAGCAGACGGAGATCGAGAGCACCACACAAGTTCCTTGGCAGACGAAAGTGTGCGTGTGTCTCTCGCTCCAGTTTTGGAGAGCGCTTGCACTGGACAAGGGCACCAAATGAATGCATCCACATGAAAAACCTAAATCGCGACTCTTTCGCACCGAGATAAGATCTCAATGTATCCTGCGATAATTTTAATACAAGGTTTAGCTTCTTTTCACAGGGATACACATCTGCATGCTTTGATAACTGGACCCTGAGCCAGCAGGACGAAATGTGTGTCTCTCGCGGAGTCTCGCGCAAACGAATTCGAGGAGAAACCACAAAGGTGCCTTGCCGGGTGCTCGTGTGCATACAGTCCGACGAAAGAGCCACAGATCGACTCTCGCCTCCAGTGCTTTTTACAGAAACGGAGGAACACCCGCGGAAAGAACAAATAGCGCGAAGACACAAGACCCAGACACACAAGAGACCCTCTCACAGTATGTGTGAGACAGAAAGACATACACAGGAATGCGACACAGGCAGCTGCATGCACCACCCTAGATGTCCGCCTGAAAAACACAGGCCTTCCTGCACCCCCCCTCTGACAAACAACGAGGGGGTGTCCCCGACAAAGCTGACTGACCACTGTCTTTCGCCAGGTGGAAGAAAATGTCGGGTCTCTCCGAGTCTTCTTCCTCAGCTGTCGCGGCTTCGTCGCCTCCGTCCGTTCCAAGCCTCTCAGCAGGAGACAGAGAAGACGCTTGCCGACGCGAAGAAGAAAAGGGTCCTGGTGCATGCAGTCCCGACCAGAGCGCCGAGGGTGGAAGGTCGAGCATCGCCTTCCTGAGTTCGTCCAGCGCTGCACTCCCTATGGAGAAACGCGGACCGCAAACAACCATGTGATGAATGGCAGAGCCGGCTGCAGTCTCTCGGGGTCTCTATACACGTCTACACGACGAAATACGCAGGCATGCAGTTCACTGACACGCACACCATGCACTGTGTACCCACAGTAAACAACGAATTCGGAAGACCCCGTAGAAACAAATTACACGACGTACAACGAGAGATAGTCTGTAAAGGCATACACAAGTTACACCCACACTCGCACATAAATACCATAAGCACATATACAGGGCGTGATGTACACACATACACATGTATGTATATACATATATATATATATATACATATATATACATATATATATATATATATATGAACATTTGTAGCCTTTGGGTTTCAATCTGAATCCCCTGGAATGCCGCCGTTTGACTCGAGAGCTCGAATAAGCACTTTTTCACTTGAGCCTTACGGCAGTCTGTCAAGCCATTCGGAGGCGCCTCGGGGGCCGCGGCAATTGCTCGAGGGAGGGCCCCTAGCAGCTGCATTTCTTGAACGCATTGAAGGAGATTTCTTGCCGACGCACAGAGATGCTGAAGTTGAGACAGAGAAAACACAGCAGGACGTGCGTTTCCGAAAGCTGCCAAACCCCCAAAATTCTTCCCCTTCAGTGCAGCTCTCTCTTGAACCAGATCTGCGCGCAAGCTTCGCCAAAGATCATCAGGCAATCTCCGCAGCAGCAAACCACGGTTGTTCGAGGTTACTGCGGGTGGCCTACCCCCTCGGAGGCCCTCACTGAAACATGAGAAAGTCCCCGGACTGCATACATCAGCAAGTGAAGAAGCTTCTCCTCTCGTTCGCACACAGAATAAATGAAGGCTGGACTGTGTGTTTAGATCTTGAAGGATTTTGTGACTGGACATGTTTCACCATATGGAAGTTTTTGGTGTGTGGGGGAGACGCCGAAAGACAGAAGCTTCCATTTCCTTCGCCGGGATTCCGCCTGTTCAGGCAACGCCACGTCAGGCGTCACTGTCGGAGACACTTTCTTTCAGTTTCATACCTGCGTGACTTTCTGTCTCCTTTCCTTGGAGAGAACCGGCTGCTCCAACTGCCGCATGCGTCGTCGCTCGACGCTGGAGAGGCGCGGAAGAACGTGTAGCAAATCATCTGGCGGGGTGAGGGCCCCGTTGCCGACTGCCGTGGCACAGTCTTCGTCTGTTCGTCTCCTTTTGAGAGGCGGCGCATGCCCGTCCCCAGAAGTACCGTCTGTCTCCCTTTGGGCCCCTTGGGCTCCAGATGCTCCGGGCCCTTCTTCCCCACAGACAGGGCGCTGGCTGTCTCCTCGCTCCTCAGGGGACAGCTGCCTCGAAGGAGCGAGGGCGCTCGCGTCTTTGGGCGAAGAAGGCCGAGAGGAAAGAACATTTGAGAGTAGCGCTTGGTGGGCAGACGCGGTGTCTGAGAGTCGTCGGCCGTCGCTGAGAACAGACGGGAAACACGAGAGACGCAAGCACTTTCGTGAAACTGCAGATACCCGGAAACTACCACATTCATCCTTACGAGTCTATCGTTTTTCTCTCTGTCACCTTGTCATGTTTCTCTTGTTCGCCGACTGTCGCGCCGAAACGCGAACGCCAGACTGCGATTGTTTCCTTTCCCCGAAGCATTCCCTCTCCTGTCACATTTCCTCGATTTTGCCCCCTAGCTCACTCTTCATTTCTTTCTCTTCGCTTTCTTCCCCCTACCTTTCTTTTGACCTCTTTCTCGCCTATTCGTCTTCATCTCTTTCTCCCCCTCATTCTCTTTCTTTCATATCGTTTTCTCTGTCATCGCTTCTTTCGTCTCTCCCGCCCCTTCCCTCTCACGGTGTCTTCTTTCCCTCCTTCTCTTCTCTCCTCTTCATCTCTCCCCCCTCATCTCTTCCCGTTCTTCTGTTTCTCTCGACTGTAACGCATCTTCTTGCACTGACTTGTCGACGCACGTTCTGCCGGTTCCGGCGGGGAAAGGATTTCTGGTGGCTGTCGAGAGGCAGTCTCTGAAGCCCGGCGGCGGGCCTTGCTTCTGTCCCGTGGCGGCTTCGAGCTGCGGAGCCAAGTGGGCACGCACTTTCTCCCGCAGCAAATCCTGTCTCGCCACACATGCAGGGAGGGGGCTGGCGACGACCAACCAGCCTTCGCCGCGCGGGTTGTCGTCGAGGTACTGGGGAACTTTAGAGATCTCCAATTCCTGGCTCCAGAAATCCCTTAAGTGATCGTCGTCCGCCTCCTCGCTCGCACTCTGCCGCGCTGCATGCGCAGGCGCCCCGTCGGCCGCGATGGGCTCCAGCGAGCCGGAAGCCGGCCCCGGGGTCTTGGAGCCCGAGGTGACAGGCGTCTCCGCGCGCGGAAAGAGCGAGGCGAGGATCTGCAGTCTCGCGGCCTCTGCGTCGTCCTCGGACTTGTCGAGTTTCTCAGGCGCGCCGGCGCTGGCTACACTGGAGCCTTGGCGGCCTCCCGCAGGTGTATCTGCCTCTCCATCTTTCTCTTTCGATGGGCTTTGCGTCTCCTTCTCCTTGCAGGCCTCCGCGTCGGGCCCCGGCTTCAACGCGCCGTCCCCACTCAGAACCTCGCGGGGTGTCTCCTGCGAAATGGACCTGCGGCCGGGAGTCGAGGCCCCCGCCCTCCCACTCGCGAGCCTCTTGGCCCCGGAGGCCGACGGGGAATCCGCAGACTGCTGGCTCCGCGCGCGCGGCGAGGGCGCGTTTGCAGACTTTGAAGACTTCAGAACTGCGCATGACGAAAGCCCCGAAGAAGTTGCAGCCGCGAGGGACGAGTACCCCGCTGCCGCCGCCGCCGCGGCAGCGGCCACCACGGCTGCGGCCCGCGAGGCGGCGTCCGTCGGTTGGGCTCCAAGTCCGCGCCCGAAAAGCGGCGATCCGCCGACCGCGAGTGGACTCCCTCCTGCGCCTCCAGGCGACAGGAGCGGGTCCAAGCCGGCGTTCGAGGGGGAGCTCGGGACCCGCGACGGCCCGAGGCCCGCAGTTGGGGACGGGGCCTTCCCTGACAAATGCGCGAGACGACTCGCGGCCGCTGCCAGCACTGCCGCCGAGGAGTGAGCGCTGCCCACTGAAGTCGACCGCTGGCGGCCCTTCCCAGCTGTGCAGACACCTGGGCGCGGATGCAGGCGGAGACTCGGCGACCCCGGCGGCGACGGAGTCGAGGAGAGAAGCGCGTGAGGGGATGAGCACTCGCTGCGGCTGCACTGCGCCTTCGCAGCTGGTGAAGGCCTCCCCGACGCATGCGTCAGCGTCGGACCCCCCGCCTGGCCTCTTGAAAGACGCGCAGGGCCCTGAGACCCGCGGGGTGTCTGTACGCCGGCCGCCGCGGAGGACCCAAGAGAGCCATACCGCACTGGGCAACTCGCACTCGGTCCAGGGACACCCGGACCTCCCCCCCCAGCGCCTGACCCAGCGCCTCCTCCTGCAGCTGCCCCTGCAGTTGCGGCACAGTTTAAGGCTGTTGGAAGAGTCGTTTGGGCCCCGAGAGATGCGAAATTTGCCAGACGAGACGCAGCAGACACTCTGGAAACAGGTGAGGCGGCAGTCGCTCCAGGCTGACCTCCTGGAGGGAGCACTCTTCGCTTCGCCGCGACGACGGCGGTCGCGGAGGGAGACACCGAGGCGCTGGGGGCCCCTGGGCTGTCTCCCGGAGGCCCCGCTGCGGAAAGAGACCTCGCGGGAATCGAGGCGAAGGGCGAGGTGAATCTCGGAAGTGCAGCGCCACCCGACGCGGAATGGTTAACAACCGCAGAGGTTACCGGGTTCGGTGTTTTGGCGGCATCGGCAGACAGCACGCCTACAGGTCGAGAGCCTGAAGGAGCGGTAGAAGCGACAGCGCTGGAAGAGGAAATGGTGGCGGGAGCGGAGGAACCTGCAGAAACAGGCAGTCGCGCAGGGACCGGGGCTCGGGCTTGAAACTGGTGGCTCGGCGCACAGCCAGCCCCTGCGACGGCGGTTCCCGTGAAGACATTTGAAGCATGCAGTCCAGCGAGCGCGCGGGGGGGCCCAGAAGTCGCCGGCGGCGCAGATGTGGGCGAGCAGTTCAGCGAAAAAGGTCCACGAATCGAGACGGCATGTGATCTACTCGGCGCGGAAGCCGCCGCAAGCGCCGAGCTAGAAACGGGCTGCACAGGGAGAGGCCCGCCGCTCCTCCCTTGCCCGTCAGGTACACGAACACCGCCGAGCAGCGGCTGAGCGGCCTGTGGGCGGCCGAGGGAGCTCGCCGGCGCAGTGCTGCTTATCCGGTTGAGTGTTGAAGGCAGAGACAGTTTCTCTGGCGAAGACAGTGCGTCCAGCGAAGGGGCAGCCGCCATAGGAAAGGGGGAATTAGAGGATATGTGGCTCGCGACAGGAACTTGAATAGGTTCTGGAGCTTCCTGGTTCCCAGATCCAGGGTGGGAACCCCCAGTGGACGCAAAGGTCGATCTGGCAGCATGCAGACGGCCAGTTGGCAGCGTCGCGGAACTGGAAGCCGAGAGCCGGGAACCTACCCCGTCGGCAGGGCTGTTTTCCGCGAGTCCAGTGCGTTCTTGCGCTTCCGGATTCGGCCGTATTTGCAAGCCGTTCTGGACAGGCGCTCCGGGTGACTTCTGCGGACGAAACGGAGGAGCTTTTCCCACGATCTGCGGTGTTCCGGCATTCCTCGCTGGATCCGCGAGGCGGCAGGCGGGCGGCGTCGCTTGCTGGCCGACCTGCGCGTCAGCTGCCCCGCATGCAGCGCTTGGAGACAACAGAGGCTCGCGGAGAGCGCGTCCATTGTTTTCCCCGCTCTCCGGAGCCCCCGAAGACGAAATCAGCTGGGGAGGAGGAACAAAGGGAACGTCGGAGCGAGACTGCACGCCCGCAAGCGCCACGGAGAGGCCAGACTTCGACATGGAGACGCCGTGAGACAGAGTGCCTCCGCCTAGCGAATTAGACGAGGAATTGCGGAGTGGGGCACCAGGGACAGGAGAAGCGTCAATGCCTTGGAAGCCATGTGCAGAGGGATTGCCGGTCGGCGGTCCCGCGACTTTGGGCGAGACTGCCGAGGGACGCACGGCGTCGGAGAGAACCTGAGGTCGGAGAGGGACCTGGGCGCGAGCTGAAAGGTGGAGCGGCGGATCCGCCATGTCTCGGAACCTAAAATGCTGGAGAAAACATGTACGACCGTCGAGGGTCGACGTCAATGCGGGTCCGCCAGGAGCGGCCGCAGACGGCGGGTACCTACACGGGGATCCGCAGAACGCGGGAAAGGCGGGCGGAAAGCATAAATGCACTTCGTCGCGGGGCAGGTCGGAATAAGGACGGGAGAAAGGGAATCATACGGGAGCGTTGCGGTGGAAAGGTCGCGGCGCGCGTGCGTTTTCCCGAGCCGCTAGTCGCGCGGAAGGCAAGACGACGGGGAAGGGAAGGCAGCAACCGCAGATATCGGCAAAGCAAACAAAAAGTCGAACGATTCAACTTGAGTTCTGTGGAAGTTGGCTGCAAAAAAACTCGGGTTCCCTGTCGAGCACAAGCGCAGCGAAAAGTTTTGCGGAAATGCCCGCCAAGGCATGCGCAGCCGGAGTCCGGGACACATGCACATACTTCTTTTCGGGGGTGCCGACTTCGAGTTTGCGTCCTCGGAGAGGAAGCCAAGACAAGGAGGCGTAAATTGGATTCCTCACACATTTGCATTTCACAGACACAACACGCAGAATGGTGGTTGCCATGTTTTTCTTCAGGGACCAAGTGACCAGACGCAGTGGAGCAAACTCCAGGTTCGTGCGCAGACACTACCGCGCTAGAGGAGGGCAAGTCTACAACATCTGTGCGTGGAGTCTGCCTTGAAAAACTGGCGCGCGAAAACTCTTTGGAAGGCGCTTCCTCGCGCATGAAAAAGATTCAGGCTGTGTGGCCTTTCTACCACCCGCAAAGTCTAGATGCCAGCCCGCAAACACGCATCACAAGCTACACAGTAAACTTTCACTACAAGCCGGGGGGTTGCTCGTGTTCGTCGGAAGAAAGTTCCCAGAAAACTGGCCGTGGGCATTCGATGCTCAAGTGCGAGAGTTACCTTGCAAAAGTTGTCCAGATCTGTTCAAATGTAGAGTACGACGAAGTGACGCCCACAGGGGAAATATTGAAACTGCAGATGGGAAATAAGAGACACTCACCATCGCTTCGAGTTACAAGCAGGAGCAGAGCTTTTCGGATTACCGATAATCGCGAGAAATCCGTCCTTCCGTTTCTCTAGTCCGTAGTTGCCTCTTCGAAAGGCGACTTCCACCTGGAGCGAAGAAGTCTCTGGGCATACAAATTTACAGAGGATTCTTGAGGGCTCCGGGAAGTCCATGAATTCGCAGTATACAAACGTACCTGCCATTGCGAGCGTCTTTTCCCCGGGTGCCGTTGCTTCGACCCTGGAGGCGCCATACTGTGAATTTCAGAGGCAAGTTCTGTTGTTCTGGCAACTTAAAAATGCCAGGCAGATTTCCTGTCACTGGGTGACACCTACGCGATTGGTATCCTGCCTTTACAGGAGGTGCTCTTGTTCGTATCGCCCACGCTGTTTGCTTGAGCCCAAAAAAGTGGTTTTCCACGAGTTGCAAGCATCCGTCACTGATTCGTTAACTGAATTCTCAGGTGGCACAGCCGTTCATTTCATATAGAAAGGGCCCAGAGACTCGCACACCCACAACGGGGTGCTATTCGTCGGATTTCGCGTCGATCGTTTTTTTTTCTCGAGGAAGGTCAAACAGATCACCAGTTTCACGGTATCTGCCGATGTTTTTTACAAGGGATCCGAAGCATCCCACGTCTATCATGGTAGCAGCTTTTACTTTCGTGCTTGTGATTCGTAACGAATCACCCACGCAGCAATCAATGGTCACCGGATCCTCCCACCGTCGGCATAGTTACTTTGCGTCATATCTGGCGGAGAAACCGCGGATTCCTTTTTCCATCTCGTTGACCTTGCAGAACTAGCATGAACGAAACTGCTCTCCAGGCTTCAGTGGGCTGCAGAGACTTCGAGATCCTTGTCTAGAAGGAACGCCACCGTGAGACTTTAGAATGATACAGGTGGCGGCTGCTGCACGAACTACACCGTGCTTGTCACAGTACAGAACATGGTACTCATGCGTCCGCAGCAGGAACGTTGAGACTTCCACAACAGCGCAGGGCGTCTGAATGCCAGCGGGTTCGTGTAGCGTGACTGCCACTTGCTACTTTTTTCCCGTGACAAGGTAGAAATGCAGGTTTTCGTTTGCGCGCCATTTCGGGTAGTGCCTATAATGGCAACTCTCCTACTAACGGAACGTTGCGCCGTAGAAAGTTCTTGGCTGTTCCATCGGCTCCGGGGCATGTGTATGTATGTAGAAAAGATGTTACCCAATGCAAGTTGCCCGATCTTTTTTATTGAAACGAGATTTCTCCTGTGAAGTTGCTAGACGGGTTATGGCCCCAACATTAAGTAGATCTGTCTCGTTCACACCGCTGCTTTCACCAGTAAAAAGGGAAAGTCTTCATTTCAGGAAAGAACGAACACGAAAATACGGAGAAGGTAACAACCACTGAGTTCACCACGTGTTCGATTCGAGGCCTTCAGAGCATCTGCACCATAGAAAATAGAATTATCTTATATTTCGGGCTACAGAAAACAAGAATCACCCCAACCTTCGAGTGAATTTGGTCTGTCCGCTGGTACTCCTCTGTGTCAGAGTTGCCTGACGCCAGCCAAGAAACGACAATAACCTACTATTTTGTCTGCATTCGTCCTTTCGGGTTGCCAAGAACCTTTTAGACAGACGAGGCTTCTTTCGTGCAGACACATTTCTTCTAATGTGTCGAAAATGCGTGCAGGGCCTATGCATACAGCCACACATCGACCACGGAAAAAAGTTGTCTGCAAAGCCCCGATGCGGATTCACGGTCCTTGTGGCGGCTTGCATATTTCGATAAAAACAGTGTTCGCCTCAGTTTTGAGTATATATTCAGGTGTACACACCGTAGGTAGTTTGTGAAATAGCCTGAGCAATTTCGTGGACCCCCAGTGCCGGGGTTCACCGACCCGCAACACGTTCCCGTGGAGTGCCCGGACGCTTTTGGCTGAAGATGCATATCGAGCATGGCGGCCGTTGCTGCCTTCACTCGAGGTTCCGTTGTGTGTTTTCGTGAGTTTTGTGCGTTGTGATTGCCCGCCAGCGAGCATGGGGAGTCCAGTGGGTATCGGCCGTTCATCCCGCCAGTGCCTCTTCCGGCGAGCAACTTCTGACCCGGAAACGCCGCGAGCGCTGCCAATCGCACTGGGCACGACGGAACGAAATGGCGTCCCAAAGAATAGGCGCTGCGCAGCTGATGGTGTCCAATAGTTTAGAGGAGGAGGGGCGCTGCGGATCTCGAGGAGGGAAGACGCAAACCTTACGGCTTTTTTCCGGAAAGACCGCATGTATGACGCCAAATCTTTCCGCGGAGCTGGGTTTTCCCTCTCAGGAAAGGCAACGCGTCCCGGGAAAGCTGGCGATTTGTAAGACAGACGCAGCAGAGCGATGATTACGACTCCTCGTGCGTCTGGTGGCATGTGGGCCTGCAGGAATTCCCCGTTGTCCGGCTGTTTTCTGAGAGCTACCAGAACAAGCTCTCGTCAGATTCCGTCCACCGCCTCTGCCGGTTTCTCTTGGCATCCTGCGCCGACACACTTGCGTGAAAGCCGAATCCGCTTTGAGTTCGCAGCGCACATTGCTTCTTCTGGCTCGTTTCCCCGGATTTTGTGGTGTGCCGATTTTTGACGTGGAGGTGAACCGGTGCCTGGATTCTTCGTTAGGACCAGCGTCCCAGTGAAAGCCCCACGACTGTCGGGCAATCCTGCAAACAGTTCCCGTTTCTCTAAAGGCTTGCCCCACCCGCGCTCCTCATGCGGTGATCTCTGTGTTCCGTGCTTCTTGAATCAGATTCAGTTCCCGTGAAGTTCCCTTCTAGAGATGCAGCCCACGTGCACTGCCTCGAACGGTGAATTCGCCTGCTAATAACGCGCCAAAGGCAAACGGAGCATCTGCAAAGCCCTGGCTGCGTTTCCAGAGACTCCCGAACCGGTAAAACCCCCCCGTTTCTTTGTTCAGCATCTCACAGACGTGAACCGTCCAAACGTCTTCTTCTGTTGGATCTGTTATTACACACTGTGGCGGTATGCTATTCTCCCGTGATTGACATGCTCCCAGATTCATGTCGGGCGTACGGCTCGGCCACCTCGTGGAGGTGTCGATGCCGCGCCCTTCTGCTGGGTCTTGCCGCCTCCTGGATTTCCTTTTTCTCATCTGAAAATGGAGCCCTCTTAGCGGCCAACGCCAAAGTAAGCCACGGCTGGGGTTCTTCTCAGGCTCCGTTGTTCAGACACCACGGGCGGTCCAATGGGATGGTGGTGTACAGCAGTCGTTAAGACGTTGGTTGTCTGTACCTCGTAATTGAAGTCATACATTCAGAACTCTAGAGGTTTCTTTCACCGGGACTGTTGAGCCGCTGAAAGAGAATTCGATCCGGGTAATGATTGAAGGGATGGAAAAGGACTGCTAAGTCGTCGGGCCTTCTTGGTCCTAGTATTCAGAGGTAGTCGTCTCGGCGAAAAAGTTTGACAATCCGACGCGTGAAGACTCCAACTAAGTTCCTCGCACTATGGGTCGGCATTTTCGAAGAACTAGGTTTTCGTTCTTCGAGGTAGGCACACCTCCAGAGTACCTGCCAGTGGTGCACTAAGAAGGCGCCCGGAAAAAAGCTCACGATTCGTCTGCTTCCTGCTGGAAACTGCTGTGACTGGGTCGCGCCTTCACCACGGGCTCTCTGAACACCGCTTCGGTTCTCTTTCTCGGTCAAAGTGGACACCAAGTACATTCCGTACTCCGCGTGCCTTTGCTCCGTTGCAGATGACTCTTGTCCCGGACTTTGATCTTTCCACGGTCATCGTCTCTGAGCAAGACGGTCTCCACCACTTGCTGAGCAACAGCGTTGGAAAGACGTGGACGTACCGAGCAGATCGACGAGTCTCAAAGTCAGGAAAGACAACGCGAACGAAACACAGACGCGACCACCCGGGGGGGCTCTGTGCAATTCTTTTCTTTGTGCCGGGCAAACGCCTGGCTACGCCCACTGCCGTCGTCGGCCAGGAGAACGACCCCCTCGTCTGGGACTGGGCATGGCCGTGGAAATACTATAAACTCGGATTTGAGCACCAGGATCAGGTGAGCCGAAGCAGAGCACATGCTTTCTCAGTCTCGTTCCAAAACATCGAAGGGTACGTGTAAGTGTATATGCAGAGGTGTAAAGAGGGGCCGCGAAGAAAGAAAAGAAATGCCGCCTGAATCCCTCTGCCACAGAAACAAGTGGTTATATATATATATATATATAGATTTCACGGTACCTTTTGGCGGAGATCGATCCAGAGGGGTCAGCTATGACCTAGAGGCTGGGTGAAGTGCCGAGCTTCTAGGGAGCCGGAGTTCTCTCTAGGTTTCTCTCACGTTAAACGCCGGAATGTCGGTTGCCTCTTGAGAGGTCGCGGGTGTTAGAAGATTTTCTGTGTCATGAAAATCTAATGTTTCTCTGGAGTGCGAAAGACCAGACGCTGCGAACCGAAAGTTAGGGAGCCAAGTGGAAGTAGAGACCCCAGGGGTCTCTTTCACTGCAGACAGGTCCAACACAGAAAGCATCGTGGAATACACGGGCAGTGTTCCGTGGTAACACGCCGGCCCTTGGTCGAGAAGGCACCCTTCAAGTTTGCGGAGTGTGTCTCGGCTGGTTTTCACTCTTTATGGTTTGCGATAGAATCACAGCATAGTGATCTTCCAACAGCTCAGGGGTGGTGTATTCTGTCGGTGGGGGTGAGCATTAGGTTTGACCTTCTGTACCAACTGAGTCCACATCGTGATGTGTCGTTTATATCTGTCTGCAAATGTACATATGTACATATGTATGTATGTATGTGTAGACCTAGTGGTGCTTCGTGTGCTCCTTCTATCCGTTGCTTAGCTCACGCATACGTCGAACGTCTCGGCGTCCCGAAGACACTGCGAAAGCTCTTTTCCCGCCTGTTTTTTTCAGGTGGAGAAAGTTGTGGTGGCTGCGCCCCAGCTCAGTGCGTCGAGTGAGTCGCTGCGAGAAGACGCTGTGGAGATTGGAGAACAAATGATGAGTGTTTTGGACCAGGCGGTGACGGACTACAGCTGCAACTCGTACAAAGTGTACATCCACGCGGCCTCTCATGGCGGCCTCGTTGTGCGGACTCTCATGACCATGGACGACCGAATCTGGACACCAGTAAGCATTTGTGTGAAAGTGTCGAAAGCACCGCGCTCGACGGCTCTGTCGAACGGATTAAGGCAGGTGCGAGTGACTAGCTGGAAAAGTTTAGCACAGCAGAAATACTTCAGTGAGCCGAAGAACCTGTGTTCACGCGCCAGTGATCGAGAGGTCGTCTCTGTCGCGCAACCACGCGGATCGTTTTGCTGCGAAAGAGATTGGATTCGGAGTGAGAGTTCGGTGTGTGTGGACTTTGGGGAGGTTCGAGACGAGATCGTGTCTCCCGCACTCTCTCCATTGTGAGGCTCATGAGGGGTGAGACTCTGTAGCGTCCGACACAGCCTGGGTACCCTGTGTTGCTCTGCGGAGAGGCCCGCCGACGCGAATACTGGCTTTGGAACAGAAAAGTCGAAGAGACACATTTGGAAAGCGGACAAGAGACGGAGTTCCTAGATCAGCCAGAAAACCCGCATCAAGTCACACGGACGTGGACGTTGAAATATTGGCCGAATTGCAAAGCATCTGTTTCTTCCATTTCGCACGTTGCTCTCGGTCGCGAAGCCGATTCGTTTCCTCCCTTGTAACTCGTGAATAACGCCTCTCTTTTCATTCTCGCGTAATTCCTTTCTGCTGATTCCAGAGCACTTCCTCCCCCTTTGGAATCCTGTCTTTCTCGCTCTTTGGGTTTCTGTGTGATCCGTTTCAAGTCCTGTGGAATTCTCCCTTTTCGATTCTGTCTTTCTCGCGCTTGTGTTGCCTGTGCCACAGCGTGGCTGCTGACTAGTATGTGATACCTTCCTTTTGACTTTCTTGTGTTTCCCTGTGTGTCTTGCCTTTAGACGCATCGGGCGGGCGGCGTGTCTCAGCTGCTAGTGGATTTTCACCGGACTCTGAACGACTCGAAAATCTTTTCTCTCGAATCTGTGGTTTTCATGGGAGTTCCGCATGCGGGGCCGCGCCGAACTTTGGGACTGCGTTCGCGCGTGCTGTCCCTCCTAAGCACATGGCTGACGAAAGTTGCCTCCTTCGTGATGGAAGGTGTGTCGGATGGCCTCGTCGAGTTTCTCCACGAAGACACAGATCGTCTACTCTGCACTCTCGCTGCGGTCGAGGCTCAGGATGACTACGCCGTGGACTACAGGTCTGCTACGTCTCGCGGTTCTCTGCTCTTCAAGTTCGCCGCTGTCGCATCCTACGGTCTCTTGGACGAAGACCCAGTTGTTTCTAGACGCAGCAGTCTTGGGCTGTTCGACGACTTCGTCAACTCCAGAGCTGCCCAGAAAATAAGAAAAACGAGAGAGTTGCAGAACAGACCCATCCAGGTGCCCTTGAGCAAAGCCCCACTGAATCAGTAAGCGAAAGAGGCGTGGAATCCTGAAGCGTGAGTGAAGCCGCTCCCACAGCGCCGATTCAAGTGAGGATGAGAGACACTCGCAGACCTCAACAAGTGAGGATAAAGGGCAACTTCACGCGCAAGAGATCGAGTCTATGTGAGGGTGGTAGACGTTTGCCATAAATCATCAATGTACTACGATGAAAGCCCTGTCGTTTGACAACAGGTCGGACCTCGCCGAAATCCGACAAACAAATCCATATCCAGTTGCTCGTTTGGCTTCAAACGAGACAGTACCTAAAAGAAAGATATGCAACACTATAGCAATGTACGACAGTAGCCATGGGTGCCTTATGACCCCAGCTGCACCTGCTAAAGTGACCGGAGGAGCAAAGACGAGGGCAGCGCACAGATCTCCTGTTTGTGTGTTTGATCATCTTCAATGGGGTTGGATCGGCGAATAGAAAGGTGGGTGCGGTCCAGATTCTCGGCTTGCTCCAGGAGTTTTCTGCCCACGTCAGCACTCGCCGGAACGCTTGATCGTGGCATGTTCTGTTTCCTCATCTCCCTTTGTTTCGACTCGTCACTCGGCGGGGCAGCTGGGAAGAAACAAGTGCGACGCATTTCTAAAAAGCTTCTTCAGAGTGTTTGGGCTGCGCCTCTTCGCAGACTTTGGCTTGAGCGGCCATGGGATCCGGTGCTTCGGTCGCTGCTGACATCTGGGGACATCTGCCGGACGACGACGAGTCCGTACGAGACCTACGAGTTGACGTTGAGACTGTTGCAGCTCAGCCACGACCGGCTGCTGAGTTCGGCGGAGAAGGAAGCTGCTCCTGTCTCTTCGACGCAGGTGCAGCGAGACCAATCCACGCAGCGCAACGGTGAAGTTTTTCACGAACAGGAGAAGACGCGACGCACGGAGATGAGTCGATTCACCATGCTGCTGGTGCCGACGACTGCGGCAGCGTGTACGCAGACGGACGAGGCGAAAGCGCGCCTTCTGCGGGACTTTGGAACCATGTCCACCTTTGAACACCAGTGGTGGCTTGTATGCAAACACCACGCGCTGCTGTCGCACGTTGTGCACACTGCTTTACTTCTGCCTATGGACGACAGCAGTCCTGTCGATGACTTGTGGTGGACCGGCAGAGAACAGTGAGGGCGGGGAAAAGGTTTCACTGTAGACTCGGAAACGCCGCGCCTGTGACCTGTCCAGTTGGCCGACCTTCACGAGAAGTATGTGACGGAAGAGCCGGTCTAGGAAGGAAGCATGCGCGGAATAGCAGGCTTCGCTGCTGATGGGTTTGGCGGACTCCTTGTTTTTTGAGTCCTGCGTTCCGACAAACGGAGCTAGCGAGGGGAGATTCTGCTGAGAGCTGAAAATCGTGTTTGCCAGGTAGTACCTTCTCACACGCGCTTAGCAGGTGGATCATTCGCATTGCTTTTTTTGCCGCAGACGGGATGGGGACCGTTGTTTGCCAAGGCAGGCACGAAAGCAAATCAACAGGGAGACGTCCGCCGTTCGCGACAGCCTGTCCTCTAACTTTTTTCTATTCCCGTACACTCCGTCCAACTTCCGAACGTCAAAATCGTCTGAAGTTGTTGACGCGTCTCGGCGCGACGCAGTAGGCAAATGCACGCGGTGATGAGAGGACAGAAGTGCTCTGCACCAATTTCCCCCGGAGGACGAGAGAGAGCTGAACGCACCCGATGCAGGCCTTTCGAGACTCGGACGAGTTCCATTCCACATCGGCTCTGTTCTGTCCGCGACAGGCATAGACTGCAGTCACTCGTATTGCCAGCGAGAGAAGACGACTACGCTGATGGTAGTGTGAGGGATCTCGCCGTAGACGGAGCAGAAACCTGTACGGATTCTTCACACGCCTGTGAACTGACGCAAATGCTCGTATGGGCAGCTGCATCGCGATCGGAGTCGAAATCTCGACAAAAAAAGCAAGGAGATCTGATGGATTGTATCAGGTCAGTCTGACTTGTGTTGGGGAATGCAGCAGGTGCATGCCCCCGGAGAGGCTTCGAGAAAAAAGGTCCATGGACACAGTTTTAGACGCGCCGAACTGAGGAGTCCAGGAAGAAGTACTTCCACGTTGGAGATGCCACCAGACAGGAAGGTGCGCGACCCAGCGTGGAAGACAGAACGGAAGTTAAACACTCTCTGCACCCCGGTCGAAGAGGGCTCTGCTGTGGCCTGCGGAAGCAGCTTGTCACTCCTTCATGTCTGCATATCTGCAGGTATAGACGACTGTCCATATATACATATATATATACATATATATATATATATATATATATATGTACGGGAGCGCTGACAAGCCACCGACGCGCACTCGCACATTTACCACTCATCCACTGTAGAGTGAATATATATGTATATGTTTATGTGTATATTTTCAATGCATGTTTATTGATAGTCGCACATAGATGGAAAAGTTTTTAAGTCGGTGTATGGATCTGCATATGCGTTGAGAGGACCATTGTGCACCAGAGTCACTTCAAGGCTTCGAGGTGCGTTTCACTAGGGCCGAAGAACTTCTAGAGTTCGTTGCAATGGATAACAGGTGCTGGTGAACGCGGAGGTCCCATGCTGAGAACGGGAGGCCCGCGTGGGTTCTGCAGGAACACTCTGTGCAAAGATGCTCCACTAGACGGCCGCGAAAGAATGCACAAAACAGAAGCGGCGTTGAGGAACCAATTCGTAAAAATGATTCTATTCCTAACGGAGACGCGACTGGTTCTCCCAACAGGCTCAAAGTAACCTTTAGACAAATGGAACTCTCGCTGTATCTCTGAGCTCAGCAGCGGCAGCAGGGAGAGACAGAGAAACGAATCCGTAGTACAAGACCAGGCCACGAACTTTGATTTCCTTTGTTCTGTTCTCACGTTGAGCTCCACACCGCGGGAGTGCACCGCCAGTCCTGTCACACTGGCTCGGCAAAAACAATGTGTAGGGTCTCGCCTCGCAACTGCTTTTCGTCAGTCCCCCATCCCGTAGTCTTGAGAGTGCAGGCTAGCATACGAGATGTTTTCTCCAGTGACGACGAGTGTTGAAGAAGCGCGACACAAGGCGTCGACGCAGTGTCATCTGCCAGACATCCCACAAGGGCTGTCGGTGTGCGCGACCTCGGCGGCCCAACTTTTTTTGAATTTCTGAAGACACTAACTTGTTTGAAACTTCCATTTTCGCCGTTAGGATGACTTCACGGTCTACCGGAAGCCACCTGAACTGGAAAAGAGTACAGCAGCATCCCGAACCTTCAGCAGATGAGTGTAACTTGGATGACTGTATATATTGGCAGGTAAGGGGCAATCAGTGCGAGCGTAAGGTTTGCCACGAAATTTACTCGGGAAAACAGACTAGACTGTACTAGGGTTAGATTTATGATCTTCAGTACAACCGGCAGGAGCGGGTACACTGTGCAACAGGCTCGTCACGCACTTCCTGTACGCCTGCGGAACATCTTGTCTGAAGATCGTAGACGAATCTGTGAGAGTTTTCCACGTTCCCATCTTCCAGTGGCTCGGCTTCTCTCACTTGGCTTCCAGCAACAGAGGCGGTTGTTAAAGAGCGTTTCCACTTTTTTCAACACCTGCAGGAATGCTCACCACTCTCCGGCGCTTCTTCCCTGCTTTTTCCTGGGGGTAGCCCACTTTTTTGTTGAAGTTTTGTCGAGTCCGCATACACGTTTCGCGGTGGGTCAACGAACCCCCGTGTGCATTGTGCCCGCCAGTAACCTGCAGTTTGTTTCGGCAGCGAGCGAGAAAGAGCGGTGGATTGCAAGCGGGAAGACGGCTCTGCGTTTGAGTCTGTTTCCGCCTTCTTCAGTGTGTAAATAGCGGTTGGGACCCGTCACTTGTCTAGGAATGTCTCTTATCGCGGATAGCCTTTGTCCGTCATTCCGGCGATGGTGGCTTTCTCGTCCGCGTGGATAGTGGTGTATGTTTTTCCCGAAAGCAATTGAATTTGGCAGAGTCCCTGCAGCTCCATTTTCCTTCCTCCGGCAGAGACCCTGCATTCTTGAGCGAAGAGAAAGGCGGAAACGCTGGCGTTTTCGGGGAACGCAGCGCC
Source organism: Toxoplasma gondii ME49 (assembly GCF_000006565.2). Lineage (NCBI taxonomy): Eukaryota > Apicomplexa > Conoidasida > Eucoccidiorida > Sarcocystidae > Toxoplasma > Toxoplasma gondii. Next base: position 1,939,624 of record NC_031469.1, read on the forward strand.
GTCTCTCCCGAAGCGCTGTCCCGTGTCCGGTCAGCGCGCCGCGATTCGCAAGTTCCGTTTTTTCTGTCACGTGCATGCAGATGGACGACAGGATGGCAAGGACCGCTTTTCTCTCTACGAAAATTCTGCTTTCAAATTCGTTTCTCCACCTTTCTCTGTCTTCTTTTTGCCGCTCTCGTGCACATGCGCTCTCCAAACGTTCGTACGCAAGGGGTACACCCTCGACGCGTGGGCCGCTTTTGGTGTCCGTCCGACTCTCTTTCCACTGCGTCCACCAGCTTTTTCTCTGACAGTCTTCCCGCCGCGTCACCTCTGTCTCGGCCTTCTTCAGGCCGTCGTCCGTCTCTTACAAGCGTTTCACGCGGAGAGCTGCGCGCGAGGTTCCCCCGCCGCGGATAGCTCTTTTCTAACCTGTGCCGCCTTCCTTGTCTCTCCTCTTGTCTCTCACGCCCCCGAGAAATCGACTTGCGCATACAAATGCTGTACACCAGGGTTTTCTTCCGTGCAGTGGTTCGGACAGACTTCGGTGAACGAGTCGCCGTCGTCGGGTCTTCCCCGTCTCTGGGGAATTGGCAGGTGAGGCTGCGTCGCCGTCGCCTGCGCCGCTTCGTGACACGGCGAACGGTCGAAATGACAAGCGAAAACCGTTCGTTAGGAAAAAGCGTTCGTTCTGAGGCCACAGCTCTTCTCGCAACTCGCGCGCTGCATGTGCCTGTCTCGTAGAGTCTGCATCACCTTCTGGAGGTCGGGCGTTTGCGGGGGAACGCGACGTCGACTGTGCGGGACAAAGGGAGAGAGGGGCTCTCGCGTCGCGCGGTTCAGAAGTCAAACAGTTGCATTTCGAGTTTTGCGAAACGGAGAACGAAATACGCATGCGCCTTTTTGAAGACCGTCTGTGCTGAAGACAACTCCACGAATCGGACGAGCTCACACCGTGTGTATGTGTGTGTGACGGACTCGAACTGGCGCGACGTCCAAACACACCGTCTTCACTTTGACTGAAAAAGGAGCTGTTTCTCGAGGACGCTTGCAGGAAGTTCACCCTTCCTTCTCCTTTTTCGCATTCGAAAGAACGAAGGAAAAATCCATAGAGACCGCAGCGGCCGGTCCCCGGGTCCGCTTCCAAGTGGGGTGTGTGTAGACCCCACGGCGGGAACTCGGAGGTCGAGCTGTGCGTCTGAAGAAGCGACCGCCCGTATTGTTTTTTCTTTCCCGACGAGTTTGCCGAGTTTGTCTCACGCGCGAATCTGAGGAAACGCGCCTCTGTGTGCCGACGGAGTTATGTGTCTGTCACAATCCGTGAAGCTCTCCTTGCGGCCATCAGAGCAACGGACTGGTCGTGGAGGCCAGCCGCGCCGCGAGAGGCTTTGATGAGCAACTTGTTTTTCGTGGGCAAAGCGGAGACAAAAACGGAGAAGCAGTCTGAGAGAGACGAAGCTGCTCACCCGCTGCCCTGGACGGCGCACACCACTGTGGTTTTGCATGTCCATCTCCGTGTCGGGCAAATATCGTTGCATGCGCCAGTTTAGCTTTTGCGCTTCTGTGGGAGACACAGTCTGTTTGCCGTGTCTCGTTCGACGTTCTCTGGAGTTCTTTACAGGGACTTGCAGTTCCACTCAAGGCACCACGGAAGCTGCCTGCATGTCGCGGTTGGGCGCGCGCGCAAAAAACGTTCTCTTGTTTGCGGTCCGTTTCCCTTTTCAGGCTGAACACGGCCATGAGCTGACCACAAACGAGGATGTCTTCCCTTCGTGGTTCTCCAAGGAGCCTGTCTACTTGCCGCTAAAGAAACCCATATCTTACAAATATGTTGTTCTCGACGAACGCGGCGACATCGTGAGGTAGGCGACAGAGGACACAGACAGAAACATCTATTTTACTGTCCATGTGTATCAATAGTTACATCTATCTACATGGATCTATCTACTTGAATATATCTACAGGGATCTATCTACTTGAATATATCTACAGGGATCTATCTACTTGAATATATTTACATGGATCTATCTACGTTTATGTGTCTATCTTCTATCTAATTATTCATATACGCGTCTACATCTGTACATGTGTATAAAAGGATATGCAGTGTCTGTATGCGAAGGCGGAGCGGAGTGGGTTGTGTACGAGGGTCCAAGGGGGCGTTGCATGCGAAGAGCATTTTTCTCGGTTTTTGGACAGGTGGGAAGAATGCGAGGGAAATCGCGAGTTGGTGCCCACGGGCTTGGAGATGACGGTGGAGGATGACGATGGCCTTTTTAGGGAGCAGATGACGAATCGCGGCGACCACGGAGTCGAAGGCGATGACGACGTAAGTTCCCTTCTCTGAGTGTGGAGTTTCTCTCCCTCTATGCTTCTTAGGAGGCTCTTCTTCTCTTCGTTCTTGTGAGGTTCTCTTCTTCTCTTCGTTCTTGTGAGGTTCTCTTCTTCTCTTCGTTCTTGTGAGGTTCTCTTCTTCGCTTCGTTCTTGTGAGGTTCTCTTCTTCGCTTCGTTCTTGTGAGGTTCTCTTCTTTTCTTCGTTCTTTTGAGGTTCTCTTCTTCTCTTCGTTCTTTTGAGGTTCTGTTCTTCTCTTCGTTCTTGTGAGGTTCTCTTCTTCGCTTCGTTCTTTTGAGGTTCTCTCGCGTTGCATGCCTCTCTCGTAGCTTGCTCCGCCGGCGCGTTCTGATCCCGACGCCGGCCTCGTTCCCGTTCCCCAGGGGTCTTGGCCCTCGGCGGTTGTCGTCACGTTTTCTTCCGCTGTGCTGCGGAACTCGAACGCGTTTGTCGCGTCTGGGCGCTTCTCTGCGGTTTTTCGGCTCAGGTGTCTGTGGCGGCTCTGGACAAGGAGGAGGTGGACGCGCGCAACCGGATGCTGGCGATTCAAGAAGAAGAGCCTGAGTTCGACGAGAACGACAGCGTAATTGTGTGTGCTCTTGACTTGCCTCTGCGCGTGGTGCGTGTCTCGCCGTCTCGTGAGGCTTCTCCGCTGCCCTCCTCTCTGCCCGCGTCGTCGACCGACTCTTCCGGCCAAACAGAAAAGCGCGCGGTTTCATTCCCGGAAGACGCGGGCGCGAGTGCCCGGCGCTCGAGTTCGACCGTCGCGGCGACTCGGGAGGAGGAAACGACTCGCACTGCGAGTTCCTTTCCACAAGTCGAAGAGACGGCGGAGAGAGGACGCGACAGCTCTCTCGCTCTTTGGCCTGGCGCAGCGCGCGACGCTGCTGGCGACTTCGGGGAGGCGCTTCAGCCGCGCGCGACGCGCAGCCGACGAGGCACCTTTGAAGTGAGGCCGAGCAAGAGCGCGTTGTTGCCTTCGCTGTTTCACCTGAGGAAGAAGACGCGGCTGCCTGTGCGTTTCGTCGGGTGGCCGGGCATCCACGTCGAGAACGAAGAGGAGCAGGCGGAGATTGCGGAGCTGCTGCGAGCCTACGACTGTTCGCCGATCTTCCCAGACAAAGACGAGTTCGACTGCCATCTCACCTTCTGCCATCAGGTCCTGTGGCCGCTGTTTCACAACGTCGTCGTCCTTGACTCCAATACCCAGGTCCCGTTCGACTCCGACCTCTGGGCCAAGTACCAGGCTGTGAACAAACTGTGGGCAGACGCGGTGCTCCGCCAGGCGCACGAAACCGACATGGTCTGGGTCCACGACTACCACCTGCTCCTCGCGCCCATGCACATCACGCGGAAAGTCCGACGCGCCAACGTCGGCTTCTTTCTTCACATCCCCTTCCCCTCTTCCGAAATCTTCAGGTGTCTCCCTTGCCGAGAAGACGTGAGTCGAAAAGAAAAAAACGCGACGCGCGTCAACACCTGCGGCTGTGGCGGAGCGGTCTCTGCTCGGGGGTGTATGTACACCCGAGGGGCTTCCCGGAGGTGTGAGCAGGCCAGGCCGCGAGGGCGGCCTCTCCTCCGACGGCGTTGCCACTTTTTTGCATGCAAGCTTCAGGAAACACGCTTTCTTGCCGCGGCTCTCGGTGCGTCTGTCTCGTTCGTTCTTTGCGTTCCCCGTATCGATCCAACCAACATGGACAGACGCCGGTTGTGGGTCTGTGTCTGTGTGCATGTATGCGCATCTAGGGACATGCGTATGAGACGCAAATGTCTTCAACTTGTCTTATGAGTGCGTCCTGACGCCAATGTGTATACTGGGCGTTGCTTCGCTGTTGCGCTGTGCAAGTCCTTTGACCGGTTCGGCGGCTTTTCCTCCTTCTCTTGTTCAGATTTTGCGAGGGATGCTGTGCGCGGACTTGATTGGGTTTCACCTCTTCGAGTACGCGCGCCACTTTCTGGTCGCATGCAAGCGGCTGCTCGGCCTCGAGCACCATTTTTGTCGAGGGGGCATTCTGAACATCGAGTACGGCGGCCGCAACGTCTCGGTCCGCATCGGCCATGTCCACATTCAGTACGCCGACATTCGCTCGAAAATCGAGGCAAACCCGGTGGTTCTGCAGATGGCGCGAGACATCAGGTAAAACACACGGACGTCCAGAGACAGGAAAGAAAGGGGAAATGGGGGAAATATCAAAGACAGGGCTACCCCGCTGGACGGGGCTCGATTTCGAGAAGCTCCAGGTGTCTAGACACCGCGCTTTACCGCAGGTAGTTGTGGGTGCAGAGACCAAGTTGTGTTTCCTCTTCCCCTTTGGTGGAAAGTGTTCGATCCTTTCCAGATTCCATGCACTTCTGTATGGCCGTTCTGTCGTTTTCCAACGACGCCTCGGCTTCTCTGCGGTGTCCGTACGGCACCTGTTTCCCGAGTGCTGGGACGCGTTTTCTCTGAACATTCCGGATTTCCTGGATCTCCGTTTCGCAAAAGGAATGTGGAATTTTTAGCCTCCGGTGTCCGTCGTCTCTCTGCATGCCTGTTCAGACAAAAACACGTCGGAAAATTCATCTTCGTCTCCGTGGACCGCTGCGAGAAATTGGCCGGTCTCCTCCTCAAAGTTCGCGCCTTCCAGGCGTTTCTCGTGACCTACTCTTATGCCAGGGTATGTTCCTTCAAAAGCGTTGTGCGCGCATTGTCCTCTGTTGTTCTCAACCTTCTTCCTCCGTCGCGCCTGGACGGAGGCTCTCCCTTCGCTTCCCTTTTTCTCTCTCTGCTTCTTTACTTCCGTCGACGCTTGTGTGGGTGCTTGGCTGTGGCTTTTAGACGCGTCGCGCGTGTGAATGGAGCCGCAGAGTGTATCCGCGAGAAACGCGCATCAATGCGTAGCGCGAACTCGACTTCCTCCGAGGTCCAGCTTGAGTAGCCTCCCCAGCAAAAGGGAGTTTATGTGGACCTAGACATCCCTTGAACACTGCGGTCGACACTTTCCTCTCGACTCCGCTGCGTTTTCAGGGAAATGTCGTTCTCATTCAGTACGCGTATCCTACCATCAAATACGCAGAAGACACAGAAACCATGGCGACGGAACTCAAAGAGCTCGTGGAGAAAGTCAATGCCCAGTTCGCCTTGCCAGATCGCCCAGGTGAGGAGAAATCGCAGGTTCTTTTTCAGTCTTCCGAGGTCTCTGCAGCGTGTTCCTTCTTTGGGGAGCAAGGGCGTCTTTTTTCGGCAAAACCTTCTACCGCAGTCTTGGGTCACTGGTGCATCTTGCCGCTGTCGCTCTGCACTTGCCGCTGTCGCTCTGCACTTGCCGCTGTCGCTCTGCACTTACCGCTGTCGCTCTGCACTTACCGCTGTCGCTCTGCACTTGCCGCTGTCGCTCTGCACTTGCCGTTGTCGCTCTGCACTTGCCGTTGTCGCTCTGCACTTGCCGTTGTCGCTCTGCACTTGCCGTTGTCGCTCTGCACTTACCGCTGTCGAGCTCTCCCGAGTTCCGCCGAATTTCCTTCTCTCTCGCGGGTCGGCTTTCCTCTTCGCGACAGCAAAGACAACGGCGCTGCTCTGCTGCCTGGGTCGCTGTTTGTCGAGGCGCCATGTGAGAAACTCGTCAAGAATCATTCAGTCGGTGTCTGTGTGTCTCTCGGGGGAGGGGAGGGGGGGGTCTCCTCATCGGCTGGCCTTGTCTTCTCTGCTTGCGCGGTCAAAGAATCGTTTCTCTGGGGTCGCCAGTGCACTTTGCGGGTCTCTTTGTCTCTCTGGAACGGCCTCTCTTTTCAGATTTCCAACATATCGAACTCCACATCCAGCCGGTCGGCTGGGAGGAGAAGTGGGCGTTGTTTACCGCGGGCGACTGCTTCCTTGACACATCGATCCGAGATGGCCTGAATCTCAATCCGTTCGAGTTTATCTGTTGCCACAAAGACAACGTCACCGGTGTGATTTTATCAGAGTTCACGGGGTGCAGCAGAGCCCTCGCCTCGGCCATTCGCGTCAATCCTTGGAAGGTCAGTTGAAAAAGCAAGTCAGTTGAAAAAACAAGACACACGCGAAGCGCGCTGAGAGACAAAAGGAGTTCTTCTCTCTCGTGCTGTCTCCTCTCTTTCGTCTCGCTCTTTCTTCTTTCTCCTCCCTTTCTTCTCTGGCTCGTCTTCCGCTGTAGCCGCCACTCTGCGTTCGTCCGCTGCGCCTCTGCAGGTGGAGGCGGTGGCAGATGCGATGGACAGAATCATCAACATGCCTGTGGAGGAGCAGCGCGACCGGTTCACCCGCGACCGCGACTACTTGAGTCACAACAGTACGCAGAAGTGGGCAGACGAAAACATTCTGGATCTGCGACGAGCCCGGAAACCAGACGACTTCGTCTACGTCTCTTGGGGTCTCGGCAACACCTTCCGCGTCCTAGGCATGGACTCCAACTTCCGGTAAGAAGAGTTGTTAGGACCGGGGAAACGGTCGACGGCCAAGGCAGGTCCACGCGACAGTGCAACAGAGAGCGGGGAAGCTGTCAAGAGGCGAACGCGTCAGCTCTGCTCAGCCAAAGACGCGGTCGGGGGGCCTTCGGGGGAAGAGAAACGCACATGTGGTATTCCAGCTCTTTCGAAGCCGGCTGAACAAGGTGCTCTGCTGTGCCAAGGACTTCGCTGTCGGCGCGCGGATCTGCGTAGCGTCTTCTGCCCTAGATCGCAGCAGCAGGAGTGTCAGAGCGCTGGTGCAGGAGAACCTCGGCGAGGAAGGAAGGGCGCCTGGAGTCGAGTCCAAGAAGGAGAAGCCGCGGCAGATCCCGGAGGAAACGACGAAGAGCAGGAAGGTTGCCGGCGCGCAGAGAGGAAGACAGCGAGAAGGGGCGGCCGAGGCCGGGGACAGTGTGGAGAAAATGCGACAGAGCAGTGGAGAACGGGAGGAGACCAGGGGATGGACAAGTCGAGAAGGAAGTCGAGGAAAAGGACAGCGAGGAATCGACGAAGAAGATAGGGGGAAGGGAACCAAGGCAGCGCTTTTCAAGGTTTACGGCAACGACCAGTTCTGCGGAGCGCCTGCGATTCGACCTTTCGAACTCGAGTTCTCCAGAAGCGTTTTCGGACCTTGTTGCTGCTCCTGTTTTCCAGGTTTCTGGACACAAATCAAGTGGTGCGAGGCTACCGAACTTCTCGACATCGCGTCTTCTTCTTCGACTGCGAAGGCACACTCGCGCCGGACAGACGCCGAATCACTTTTGTACCTGGCGGCGAAAATCTTTTTGCGCAAGGTCGCCCGCCTTCGCCGCAAGTCAAGGACTGTCTCCAGGCGCTTGTCGACGACCAAAGAAACACTGTTGTCATTCTCTCGGGACGCGACAGACACCTCCTAGAGGAATGGTTCTCTTCCATCAGAGGCATTGGACTTTGTGCCGAACACGGTAAGGCGACAGTGTAGGTGCTTCGACAAATCTCGACGTCTTCCCCCCCCCCCCCCCCCACACACACACACATCTACAGATGCATATGTATATGTATACATATATATACAGTTGTGTGCATTATACGTACGCATATATATATATATATATATATATATATATATACGTATGTATGCATATGCATATATAAGCGTACACTGATGTGCCGTATGCAGAAACATAGACGTAGGGATGCATTCTGTGGTTCACGGACATGTGAGTTGGGAGACAGCGAGAGAAATCGGTTTCGTTGAGGGTTCCTGGAATCGTCGAGAGTGAGAGTTTGCGAAGGATCGGGTGGCTGGATCTGAAAATAAAGTTTTTTCGAGTTCTGCGGAAGCGAAGAGCCGTAGGGTGTCGGAAACAGGAGAGATTCTGCAGGGGAAAGACACACGAGATGCGCGGTTTCCGAGGACACACACCTGGTCCCTTCACTCACATGCAGCATCTGCTAGCTTCCACAATCCATGGACAATGAGACACCGGTGATAAAAGATCCCTTCCTTCTACCACTTCCACGTTAATATATATATTTATATATTTATATATATATATATATATATATTTATATATATAGGTCTATGTGTAGATCCGTAGAAAGGCGTATATGCATGTATCTGCACTTTTGTGTCGGCGTGTATGTAAATGTATTTACACATACAGATCCGTGAATCTCCATCCATACGTTTTTGTATTTATGTAGACATATATATATATATATATGTATATGTATATATATGTATATGTATAGGGGGGAGATTGTGTGTTTTTTTGTCGTTTGCTTGAGAGGTTTGTTTTCAGTGCGTTGTGGTGATAAGAGCTTTTGGAGTGACCTGCGGTTGGTTTTCAGGTTTTTACTACCGGGTTCCGGGCATCACGGGGGACCAGTGGCACTGCATGTCTCGTCAAACAGACTTCACGTGGAAGCAAGTGGCGATCGAGCTGATGCTGCAGTATGTGAAGCGAACTCAGGGCTCATTCATCGAAAACAAAGTAGGTGAACGGTGGTTTTTCTTTTCTGGAACGTCTCCCTTGCGTGGACCTCACGCTCTCTCCTCGAAACGTCGCCGCCCCCGCCACACAGAGCTGCCGGCGCCTTCTCTCTCCTCGACTAGAGAACTCGCAGGTCGCGATCGAGAGCGGAGTCGAAGACGAGTCTCTTTTTCGCTTCAGTTGCGAAGCGCGTCGTTTCTGACTTGGCGTCCACGAAGAACTGGAAAAAAACCTGTGCTGGAACGGTTCTCAAGAGTCGAAAACCGACAGTTGTGACGCTTGGGACCCGCAAGCTGACTTCCAAGTGCGACGCGAAGTTCGCTGCGTTTGAACACTTGCCAGTTGCGAGAGGATCTCTGTAGTTCCTTGCAGACATTTCATGTCCGCCGATTCCTTCTCTGCGCTTGTGCGCAGCCTTCTTGTCGGCAGTTCCTTGCGGCTGGCGGTAGAACCGTACCAAACACACTGGCGTTTACACAGAGCCCCGCTGCGTCTGATTCACCTCGTGAAGGAGGAGTGCGAGGGTGGCTGTTCTGGACAAGCTTTTGTTCACCGTGACGTCCGCCTCAAAACTCCGGAGTGAACATCGCAGAGTCGGATTCCTGCGTCTACAGACGCTGGCTTTTCTCTTGTGCATGTGCCTCCAGTCCTGCTCGGACTCGAAGCTGAATGTGACAACAGTGAATTCTTCTCTCGTTCTGCTGCAGGGAAGTGCTCTCGTCTTCCAGTACCGCGACGCAGATCCGGATTTCGGCAGCATGCAAGCCAAGGATCTCTCGAACTACCTCGGGTGAGAAACTCGCATTCTGCGCGAACACCCTCAGCGCTTCTCAGGCTTTGTTCGCCGCATTTCTTCAGACAAGGAAAATGGGTCGGTGAAGGGCACTGCGTCAGGCGCCTTCGCCTCTCGCCTTCGGGTGCGCAACGTGTATCGAAAAGGAATCTGATTTCTTTTCAGGGAACTGCTCTTCGGCTATCCTGTCTCGGTCATGAGCGGGAAAGGCTACGTGGAAGTGAAACTGCGAGGTGTCAACAAAGGGCATGCAGTCGAGAAAGTTCTGCGGAAACTCAGCAACCTCCACGGAGACGTCGACTTCGTTCTCTGCGTCGGAGATGACAGGTAAACAGACCAATGAAAGCTGACGAACGAGACGCAAGAAAACTCGCACGTGAGCCATCTACTTCTACTCACGTGAATACACATACATGCACATGCACACATACTACCTACATATGTATATGCATATATATATATATATATATATGTGTATATATATATGTATATATGTATATATATGTATATGTGTGCATATATATATATATATATATATGTATATGCGTAGAGAAGTACTTGTGCAGTTCTGTGTTTGTGAGTGGATATTCCTGTGCACAGAGGCGTAGCGTTTTTCATGTGAGTTTTAGAAGTGAATGTATGCTGTTGAGTCTGGAGAAGGCGTCGGCTCTTTTCAGGGCGCATACTTTTGAGGAAAGGTGAGTTTCGCAGTTGAGGGAACGGGAAGCGATGGTGTTGGCAGGACGCGATTGAGGAGACTGCATTCCAGAGGCCTTCCTTTCTTCTGAATTTTCTTCAGAAGCGACGAAGACATGTTCGCGGTCATCAACGCCATGACGGAAGACGGGGACCAGCTGTGCCTGCCAGAGGGCAGCGGCGCCGGGAGCAGCGGCCTCTATCGCCACACACAGTCGAAGGATCGAATTCCTAGACGCAACTCTGTCTCTGTACGCGGCGGGTCGATGACGCAACGCGTCAAAATTGGGGAAGCGAGCTGTCCTCAGAGATCTGCGTACTTCTCCCACACTTGCAGACGTATACATGGCTTTCTGCGCAGTTGCTGCTGTATCTGTAAATGTTTGTGCCGGTCTTTGTCCAACATACATATACATATACATATATGTATGTATATATATATATATTTATTTAATGTATTTAATATATTGATATTCATTAGTGTATGTATGTACAGAAACGTTGCAGAAGTGCGTAGGTTGATAGATGTGTGCCGTAAGTGAGAGGAAGAAAGCCCTGACGTACCGTGAGATGTGCGTCGCGAGAGTTTGAAAAGACATACACATATACATATATACAAATTATACATATATATATATATATATATATACATATATGTATATATATATATATGTATATATATATATATATATCTCGAACTGTTGAGATACACGTCTGCATAGGTGTAGGTAACTAGATGCCAATACACAGACAACAGACTTTATTTGAATGTGCGTACATCTTTTCTCTCGCTTTCAGTCGGATGAGAACCGAGCAGAAGCTGTCGTTGGAAACGTGGAGGGACTCATGAAGCGTGACGGGTCGATGCAGCATGCGGGGGCGCTCGGCAGCGGCTTGACCTCTGCGTCTTCCAGCACAAGTCTCAGTGGGCACACAAAGGTAAAGGAAACAACTGCGGGGGAAGGCGTAGAAAGGCGAGCAGGAAGGCGAGGAGGAAGAGAAGACAAAGCGAGGAGCGAGGGAGAGACCGAACGCAGAAACAAGGAGGTGACGCAAAGGAGGAGAGCCGGAGGAGGAAGGAGGGACGCACACAGGCAAAAAGAAGAGCAGCAGAAGGGAGGGAGACGAACAGCGAGGGAGAGAAGAGAGCAGACAAGGAGATGATACAGCAGAGGAAAGAAAGGAGGGGAAGACGCGCGGGGCGTACCAGAGAAAGAAGAAAGGAGACAGGTACGAAGCGAACGATAGGGCGGAGGGAGGGAGCGAGAGAAGAGAAACGGAGAGGAGAGACTCAACCTTGCGTTCGAACAAGGATGCAGAGCACGGAGAAGAATCGAAAGGGGCTGTGGAGCCCGACGATACAAAGAGGAGAAAACAGAAACAAAAGACAGAGAAAAAGAAACAAGACACAGGAGCGCAGACACAGCATGAGGAAACGAGGACGGAAGTGATGCAAGTGTGTATCTCTTTGTTGTGTTGGAATGTGCAGAAAACGAGTCCTCACTTTTTCACATGCACCGTCGGCAAGAAGCCGTCCAACGCTCGGTATGTTTTTTTTTTAAAAAACAAAGTTTCTTAGAGCACTTTTCCCCGCGTTTTCGTCTCGTGCCGTCTCATCTGCGTCTTTCCGTCTCAGCGCATTACTTCACTTTCTTCTTTTTTTCTTTCGTTCTTCTAATCCAGTCTTCTTGCGTGTGTGAATGCTGTGTCGTCCTTCGTCTCTCTCCATGCGTATCCTCTGTACCTCTCTTGGCCCGCAGTCGCCTCCGTCAAGGGGGAACGCAAACGACGCGGCGACGTGGAACGCGAAATGTGCAGAAGGTGCTCCACGGTCTCCAGAGTTTTCTGAAGTGTGTCTTCAAGTTTCGCCGAACAACGATTCGTGTCGACTGTTCGGATAACTTCAAAAGACGACGCGCCATCCTTGTTTCCCTCCTCTCGTTTCTGGCTTTGGCTTTTTCGAAACGCGGAGTTCCTCTGTTTCATTCGTCTTTTTGGCCCGTTCTCGATCTCTTCACAGGTATTACCTCAACGACACTGAGGATGTCTCCGATCTCCTCGACTCTCTGCAGCAGTGCACTGAGAAGGTAAACTTCTTGCCCCCAGACACACTCTGTTCGCAGGTGGAGGCGTCCGCCGTGTTTTTCAGTTTAATCCGGTTCTTGCCTTGGGCCTCGCCCCCCCCCTTTGTTCTACGCCATCGGCTCTCTTCATGCGCGTCCCGTCATGTGCCGTCGCGTTCTCTTTGCGGTGTCCCTCCTCTTTCCTCGCTTCGTGTGTGTTTCGCGTCGTTTTCTGTGGCGTCACCCCCATCACTGGCTCCCTCCCTCCCATCCTCTCTCTTCTGCTGTCGCGTTCTCTCTCTTTTTCTGTGTTTGTTCAATCCGCTTGACCTTTTCATCTCGCTGCAGGTGTGCTCGGCTCGTGTGGTTCTCCAGGACGGGAAGGAGCAGTGGAGTTCGTCGAAGGACGCGAGTTGCCTCTCGGCGCCAGTCGTGGCGGCCGCGGCGGCTGCGGGCTCGCTCGCGGGGAACGCGGCGGTGCAGCTGAGGAAAGGCGACAGCGCAGGTTCGAACTTTGCGAGTCTGTGGAGATCGCCTCTGGGATCAGGAGCAGGTCGCACGAGAGAACGAACGCTCGCGCAGTGGGCGGGGCAGGCGCCGAGCGCCATCTTCAGTCGCCCCGTCGGTGCCGTTGAAGTTCGCGCCAACGCAGCTGGCAGCACAGATCGCCCAACAGACGAGTAGAACGAGATAGGCGAAAGCTCTTGTACAGAGAGAGGAACAGTTCGGCCTCCGAGGAGACGAGCGTAGGAACTCGAAGAGGAAGAAGGAGGTGGAGGCGCAAGTGGAACGGAAGAAGGCAGGTGGTGTGTGCGGTCTGGCGAGAAACACCGTCGAGAGGGAGGAGAGAAACGGAAGGATATACGAGAGCGATGAAGACAGGGAAAGGAGAAGGCACTGCGTGAGAGCGAAGGAACCTTGAAAGGGGGAGTTGGAGAGACACTGGCAGAGAGAAAAGGGAGACGCGGATCTCCAGAGAATGGGTTCTCTGTAAGACTGCGAGCCGACCAAAGATACGCAAGTCGATTGAGAGGGGCAGAAGGCAGACGGCGAGGAAAGAAGGTGGGTGGCAAACACGAGAGTGCTCCGAGGAAAAACGCGATGAAGGAGCAGCTGCGTGAACGAGCGCGTTTCAGCACAGTGCTTACCACCTTACTTTTGTGGTCCGATGCTGCTGGGGCCGGGGAGGGAAATCGAGAAATAGCAAATGTTCGCGACTTGCGGGCAAGATGAGGGGAGAACAGTGACGATTCGGCTATATTAGGTAACGGAAAAGGTCGGAGACGTGGACTCTGGGCTTTCTCGACAGCTGAGCAACACCAACAAGCGCGCTTTTCACGTTCACCGTACCTAGCACACACTGGACGCACAGTGGAAGGCGACAGAGAGAGTCGCAGCGAAGGGAATCCTGAAGTTCTTGAAGGAATCGAGCAGTAACTTCCGCGGAAGCGATACGGGGGTGACGGTAGGACGACTAAACAACACACGCTGGAAGTCCTTTTTAGAGAAAGAAACGGGGGGGGGGGGGAGAGAAGGAAGCGGCAGCGCTGAAGGGAAGATAAGCGGAGCTCACTGCGAGAAAAACAAATCAGGGAAGAACAGCTTTCTTCCGTCCAAGACTTTTTTCCGACCATTTCTGTGTCTTGTTCGTCTCGTCTCTCTTCGAACTCCGTCTGTCTCCATATGAGTCACCTTGGCGCGGGTGGGTGCGGCTGTCTGGCTGCATGCGAATTCTTGAAAACTGAGTGCGAGGGCGGAATCAGCGAAGACTTTGATTTCGCGTGGGTTTTTTCTCTTTGCCGAGTGAGGCAGTTTGAGATGTTTTCAAGCAGAGAGAACGAGGCATGTGCGTGTGTCTCCCGGCTTCCTTCATCGAGAATCGTGGCGTTTGCTGTCGCGTGGCGGCATCTGAACAGCTTTTCGCCAGTTTTCTACAAAGGAAAATGTCTTTGTCCGCTATGCGAACGGGCGTCGTGCCTGCAGTTCCCGGCTTTCAGGGAACACGTGTAGACTTTCTACTTTTACGAGGAATCCCCCGGGGTCCGAGAGAATGAACATTCGTGTAGAGGAAACATGCTTTGCGGCCGTTCATGGTGCCGATCGCAGGCCGTGGTGGAAGCAAGAAATCTCCACACAGGCAATAGTGAGTAACAAATGCACATTCGCTTTTGTTGTGACCGTCTCGTCATAGATGATATGGGGCGTTTGCATGCGCGTGGCTCGCGATACTGTCTACGCCTGTTTTCTTCGGGACCAGCTCCGCGTAGCGAAAAAACGAGAACCTGTGCGCTCGCGGAAAAACGAAGTGGTTCCGCACCGAGTGTACGCTTCTGTGGGTGCTAAGCAGACACAGGTCGGTGTGGTTTTTCGTTTTGTGTAGAATCCTGCTGCTTCCACCCGCTGGATAACATCTTGAACGCAACTTTGTCTCGAAGAAAAAGGCAATTCACCACTGGAGAGCGCACATTCCGGTTCCGCAGATTTCTGCTGAGGCACACACACTCGATTTTCGTGGAAGATAGAGGCAGCGATTGTGTGCACGAAAGTACACAAATACCCATCAGAAAACAAAAGAAACGACACTCACAGTTACAGATGATAAAGTGGGACTTCCAGGTTTCTGTAGAAACTGAGTTTTTTTCGGCGAGGCGATCCTTCGATCCAGATCTTCTGCCAACTAGCTGGTCGAGCAGAGGCCTACTGTCCGGTCTCTGCGGAAGGTCCGTCGGGAAATTCCGTGCAGAGACTGCGCAGTTTTCAATACGGTGTGCTCTGGTTATTTGTTGCGTTAACAAGCGGATAGAATTGGAGGTACGAACAACCGTGACCAAGCGCTCTCCACGAAGTAGGGAAGTCCACGGCGTGTGTTTCTCTCAGAGTTCAGAGTGCTCTGCGTTGCTCAAAAAGGGTAAAGAAAGGCACAAGATAACGCGGATCTGCAAAAACAGGCACATAAGAGCCGAGCCACTTGTCCAGCTTCGTGTCCACGCTGCCTCGATTGAGTGCAGATGTAAACTTGCAACTGAAACCCAGAAGATCTTGCTCTTAACCGTTCGACAAGCCAAGCAGCGTAGGTCATTTTTCACAACACTCCGCAGTGTTCTGTACCGTACGAAGCGCCTCTATAGGAACTCGCAAAAGGCTCCCAATCTCAGAGATTATCTGAAGGTCCATGAATTGATACGATGCCCAAACGCGGCGTTCTCAAAGGCTAATAATGTTGTCATGGAGAACTGCAGCTGTGAGAATGTTGTCTTACCTGACAAAATCGTCAGTGTCTTATTTCTTTTGCTTGGCGTGACAGCTACGAAGCTGAGTTCATGCGGTAGAGAGGTGACCCTAATCCATGCGTTTTTTGGACTTCCACAGCTGAACACTGGAAATGCCTCAACTCGTTCTAAAGTGACAGTGTCGTCGCGTTCGTCTCCATTTAATGTTCGTCTGTTTTTCCTCATACAGTGTTTGTTTCATCCCGACGAACTGCGTCGCGGCAAGCATCGAATCACGGCCTCAGTTCCTCTGTCGATTGTTTATCTGAGTTGCTTCACACACAGACACCATGGGTTGCAGTGCGAATTTCAGAGATGACGTTGTATCTCAGTAGACTGGTTAAACACGTTCACGCACTATATCACAGGAATCAAAAAACGCGAGTGTTTAGGTCGACAGCTAGGACTCTTACCGATCAACGAAAGCTTGTTTCCCCATCGTACTGGCGACACAACGAGGCACTGGTGGTTCTTTACCGCTGCGGCCCATATTCGGCAGTGGAATTGTTCAATGTAGACATGTTGCCCAGGTATGTTGAAGCAATTCTCAGTAGTGTCTCGGCCACAGCTACAGCATGTTCGTAGAAACGCGAGCAAGATCGCAACCGCACTATACACAACTCTTCGATCTTCAACACAAGAAGCGCCCCCGGAAACTGCTTAAAAGTCCTAGCAACACGCTAGTGCACATGTTGATCCAGATAAGCGTGCCGATGCGAATGAGAAACAAAGGTCCGTAACAGGCCGTCTAGAATTCTCCTGGCTGTCAGCCACCACTCGCCTCAAGAACGAGCTTTGTTGTCCTTAAGAATCGGCCAGACAGCACAAGAAGGCGCAGAGGGCCTCTCAAATTTTTTCATGCAGCGTGGAAGGAATGTATAAATCGCTGTTTTTGTCAGATTGTGAGTCAGCAACACACAAGCGTGATGGTCTGGCATGTGGTTCTAGACAGAGAGCAGGGAACAGCCGTCGCTTACATGCGGGGAAAGGGAGGTGAGTGAGGCGACCGTTGGGGGGTGTGTCTTGATCTGGGCAGCTTGACGAGTTCCGTCGACCTCAGCTAGCGGCAAGGAGCGAACTCTAACTTTTCGTCTAGTGCCGTCACTAGATTTCTTCTGACGGTCGTAGTCTAGATCATCCGGCATTGGCAAGAGCTTATATCCAGGTTTTTCCTGACAGGGTTGGCCGGCGCGGCCTGCATCCCTTTTCTGTATATCTTGTCCAGGCAGATTCCTGCGAGCTCGATTGATCTTGTACTGCGCAAGATGTCTTATCTAGCGGGAGCTCTCCTCTGTCGCCTGGTTGCGACCGCCAGCTTCTTTAGCAAGGTTTCTGGCTTCCCAAGAGGCTCCAAGAAAATGCTATCCTCGCGAAGCGGCATATTTGTGCTGTTGGAGGAGAGAAACAGTGACGGACGTGGAGTTGGCTGCGCCATTTCTCAAACCGGCAGTTGCTTAAACAGCACTATCCGCAAGACATCTCCAGGGGCTAGATCCGATCTGCTGAACCAAGAAATGATCTGTCCGCGCATCTGCCCGAAATGCTGCAAGCCGATGAGACGGCGGGAGGCTGATCGCGCCATGACAGGCGGTGTGGAACTCAGCAGCAATGCAGCGGCAGAGAAGACAGATTTCGAGTCCATAAAAGACGCTTCTTGGCAAATTGTGGACTTTGAACAACCGTCCGAAAAAGAGAAAGGAATAATACTTGAATCCCAGTGCATGCCAGACGCAACGGAGTGGGTAGTGTTCATCTAACTTGGCGGTGGGAGAGTTCTTTACACTTTGCCAGGATAAAGCCTGTGATTCAAGAGTCAGTGCGTTGTCTTGCGTATACCGCGTGAAACAAACATTAGGTATGGCAATTGGTGAAAGTGGCCGTGCTACCTGTTACCGTATAAACTGTAGACTACCTAGATGACCAACCGTTCACAGTAATACGTAGCAACTTCGTTGAGGAGCTACAAGGCTGAGAATGCAGGTGAAAGCAGAACTGAATGTGTGCTTGCCAGTTGCCTGCGCGTCTTATAAACAACTGCTGCAGTGATATTCCATGTTGAGATTGCAAATGTGTGCAAAGGCGAAAGAAATGTAGAACTTTATCCGTTGAAAAGCCTAAGTTGTACTGGTGACGCCTTACTTGCTGCCTTTAGGGCGGGCTCGTGGCAGCGGGTGACTCTAACGCTGACAGCGCCCCCCTGTGCAAGAAACCATCTGCGGCAATGCAGTCTTGCAGTTCCTACAATATGAGAAAGCAATATTTTGCTGTAAAGTACACAGAAGACCTCAGAGGTATGTAGTGAAAAACTGCAGTTCAGTTTGACTGCTCCGTGTCAACCTGCACTCCCGCGGAACCATGGTCTGCTGAGCTGTTTTGAAGGTGATGTTGAAGATCGGTAAACAGAATATGTTTTGATGGGGACAGATCACGCGTCCGACGAAGTCCCTATCTGTTTTGATGGCCCTTTCGATCTCTGCC
This sequence comes from Toxoplasma gondii ME49, assembly GCF_000006565.2. NCBI lineage: Eukaryota > Apicomplexa > Conoidasida > Eucoccidiorida > Sarcocystidae > Toxoplasma > Toxoplasma gondii. The sequence goes on from NC_031469.1 coordinate 1,957,657, forward strand.
GCATTCAGCCACATGAGACTTTTTGACGACTTCACTCGCGTGTCAGAACTCAATGAGAAATAACAGAAAGGGTGCTTGTATCGACAAGTTTGCCGTTTCTCCCGGAAAGGAAAGCAGCGGCTGCTCACGCGGAGCAGAAACAGCAGCTTCACAAGGTGTTTCAAGACACTACTGCCGTAGTCAAAACAATTTCGGCGCCGAAGTGTGACAGTTTGTTTCCCCGTTGACATCCCCAGTACCTGAAGCGCGTCCTCCGGACTTTGCCTCGAGAAGACCATTGCCTACGAAAAAGTCGATGCTGGCCGAACTGTGTTGAATCGTGAGGCTTCTTGGTCGCCAGAGAGTTTCAGAAATTGTTTTCCCCACCAACATAACCCTCCGTGACTCCATAGTCAAAGCGTCTTGTCTGAAGCCGTTTTCCACCTGAGTCTAGTTGATTTGAACATTCCGTGTCAGAGCAGCTTTCGACTTTTTGTCGTGTGTCTGTGGTTTTGTCCGCGACTCAAGACTTTCATCCCGACATTACACCTGCCCTCACGCACGAGACAGCGTGGTTTAACTCAAACTCGCAGATTCCGCTGTTCGTTACCGTTATCGATGGTAAAAGCTGAGGTAAGGGTAGCTGTGTGGAGACGCTTCCGACAAGAGGTAGTTTCTCAGCGAGTGTTGGAACGATGTGCAGATGTACGAGACATATCCAAAAGTCGCTCTGCGTGGTACTCCGTTTGGACAGAAGCCACGAAATCACTGCGTGCTTCCCGTTTTTCTACCCCGTAGAGACTTGTGTCACCCTTTCTCGCCTCGCTCTCAAAAACAGTGTGTACCACGCGCCGACGCACACGGGCTGGCGCTGGCTGTCGATCTATGCATCCAAGATAGTACTTCGTTCCGTATGTGCAGGAGGCAGACTTTTCCGCGCACATTTTAACTTGTTCCATCAGCCTGAACAAACGAAAGAGGAACTTGATAGCGTGGCGTTTGTAAGACACACAGTGCTCAGACGCATCGTCACTCGTCATCTTCAAAAAGAGCTTCATCGCGACCACTTCCAGCGTCTTCTTCATTTCTCTGTTGCTCCCGCAGAGTCTTCAGAACCCGCAAGGCGTCTTCCTGACCAGCATTGTCAGTGTCCCTGCCACTGACATGGTCGCTCCCCTCGTCCTCGCTGCTTTCTTCTCTTTTTCGCAGGCGCTTCAGCCGAGCACCTCCAGTGCGTTTTTCCTCGGAGTTTCGCGGAACGTCCTCTTCACTTGCCTCGCCTTCTTCGTCAGCGGAGGCTTCTGGACTCCGTCTGAACTCCAGGTCGTCTCCACTGTCGACGCCGGGTCTCTCCTCTCTCGAAGCGCGTGGCTTCCTAGACGGCACAGGAACGCCGCTCTCCAACACACTTTCTTCCCCCTCTAGGGTCGACCCCATTTTCTTCTGTGCCTGCTCAGCCGCCTGCGTGTTCGCCGTCACACATGCATCGATCCACGCTCCGTAAATGTCGATCGGTTCGTCGAGTCGATTGATTCGCTTCTCGTACGAAGTCCCACAAATCCGGCAACCTAAAGTGCCGATATTCCGCCCGCGGTCCCTGCACATTCGCGCGCCACAAACAGAAACAGAGAAAAGATTCGGCGAGGCTATCCGGACAAACGACCGGAAACACCCGACACTGCAGGAAAGAAACGCGTTCTTAGCACCCAAGTGGTCGTCAAAAAGTCTTTAAATGGAGAGGATAGGTGATCATTTGGGTGTGGACTCGGATCTCTGGACACCCGAAAGAGTGCTACTACACAGACTCTCAGACCGCGATGCACTATGAACATACCGCCGTGCTGCGGCTCTCCTTCAAAAAGGAAAACACGGAGATTGCGAAATGCGATGTAGCTACAACATTTCAAGTAAATGTTGTCTCTGTTACGCCGTGGTCTTTGACTACGGCTGTCGGGAGAGACTTTCTCTGTCGCCGCAGCAGATCGTTTTGCCAAGAAAACTTGGAGTTGCCTAATATTAGAAAGAAATTTACACTGTGGCATAGATCTTCTCTGCACACTGGGCAAGCAGCAGTCCACATGAGCCGGGCGAAAATTCCCAGAGCAATAAACCTCCCTCTTCTCACATTTTCACGGCGACCGCTCGCGGATGGCTGCAGAACGGGCAGTCAAACTCTTTGTCAAGTTTAGGCAGCTTGTTTTTCTTCGGCTGCATGGCCTTCGCCTTCCGCTTCCCCATGGTGAACAGAAAGAGAAGTGTACGCCTGAAAACGAGTGGTGAAAAGGTTTTTCTCCCCGTGTTTTACAGAGCCGCAGAGTGTGCGGAGCCGGTCCCGACACCCTCGGATGTCTCGAGCGAAAAAACGCCGTCACGTCTCTCGCACAAAACTCCGCAGACTCTTCCCTGTCTCGTTACAATTGCGTGGACGAGTGCTGGGATGGTGGAGGCGGCTGCGCTGAAGATGCGAACCACCGCCCTGCGTCGACCAAGAAACAGTCCTGCTGAAGCGACACGAACCTGCAGGGCGTTCAGCTTGAGACAAAGGCCACAACAGCGGAGAGAAAAGTTGAAGCTTTAGGCAAGGAGCATCGAACCGGGGCTTGCGGAAGAAAGACGTCGAGACGACGATGTTACTCAATAGTTTTCGAGACACGAGGCGGCTACGAACTGGTCGCTTCTCAGAAGGGTTTCTGCCCTGTTCCCGTAGAGAAGAAAGAAGGGAAGGAAGAAAAGACAGAAAATGTTCCTACCTCAGAAAACATTTTGGGCGTCTCGCTTAGAGTCTTTTTAGCACGGGTTTTCCTTCCGGCAACCGACGCATGCACACATGCATCGCCGGCAGCGTTTCTCAAACCTGAGTTTGCTGAGTGGAAAGGAGAGGAAAACGGACTCGCTCAGAGTCTCATTATTTTCGAGAAGGGAGCGGTTGCTTACGAGACCCTTCATTTAAGCGGATTCTGCGAGCAGATTTCGGCATCCACACGAGGAACTTTTCCTCCCAAGCAACTCTGTACGTCCCAGTCCGCCGGGAGGGAATACCCTACCCCGTTGTCGTCCCAGAAAGACGAACGGCATTTTCTTTCACCTGCTGTTGAAAGGACTCCTTTGCTAAACCGGGCGTAGGATAGCTATGGCCAGAACTCTCGTAGGGGTAGTAGTCTTCTTTGAGACAGAATTCCTTCGCGGCTTTTTCTGGGCAGCAGGTACTCGTGTCGCACCTCTTGACGTAAAGAAGCGACTACCAAAGAGAATGTTAGGGTATTTGTGCAGCTTGTACACTCCACTTGTTGGCGCTTTTTCGAACTAACATGCGCTGGCGATCGCTGCAACTCAGGAGAAGACGTTGCCACAGGTGACTGCACCCTCGGGTTGTGTGGGACTTTGTTGAATCGCGCTCTCTGAGTTTTGCGTCTTGCAGAGTTTGAAAAAAAGAGCTCTTTTACCACAAGAGAATTAGCCGTAGAGGATCAAAATTACGTCTTTTGAGACTCACCCGGAGGTGCCGCTCCGTGCTCAAAACCTTTTTCTCTCCATTTCGCTCCGTCCGCCAGGCCTCGATGCCCCGGTTTCTCGTTGAGATCTTTGGAGAAACAGCTGAAGAATGCCTACTCGTAAAAACAGTGGAGGACTTAACACAAGGTTCTGTACAAAATTCCAGATTCTCCTTTCGCCAATTATGTGTTCTCTGGACGCCACGTCTCCGCCGTGAAACAGAGACTCGCTCAACGGCGCCCTTCTCGGACCGCGATGATTCGTGGATTTTTAGCGGGGCCGCTCTCAGAGCAAGTCTTGGTGTCTCAACTCGTATTCCGTGCAAGTTTTTCTTGAACAGAGATCCACGCTCGAGTTTGCACGTCTTGCTTCATCGCGAAAAAAAAAACCAGGGCATCCTCGTTTCCTCCCAAAAGGAAAAAAGAACGATGCACATGGGAGGAAAGTCCACATCGACTGAGCCTGCACGGTTTAGAAGAAAGATACAGTGCACACACTCTCTTCGTTGCCGATTCAGTGCGGCAAGCGTCCTCACTGCCGCGAGCCTCTCCCCATTCTGCAAGATATTGTTGACGGCATACAACATAGTGTTGAAACCCACTCGCCACTTCCGGTGGCCCCCGTCACTGTAGTGTCCTTTTCCGTGATTGCCAAGACGCTGCGTGATGCTTTCCCATGCTTTCTGCCGAATGCGAAAGAACATTATATATACATCAACGGTAATCGATTTAGCCACGCTCCATTCACCCTTCACGCCAGACACTGCAGTCAGTCCACTCGATGACTTTCTCCACCGTTCTCTTCAGTTGCTGGCGCGTTTGTGCGACCTAGCTGCCTGACACACCACGACGGGTCGAGTTACGATCTGGCGGTCTTGTCTGCGTCGACCAGTGGTATTTCGACTTCGCATGGTGAACTGAATCAACGCATGGAGGGAGGAGCATTTATATGCTCCGCCTTCTTGTGATAACGACTCCAGAGTGTCTACCTCGACTTTGGGGACAGCTTTTAGAGGCATTCTTGCGTCTTGATACTATTTACCGGAGAGAACTTCAGTCTGTTGCTTGTACCGCGCACCATCGCGCTGGAAATCGCGTAAAGACGCTAGAAAACACCATTCACCCTATCTACCACTGTCCCCGACACAGAAATCTAGAACTCTCTTGACCAGGCGAGGCGCTGGTCTCGCCGAGAGGCCACCTTCCTAGAGGAAAATCGAAGCAGGCAGAACATTCTTTGCATGGTGCAGAAACTTGCTTCCAAGAACTTCCCATCAGCTGTACAGCAAGTGCGCTTGGTCAAAAGCCCAGACTTACTCCTCAACATACAGAAGCCGACACTAATGCACGCAGTTAAAACAAATGGAGTCACCCCGCGCAGAAAGTTAACATGCCCTGGATTCCAAGAAGCCGCTCGTTCACTTTTTCGACATTTTAGCAGGAAAGTGGCTTTTCGTTCTTGTTAGCTTTCAAAAGATTTTCGCTGCCCCGGCAAAGGCATACGATTCAATCAAGGGAAATCGTGTCTGTTTTTCTGGTAATCAAATGAGTTTCGCCACTGAGGTTTCACTGATACGTTCTCGACACCCCAAAAATGACTGCGTGTCACCAACCTCTCTTTCTTCTCTGCTCTCTGCTGCTCGTGTCTCGAGTGCTTTCACAGCTTGCTTCAAAGAGTCACACGCAGGATTTTTCTCACCCATTGTCTAGACAGCAAGCACATCCCCCCTGTTCCACTGCGCAGTTTCTGGCGTCTCCACAGAACTCTCATTTCCTCGAGAAAAAACGCGTCTGCTGTCTTTCCTGACTGCTCGTGTGTCTCCAAAAAGGAGAATGCGCACCAGAACAGACAGGTCTGCGTTCACGGGTCTATTCTACGCGACCCACTTCCACTGGCCATCGGGCTGCATCTGCAGCTTCTGTTGGGGTGTACGTACACGGGCGCTGAGTTGTTCATCCTTACAGCGCGTCGAGAAAGCGTTGCTTAGAGCCTCTGCATCTGCTTGTCGCGCGGCCTGAAGTCTCGCCTTTTCTCTCATCAACAGAGAATTTTCTCCCAGTCCTGGATAAACAGATTTCTCAGGTGCACTCGTCCCGAATCCACCTTTGTCGACAGCGGTTTCGTCGCGCGGAGGCAGAGGTTGCGACTGAAAGGCCGCGCCCCGAAAGAAGTCCCAGTAACGATGCAGCAGGAACAAGCCGCCGCCGAGAAGCAGCAGCAAAAGAAGAAGCCACTCGCCGAGCGACTGCGTGGAATCTTCTTCTTGCTCGAACTGCACCTCTCTCTTCAATTCTCTGCGGTCCTCCGACCTCGCGCCGGTTACTCTCTCGCTCTCGTGACCAGGCAGAGGTCGCTCTGACGATGAGGAGAAAAAGGCTGAGGGGAACAGCAGCGTCTCTTCTCCCTTTTCCTCCCTTCGCTGTCGGACTGCACCCGCGGGCTCGAGCGACAGCGAGACGATCTGTCTCCACTCTCGCGACTCGATCGTGAGCTGCGCGGCCTCTGGCGCTGTCCATACACTCCAGTTCCCCGTGCTCGCTTCTCGCTTATGGTGCCGACTCGCTCTGTCACCACTTGCGAGGTGCGTCGGCGACGTCGCAGCCGAGACACGAATCGCGAGCAGCAGGCCCCGCTGCTGTGTCTGGACAGTGTACGCCTCTGAGGAGACACTGACGTCGACAGAGACACGATTTCGACTCTGCTCTGGCGCAGCAGCTGCGTTGTCGGCGGCGACAGGAGGCACCGGATACACGAAAAGAGTCAATGGGAGCTGTGCGCCTGTCTCGGCTGTCGCGTGAAGCGCAGCAGAGCCTCTCGCAGGGTCGTCACTCCTCTCTTCGTGTACAGAGGCTTGGCGCTCGTCACCGAGGCTGCCGAGCGCATGCGCCTCCTTGAAGAAGTCTTCGAGCTCCTCGCTTCTCTCTTTCTCGGATTCATGTCCCTCGCCGTCTCCGAGCTTCTGCCTCTGAGTCGCCTTCACGTAGACGACCTGGGGCGCGGCCAGGCTCATGCAGCGAGCGTCGAAGAGAACTCGCATCTTCGGTTTGAACGGCAGGGCGAGACACGCACTCTGGAGGACGCGAGACTGGGCAACATCGGGTCGAGCGCCTCTGGGAGTCTGCACCGCAAAAGTCTCGAACAAATACCGAGCCCGCTGACGTAGCAGAGTCTCAGCGTCTCGCTCGGCGCCCCGCTCGTCGGCCAGGGAGAGGAGACGCGCTGGCGAGAAGGCCAGAAGCCGCGAAGCACGCGAAGTCTGCAGACTCACAGACACCGGCAGAGAGAACTTGGGGAGAGAAGAAGAGCTCTGGGAAGCTGAGAGAGTCGCCGGTCCGCAGGGCAGCGCGACAGACGAAGGTGCAGGTCCATGAGTTGTCGTTTCGCTGGGTGCAACAGAGGCGACGACGCCCGGGGTCGAGAGACGAAGGAGACGAGGCAGATCCGACCTCACAGACAGAAGTCGGCGTTCCTGAAGTGCACATGCATGCGCCACGAGAAGATCGCCCTCGTCGTCGAACTCGACGGCTCCAGAGACTCTCCCTTGCTCCGAGAGGCGCACCCCGACGGCTTTCCTCCTTTCTTCGCTCTCGAAAGACAGCAGCGGGAGCTGCGTCGTCTCCGCCACAAACAGCGGCGCCAGACGTGGGTCGCTCACGGCGCACTGGACGCTGCCGCTCGACTGTACGTACACCGAAGAGGCGACGTCTGTCCAAGTCCCGGCGCTCGGAGACGCCTGCAGACGGAAGAAGAGCACTTCACCTCGAGGCGAAAAGAGAGCGCTTGGTTCTTCTCGGTTGTTGGGAGTCTTCGTCTCTGTTGCAGGAATCCGCGACGAGAATGACGAGAAGAACAGTTCTCCCCTCCGACCTCCTACTTCTTCTGTCGCGCATGCGCCCAAGCTCTGAAGGCGAGACACCGAAAGCATCTCGCTTCCGCTCAAGGCCATCCACGCTGCAGAAGCGACGGTCAACAGCGGCGTTCTCTGCGACTCCGTCTTCTCCACAAAGTGGCCGGCACAGCCTGCCGCCGCTAGGAGACGAAGTTTCGAGGCTTCCTGAGTTCCCAACTCGCTGGCGCGCCCTGCGTCGCGCTCCAAATCTGGCGATGGAAGCACACCCAAGCGGAGGACGGCAGAGTTGTTCGCCGAGATGGTCGCCAGGCCAGGCGCCAGAGCGACGGCCGTCGGTCCCTCCACGTCGGAGACGTCGGGCGCTGCGGCGTTTGAGGCCGCAGACGCGAACAAACGAGCAGGGACGATTCGAGGTGTATGTACACTGGCGACGGCTGGGCGCGAGGAGTTCCAGACGGCGTGAGCGGTCGGACAGGCAAAGAACGGCGAAGAACAGAGCGAGGCCTGCACAGGAGTGGACGGCGAGAAACTCGCAGACCAGTCGAGGAAACCCACAAGAGAGAAGAACAGGGTGACCGACGACGGGACGTCTTGGGCCCTGCCGAACAGGGTGTACGTACAGCCGGCAGCGGCGTGTACCCCGCTCTCGTCCTGAAGGTCGGCCGTCTGTCTGTTGTCGTCTGGAGTCGCCGCACGAGACCTCGCGCTCTGTCTCGGTTCGCAGCTCTCCTCACTCGCTTCCTTCTGCCGTCTGTACACCTGCTGCTCGCGCCACCAGGCGCTGGCTAACTGTTTCCTGAGCAGCGAGAAGAAGGCGCTCACGCCGTCGACTCGAAGGAGGAAGTCGCTGAGTTCGCCGTCAGCCTTTCCTCCCTCGCTCTCCTCTTTTTTGGAGACCAGAGCCGCGAGCACAGCTGGCACATCGTTCAGAGTGACCTTGAGCGAGAGAGAAGACGCCACGAGAGCCGGCGAAGAAGCGCCTGCACTCGAGGCAGTCGGCCGGGAAGAGGGCCGCCCGGTACAGAGTGCGAAGCGCTGAGGCTGTTGTGCATCTGTCTCCTCGCTGAAGTGCAGCAGCGGCTCTCCGACGGAGAAGGCCGGGGAGAAGGTGGAGGCGGCTTCGAAAAACAAGGACGCCGGGCGTCTCAGCAGCCTGAACAAACCTGCGAGCGAGAGGTGGAGACTCTGGGCAAGCGAGGGCGCGACGCGATCCACGAGTCGGGCAACCGCATGCACGGAGACGCACCCGGAAGAAGCGGCGACTTGTTGCACCTCCTGCCAGACAAAGTCGGGGAACAGATGCACCGGCGGGCCTGCAGATCCCCCCGCCGTCCCTAGAGCACCCTTCGCCCCCAGAGCAAGCAGCGCCGAGAGCAGCGGCTGCAGGCGGAAAGTCAGCCTGAAGGACAGATGCGGCCTCACGCGGTGGACGTACACCCTGGAGTCTGGCAGCACATGCACGACGGACCCCGGGAGTACGGGGACTGCCTCGGCGGAGGCGAGACGACGCGCAACGCCCGGCGACGGAGACGCTCGACTGTCTGTACAGACGAGCACGGTGTCGGAGAGGAAGGCAGGAGCGAGAAGGAACACAGTGACGGCTGCGCATCCTGCCTGAGTCGCAGACGCCTGCAGCGCCACGACTGGCGCTCCAAAGGGATGCCACGAGTCCCCGGCCTCCACCTCCGCGGAAATCACCGAAGGGTGCGAGGAGAACACGTCCAGTCTACAAAACAGAGAGAAAACAGCCACCGAATTGCATGCAAAGAAACGCACAAACCGACAGGAGGGAACCTGAGAAGAAGGATGCACGAAAAGAGACAGACTGCATGCACAGATCTGGAATCCAACGACAGACGGTTTGTGCAGAAGTGACGGGTGCCCAAAGGGTGACATTAGGCAGAAAACTTCCCAATTAAAACTCTTTCAAGATGAAGATTCGCACTCGCCCATCGGTTGGGCTTCTGGAGTCCACGAGTCTTTTCTTCTTGAAAGTAACATTGGAAACAGAGACGCGGAAACATCGGAAATCCGTTCAAGAAGAACTCGCGCTCACATCCCTGGAATGTCTAATTGGAGTTACCAGGGATTTCTGCTTCTCATTTATTCTATATGCTCGGCCTTCTTCCAGATGCACCTTCTGTTCACAAGCATTCGCAATTCCATGTGTTCCCCCTCCTTTCTCTCTTCCTCTCTCTCCCCCTCTCTGTCGACGGGTCTCCACTCTCTTCTTCTCTCTCCTCAATAACCGCATTCGTCTCCGCCATGCCGCAGCTGCTCCTCCAGTTCGTCTCCTTCGTTTTCTCTGTTTCCTCACCTAATGTCTGTCGGGGGCAGGACGCGGCGTCCCAGTGCATCTTTCAGAAGAAGCTCGACGCGTTGTCGGCCGCCGAGGCCCATCGTCCTCTCCCGCAGGCGAAGTTCGACGCTCGCAACGGGAGTCACATCTACTCTGGCGGTGAGCCACAAGGCTTGATCCCTCGCCTCACCTTCTTCTCTCGAGTCCTTGTCTGTTCGCCCTGCCTCGGGAGGACGCGCAGCGAAGGCGCGGGAGGCCGGTCGGGCCTCAATCTTCAGCAGCGCGGCAGCCAGGGAGGACGAGGTGACAAAGCCGCCGTCGCCGGGAAGCACTTGGAGAGCAGTTGGCTCTGCACAGGAGCATTTCACCTCAGATTCCAGGCCTGACTCTCGAGCTGCTTCGGGAGCCTTCGGCAGAGCCTCCCGCGGCCTCGACGCACAGACGCACGCAGCATCCGGCAGAGGAAGGACGCGCAGGACACAGCACGGCAGGCGATACTCCGCTGCAGGCGCCACCAGCAACGGCGAGGAGAGCGAAGAAGGGGAAGCGGAAAAGAGAAAAGAAGAGACAGAAGAGCGAGGAGAAGAGAAAAGTTCTGTCCACCATTCGGGACCAGACGGCTTCGTAGCCGGGAGCGGCGAGAGACCTGCGACTGCAGAGGCGACAGTCGAGAAGGACGAGAGCGGAGAATCCAGAAGACTCTGGGAGGACGCAGGAGTCGGGGAGAAGGGAGACGGGGAGACGACGATCGAAACCTGACGGGCGAGAAGAGAACAGAGGAAGATGGAGGTGAGAGTGACAGAAGGCAAAACGGCGAACAGACAAAGTGGAGGGTAGAAAACTGGAAAGAAGTGAAGGCGATAAGTTCCCGGTTTTGAAAGAAGTCGGAGAGAGAAAGCGAAACGCCGCTGAAGTGGAAACGACCCTCGGGTGTCTGTACACCAAACGCTTTTCAGAGTCTCCGAAAAGGAAGAACGACAGATATCGACAGAATTCCGACGGACTGAGAACGACACATGGGGCCAGAGAGCAACGAAAAACTCGATTTCAAAAACATAGATACGGTAGAGATGTCGTTTTAGGAAAAGAAGGACAAGTCCGCCGTTCCACAAGAAATGCATGAATACGTGAGTCGAAGACAGATGTCGGCTCTCTCTGGGGCAAGGGAGACCAGCCAAGTTTGTTCGTTTCTTGTTTCAATTTTGAAAATGCGTTTAGCTCACAACTACATGCGACCCTTCCAGCACACGCTATAATCCTCCCTCGTCCTCTGTTTATCTCCCTCCTCAAACAGATTTACATATGCTCACATTCCAACCTGTATGCGCATCTACAGAGAGAAAAGAAAGAGAGAAAGAACTCGGACATCTTGATAAACACACGACCTCCATCTCGAGAGACAAAGAGACAGACTGGCTGAACTAGGTAGATAACCACGGAAAGAGAACATTAGGCATCTGTAACGTTTGCGTAGGACATACACATCAGTAAAGCGACTCCTATGTGGAAGGAGGAAAACGCAACAGAAAGATAACCCACGACAAAAAACATCACTGCTCTCACATACAGCTGCAGAGACGAGACCTGCTTTCACAGCATGTCCGCCGTCTGCAGAGAGACCTGCATACCTCTGTTTCCAGGAAACTGCTTTTCGCTGCGCGGCTTCCGTCTCGCTGTCGTCTGGCAGAGCACTCGACGCGGAGATGCAAACGAGCTGTCCCTGATCTCAAGCCGACGACGGAGACACTCGGCAAGCTTCCTGACAGAGACTGCCGGAGGCTTGCAGCAGCCGCAGGCAGCGGCAGAGCAGAGGCATTCGTGCATGCGGCGCCAGAAAGCTCAGAGAACAAGTCCATGGCGCTCGGATCCAGCAAACCGACGACGGAGCTCGACTCCACCACCCGCCAGCTGTACGTACACACCGACGCAGTGGCTGGCGGAAGAGCAGCGAAAGGGCCTGAAAAGGAGGAAAAAGGAAAGTGAAGACAGAAATGAAGACGTAAACAGGAATAGGACGAACAAGCAAACATCGGAGGCACTGAGTCGACAGAAAAAGAGACTGTCTCTCAGGAGAAGGGTGGAAAGCAAGACTCGCAGCCTGTGCCATCGACAGTGCTCGGATCTCTACACAGCGGCGATCAGGTGGGGACCCTTTGCAAAGCAAGGCGAACGTCCAAACGATGGAACCCACGAACGTTTTTCAGAATCAAGTCGAGGAATGCTTCTCAAAGCCTTCTTGCGCATCTGTCTCGCTGCACCCTTGAAGCAACACCGAAAGAGTCTTTTAGGGCACACCACGACGCAAAGGCGCATGTGCGCCAAGTACAAAGCAGCCACACAAAGCCGCTTCATTTCTGCCCCGACTTTGTGTCGTCCGAAAATGTATTCAAGGTTCTCGCTCTGTGGACCTTTTGTCATCCTTGGGTGAGCAGCATTTCCTGTTTTCCTCGACGTCGCAGCCTCCGCTTCCAGCCGACATTTGGAACACAAAAATCCAGTTCGATGTGCCTTGGGGTTACCACGAGGAGACGTCGTCTCCGTCGCACGCCGTTCTGCGTTTCCCTTCAGCTGGAGACTCACCGAAGAGCTGAAGCTTTCGTTGACCTTCCGAGGTCGCTCTGTCCACGCCAGGACCCGCGAGACGGCCTGTGGGCGCCGTCAGGTGACCCAAGTTGAATTCTCTGCCCTCGGAGTCGTAGAGAAGCGCATGCAGTTTCTGGACGCTCTCCAGGCCGAGCTGCAGAGTCTCTTCTTGCAAAAAAGAGTCTCCTTTGCGTGCTGCTTCCCCCTCGCCGCCCCTCTCAACGGGGGTTCGTTCCAGCGCTCCCATGCGCGCGGCGTCGAGTCGGTGGAGACTACGACCTGGCTCGCCGACAAATCCGTTTCCCCCCGACACAGACCGTCGCACAACCACACGCGTCGGCAGAGCCACAAACACTTGCACCGTTGCTGCAGCGCGCCGCAAGAGGCGCGTTCGCGGTGCGGAGACAGCTGTCTCCTCGGCGGTCGGGTCGCCTGCATGCACGGTCACGACAGCTGCGCCCTCTTCTCCAGTGACGAGTTCCACGACGCGAAACTCTGTTTCGTCCAGTGTGTCTCCTCTCTCTCTTCTCTCTCTCGACTCCTCACTTGCCGCGTCGGAAGTGAGGACGAAGCCGCCGTCTTCGACGACCTGAGCGGCCACTACAGCTGAGTCCGAGGAGACACAGCCGCGGACTGCGCTGAGGCGCGAAGATCCCCCCCTCTCGGAACTGCGGCTGTCTCTGCGTCTGCAGGGGCCTCCGCGAACGGTCAGTTGAAGAGAGTGACCGCCGGGAAGCAGAACGAGAGAGGCGGGAGAGACCTGGAGCGGTGGATACAGCGCGAGCGTCATCTCGGCGCTGACAGGCGTAGATACACCCGACGCATGCGTAGAGAGCGCAGGTTCCCAGTTCACGGCCCGGACCGAGAGGACGAGCTCCGCGTCAGGTTCGAAGCCGTCGACGAAGAAAAAGAAGTCTGGGCAGTTTTGCTTGAACCTTTCTCCACATCTCGTTTCCGACACCAGAGCCTCGACTTCCGCTTGCCCAGGTTTCCGTTCGTGCGAGTGACTTCCACGACGAGAAGGAAAGAAGTCGAAGCTCCTCGTTTTGTGTCGGAAGGAGACAGTTGCAGACATATCTGTTTCCTCCTTTGAGAGCTGCGCCTCGACCTGCTGGGCTTCTGCAAGCCGCCCGTCTCGCACGCGGTGTACGTACAGCCAGCCGGGAGTGGTTGCATCTGGCGTCTCTTCGCGGCCTTGGGAGGCGGTCTGAAGTGTCTCTGAGCGCGGCGTTTTTCGCTTTTTCGAAATCGTCAGAGTCAAGTCCATCGCCGGGTAAAAGGCAGGCGCGAGGCGCTTCCCGTCTGCGGCGAACGCCCTCACTTTCACACCATACGCCTTGCCTTTTTCGACTTCCCCCCAGGCACCCTGAATCCAGCCTCCCTGCTCGCCTCCCTGCTCGCCTCCCTGCTCGCCTCCCTCTGCCTGCTCACTTCCCAGCAGCGTCGCTGGAGGCGACACTGCCAGAGACACACGCGCGACGCGGAAAAACTGCAGCTCGAGCGCCGGTCGCGTCTCTTTCTTCTGCCCGGCCAAGAGACGCTCTGAACGCGGATGGTCGCCGAGGACGCTGACGTCATCGACTGCGAGGAGGCCTGAGGCGACAAAGCCGCCGCTGCTTTCTCGGCCGACTTCTTCCGAGGGAAGAACGAAAACCTCCTGACTCGTCACAGGACATGAAGGGGAACAGACCTCCTGGGTTGGCCACGAGAACGGGGGCTCGAGACGGAGAAGTGGAGACGCCAAGTCTCCTTCTCTCTCTGTTTGCGTCGCGCCGAGAACAAGAGTCGCGACATCCAGGCCCTCTCGAGGGAGAGCCGGCAGCGGCCTCTCCTTCTTGGATGCGCTGCGGTCTCTGGAGTCGAACAGGTGGCGAAAGAGCGAAGAAAAACGCTGCACCGTCGCCTCCGGAGATAACGCAGAACAGACGCCTGAGTTTGCGTCTGCCAGCAGCCGCGGCCCAGGCGTTTCCGTGTACACCCGAAACGGCGCGGTCGAGGAGACAGCGGAGACAGAAGAGGCAGGCAAGACCTTGAGACGGGTCTGAGGCGAGGTGAACTGCAGGAGGAGACGATAGACCATTTTCGGATGGTAGAAGAGCCGCAGAGGTGCGAATGAAGCTTCTTTTACGGGCGGAAAGAATCCCGGGAGAAACGCGTTCGACGCGAGAAAACGCGGAGGCGGCAACACAACCAGAGAGAGAGTGGACGAGAGAAGATCGTCCCTCCACGCTGAGGTTGTGCTGCCGTTTTCGTGAAGAGCTTCTCGAGCTTCCTTCAAACTCCGCAGCAGCAACGCCTGGTCTTCTTGCCGCAGCGCGGTGTCCCCAGCCATGCTCTCGGCGGTCGGCCACTGCAGGTGAACAGACAGTCTGTGGACCCCACAGCAAGACGTCGAGTCCACCTGCACGGCGGCCGCTTCGGCGGAGCCGATGAACGCGTCTCTGGGGCGCTCATCCACGCGCGAGTTCCCCCGACCGACGCGAGTCTCCAAGTCGAAAAAGGAGACCAGAGACACCCCCTTCGGCCCTGTCTCCGCGGTCGCGCCCTCGTCGCCAGCTAGGCTCCACGCGCTCGACGCCGCGAAGGACGTTGCGTTCACCACAGGCTGCAACAGGGCGTCGTACGCGACCGCCACGAAGCGGTGGGTCGCGCCGCAGCGCAGAAAGAGACTCGGCGCGGAGGCGAAAGGAGACACTGGAGACACCTGTGGGGAGGCGGCCGCCGGGGCAACAGGGAAGGCTGCGAACGTAACGGGTTCAGGAGCCGCGACGGTCGCGCTCGGAGTTGAGAAGGCAGGCAGTGGAAAGATTTCGAGGTGGCGAGGAACGGAACAGACGATCGACAGTCTGACTGACGTCGAGACGGAGTGTCTGCAGAGGAGCCAGGCAAACCGTGGAGAGAGAGAGAAGAGAATACCGAGAGAAAAGACTCGAAACCCACAAGGCATGGCGCAGGGAATCCCCTGGCAACGCGGACCCGCTCTTCTTCCCTACGAACGTCTGGCGGATGTATCTACAGCCATCCAGAAACACTGAAGCGGAGGGGACGACATACATCGTCAGAGTCAGGAGCCAACATCCATCGCTACACAACTACGCATACGCAATCACATCTACATCTATATGCGTCTATCCATATATATATATATATATATATATATATATATATGGATAGACGCAGTGCTTCATGATTCGGTAGTCGCTGTTCTATGCACAAATAAACACAAACCACGTACCATACACACACGTACATATATATATATATATATTTGTTAATATATCGGTATGCATTTATATTTATGTATCTATATGTATCTATGTTTAAGACTAGGTCTTTGCTTCGATCATTTGTTTCGCATGGTTTGCTTACACATGCACGCCTTGCTTGGGTCGATTAGAGACTTCCAAGAGGATTTTCGCAGGCGTATCTCCAGGCCGGAGGCAGACAACGCGGACACTGCGGTCTCCGTTAAGAATCGCGACCTCGGCAGCAGTGCCTTGTTGGTCGGCGCGTTCGACTTCTCCCCTACGGACCTGCGTGTACACCGCAGGTCTCTCGGGCGGTCCGCCCTTGGTGAAGAAGGTGAGGGATGCGCCGACGGCGAGAGAAAGGACATTGTCATCTCGCGCGTTCCCGCTCAAAGAGGCGCCGGCCGCGAGCGCAGCCACGGGGGCGCTGTAGAGCAGGGCCGACGCGCATGTAGGACAGGCGTCTCCCGCCGGGCGCTGGTGCTCAACGCCGGCGGCGCCTCTGTCGCGCTCGACGCCGCCGTTCTCTTGAAGGCCTTGTTCTGCGCTTCTCGCTGAACGTGGAGCCTGGAGAGCTGCCGCGTCCGGAGACGCTTGCGGAGACACGGGGAGAGGATGGAGAAGCCGATCCAGACGCACCCACAGTTCCAGAGGAGGAAATACGTCGACTGTCGCTCCTGCCCTCAGAGCGGCGGAGGGAGAAAAGAAGACTCTCGCAGATCCCGAGGCCTTTCCGGTCAGCCGAAACACCCCACAGGTGTAAGGAACAGATGCTCGCTGCGGGGGACAGACGCGCAGGAAGAAGGCGACAGGCAGTGAGTTCATCACGAGACGACAGGAAGGCACTGTGCTGGGCAAAGACGCAGCGGAAAAAGAAAGAGCAGGGATTCCAATGTGAGAGAAAGACACACACGCACAGACACAGACACAAGCATGCTCTCAAGTGGAGCATGCAGAAAGAATGGAGCAACACAGACGCGGTCTCTGTTGCCGAAGAAGTTGTGCTGTCACGTTGTCATTCTCATAGACTTGTGTGTCTCCATATCTCCCCCTATCTCCATTTCCGGTCTCTCTTGAACTCTGTGTACCTACACCTACACGAAAACAAGTACGATCTTTGTGTTATCGTAGATCGATGCAGACATCTGGTTTCAGTACCAGTGGTCAAAAGGAGAGTGCGAAAACGTCGCTGCCTAAGACACACCATGGGGTGTCGATGGACAAACAGAGAGCGACCTGTCTCGTCATCGATCGCGTCGCTGACTGCAGGAAAACTGCCTTTTCTCACTCTGTCTTCCTACGTTGTTTTCCGCCCAGAAATCGACTGTTTGTTTCTCTCCCCTCGGTTTCTCGACACACTGCTCATAACAAAAACGCGGTTCGGCCGCGTGAGTGGCTCCGTACCAGCTCCTGAATCATCAAGATATCTGGCTTGTCTGTCCAGAGGCGCCGCTTCTCTTCGCGTTGCTCTGCCGGGGGAATCAGATTCGTGCAGTTCGCGAACTGGAGGGGGAAGCGATGGAGCGGGTGTCTCGACACCTCATTCGCGTCTCCGTCAAGTTCCTTCCCCCACTCGGAAGCTGCGAGTTGTACGGCCCGAGCTGCGTCTTCCAAACTCGTTTCTGAAGAAGAGAGAGAAGGCTGCGCGAACCACTGCGATACCTTCGGCGGCAACGCGAGAGTCGACGGAATGCGAGCAAAGGCCGTGACGATCGCCTGAGGAAGGAAAAAGCGGAGAGCACCGCGATGCAACAGTTGAAACATGAAAAATGGAGAAGAGCTTTGAACGAGAGAAGTCGAGAAGAAAACGTACATCACGTTTGCTCCTTTCTCTCTTCTCTTCCCCGGATCTCTACTCTCTCTCGTCTCTCTTTTTCTCAATCTCGCGTTTTCTTACTCTCCCTTCTCTCTCTCCCTCTTTCTCGCCTCGCTTGTTCGCACTCGCTGTCCGGTCTCCCTTCTTCTCCGTTCCTTCTCGCGGTCTTTTGTCCGCGGACGTACGATGGCTTGCATTGCATCTTGGCGATTTCGCTCGGAGGCGTCCTGGCCTCCGCGCCGCTCTCTGGCGTCTCTGCGCATGTCCCCTCGCACATGGTCCTCGTTCGCCCGGCTCTCGCCAATGAGGAAGGAGTCGAGAGAAATCTCCACTCTCTCCGGTTCTGCGATGACGACGAGGAACTCGAAGGCATTCTGAGGCTGTCGCGCGTCTTCGAGGCGCAGCACCACGACTCCGGTCTCTCCCGGACGACGTTTCCTTGTCTCTCCATCAGACACTGCTGGGTTCTGCAGACGAAAACGCTGTCGAGAGTCCCTCGAAGAAGGACGTGCCGCGCGAAGACCTTTCTCGCCCCATACAAAAGGTGCAAGCAGCTGCGACGATTCAAACGGTGGGGACTCAGGCGACGCCGGCAGCGAGTCCACGGAAATCAACGAAGCATCTGACGACGTCAACGTGTACGCGCCTGAAGAAGGAGAGAGCAGAAAAATCAACGGATGAAGGAAACGAAAAGGAAACGCAGAGGCGACGCAAAGACGGCCAGGAGACAGAGAGCCCTTTCCCGTTCTGGAGCAAACGGAGAAAGTTCGTTTTTCGTCCAAAGATTAAAAGAGGAGGGACCTTTTCCTTCCCAGAGAAGGAATGAAAACGAAGACAGTGCTTTCTTGTAAGAGAGCAAGAGAGAAGAAAGAAAACGCTCTGTCGAAAGCGACATCTCGCTTTCACACATTAGAACTCAAAGGCACGATCCCCTTGAAACGAAAGCCGAGACTGACACGACGAGGTGCTCTGTCGAGGCGCGGAAACCACGCGCGGCAAAATGTTTTCGATTTCCTCGTTTCTCTGCTCGATTCTGGCACTGAAGAATCGCCGCTCTTCTCCACTGTCTCATCGGACAACGCATGTTTTCACTTCGGTCGTCGCCGCTCTATATTGTGAGTATCTGTGCTTGTGCGGGTGTCTCGTTTTTGCCCTGGGAGTGCAAGGGTGTGAGTTTCTCCTCCAGCCTCCGTGTTCCTACAATGGAACTTCAGGCGTGATCTCGATCTCCGAGATCTTTTCAATCTTCTCGCCCTGTCGAGCGTCAATCGCGCGCGAACGCGTGGAGTCGTCTGGTCTCGCTTGCTCTCGAAAAGGCGCAGAAAACGGAGACACTCAGACGCCTCGGTCCCCCGCTCAGCCGTCCGGATTTCGCGCTTACCTGATCCGCCCCATGGCTCGACGACGAAGGAGTGCAACGGAGGGAGCAGCAGCGGCTGGTCTGAGGAGAGCCGGACGCCGAGCTCTTCCTCTCCTCTCTCTCCTCGCGGTCGAGGAAAGAAGAGGAGGAAGACCGGATCCACCACACGGAAACGAAGAGACAGAGACAGCGGGACCGGCGGCTCCCAGAAGGCCTTCGCCCCCGAGGCGCGCGACCCCACATGGAGCAGCGAGGCTGTCAGGCGCCCCTGCGACCGCTGAGAAGCCGAGAACCATGCCATATGCTGAAAAAAGGAAAGTCAAAGCAAAGACACGGGAGAAGAGGAGTACCGTGACAAGACGAAGACATGGCGAAACGGAGCAGTGGAGAAAACGCAGAAAACAGCAACGAAACGCCGGTGACGTGGAAGAACAGAAGCAGGAGGACAGAGAGAGAAGAAAGACAGAAGAAGGAGAGAGAAGAACAGAGAGAACACCAGGAGAAGAAGAAAAGAGGGGAGGGATAGGCCCCCAGATGCAGCAGGGAGAACAGACGAGAGAGAAGATCGACGCAAAGCAGTTGGGAGACGAAACGCCAGAGAGAAGGAGCGCGACACGAGCGACGAAGTCACGCGTAGGCTCGACAGCGTCAAGAGAAAAGAAACCACCCGCCAGAATGATGACTCTGCAGCCAAGAGTCAAAGAAAAACAGAGAACTCCATGGCCAGATGCCATGTCTTTCGCGATCCGCCACCACGCTCCCCAGACTCTCTGTTCTCTTCGTGGAGTCGTCGTCGCTCTCCACGATACGCAGTTTCTCCTCTCCCTCTTTCTCCCTTTCTCCCTTTCTCCCTTCCTCTCTTTGTGTTCAGACGCCTTTTCTCAAGTGAGCAGAGCGCTCGAAGAGACAACAACGAGGAAACTCCTTGGATATTCGCGCGACAACGCACAGCAGGCTGGACCTGCGAGTCGTTCTTGTCGACGCGTCCTGCGTCGAACTGCGACGAGTGGAGGGGCGACTGTTTGAGGACAAACGCCGGCCCCCTGGAGGCTGCAGCAGCTCGTGCCTCTCCGCCTCGTCGCTGGTTCGTCAGTTTGCCAGTTCGCGATCGCGTCTCCTTGCGACATGGCCGGTGCATGACGGCGTCGAGCGACCGCCGGCCTCGTATTTTGCGGTCAACGCTGCTCACCTGTTGCCCAGATCCTTTCCTCTGCAGGCCGCAGCTCTGCGATTCCGGACGTGACTCGGAGGCGTCATCTGCGGACTCTTCTTCTTCACCTTCGTCTTCACATGTCCAGTGAAACACCGCGTTTTTCGGAGTGGCGACCGCCAAGAACTGCGAGTCTTCTTCCACCGGACTGCGGCTCAACGCCTCTCGCGCCTCCTTCTCAACTGGCTCTGTCGCGAGGGTCTCTGTCGCGAGTGTCTCTGTCTCTCGCGGTGCGGTCTCTGGCTGCCTCGGGATCGAGACGAGCCGCGGCAAACCTCGGGCGAGCATCTCGACTTTGAAAAGGTACTCTCTTCCCCGAACAAGGACCAGGACGTCGTCTTCCTCTTCGTCTTCGTCAACTGCGGCATCCCCCCCCAGTCTCGCCCTGCCTGTCTTCACGAGGCGCATGCGAAGTTCCTCCTGAGGTGCGAACGCGTCGACTTTCGAGTTCCTCTCCCCTGCCCCGCCGAAGGTCCAGTCGCGCTCCACCAGTCTCCGCAGCAATACGTCGTGCGACTCCTGCGCATCGCCGAGACTCCGAACTTGCTTCTCGACGGCCGCCGCGAGGCTGCTCCACGTCGGCTGGCGCTCGAGATCGCCGACGTCGTCCACGAAGACTCGCAGCGCCGAGGGAACGAGCACCTGGACTTCTGCATGCTGCTCCTCGCCGGTGCGGGTGTCCACGGCTCGCAGCAGACTCGCTCCCTCGAGTCCGAAGCGCCGAGCGTTCTCGCCCTCGCCTGGAAACTCTGGCGACACCACGCGGAGGAGTCCCGCGCGGTCGACGGCGACGATCGCTGACGCTCCTGCATCGGCGACGGCGCGCGCCAGCGGGAGGCGGTCCTCGGCGTCGAAGAGCGACAAGTCGTCGGCGGAGAATTGAATGTGCGGCGCAGGCAGCGAGAGGAAGGCGGGGCTCCGCGGGCGCGACACAGCGAGGCTGGAGACGCCGCCTCCAGAGACCGTTTCGCTGCTCTCCTGGAGGCGGAGAAGCCGATACTGGAAGACTGCGGCTGGCGGCAAGACCTGGAAAGCAGGGAGAAGAAGCACAGGCTCGTGGACGACGAAGGAAACGCGCGCCTCGCCCACATGGCGGTGTTCGTCGCCCGCAAGACGCACGGAGATGGTCGCCTTCCCCGTCTTCAAACCTCTGACCAAAAGCATGTCGCTGCGCCAGAACGGACCCGCCGCGCTGTCCGGTGTATGTACACCTGAGGCGCTCTGGCTGGAGCGCTCGACCCACTGGCGGGTGGCGGAGGCCGCCTCGGCGTCGCTGGTGATGTCTTCAGCCTGGAGGACGCCGCGTTCGCCTTCGAACTTCCAGATGAAGACCAGACCCTGCAAGCTCGTGAAAATGTTTCCTTCTTCGTCGAACGCGAGGACGCCGACGTCTCCAAGTTGACCGACTGCGAGGCGTCGGTCTCTCGTCCGAAAGGCGATTCGCGCGATGGGCGCGACGACCGCCTGCACCCGAAGCGCACTGGGAGATACCTGTCTCCCCGGAGAAGACGCCGGCCGCCCCGGCGAGGCAAAGATCCAGGAGCGACCGCGCTTATGCGGCGTGTGATGCGAGGCCTCGACGAGGACTCTGGGGAGACAGACACCCGCGCCGCTGGCCGAGAGCGAAGTGGAGGGGAGGAGACAGGCGGACGCCGGCTGCGAAGGCGCGCAGTCGGGATGGAGAACCCGGATCAGGTCGGGATGCTGCACCGACCAGAAGAAGCAAGGCGCGGCCGCGAGAGACGAGCCGTTCTCGACGATCAGCAGCGTTCGCACGGAGACCGACGCGGACGCGAGACGACCAGCCGCCTGAGCTGGCGAGGGCAGGAGCACTTGCGCAGGACCTATCTTCAGCTGAGGCTGCTCACTCGGCGCCGCACCCGCAGCGACGCCGGGAAGCCTGCCCGGCGCCGGCTTCTCAGGGTGGACGGCGAGAAGGAGAAGAGCAAGGAGCAGAAACAGGAGGAGGCGGGAGAGAGAGAACTTGAAGAGCAAGGCGGAACGGACGGCGGAGGCGCCGCTGGAAGGACCGCAAAACAGAGACTGAGGGCGCAGAGAAGAGGGATGCAGAGAGGTCGACGGAAACCCAGGAGAAAGAGCACAAGTCACCGCAGAAGAGAAGGCAGACGAAGAGACAGCGTCGAAGCCGGGCATGGCCAGAGGCGCCTCGTGGCGTCCGACACCGTCGAGCTGGACGGTACGGCGGCGCGAGGCCGCAAATGCGCGCATGTTTAGAGACAAGAAATGAAGGAAAAGCGGAAAGAACGAAGAGTGACGGCAGTAAGAAACGATGGTAGTGGAAAAAAGGGGAAAATTCGGGAAGAAATGAGACAAAAGAAAGACAAACTGAGGAGAGAAGGGGCGACGGAAGTGGGGAGTGTCTGTACACGAAAGCGGGTAAAAGTAGCGACAGTGTGAAGGAAAGTGAGACGCTGAGCGTACCGTTGATCTGCCGTCACACAGAAACAGAAGCCATGCGGCCGCCTGGAGGAAAACGATACACTGTAAAACATCAGATCGACGGCAAGCAGGTTGTGCGGACTTCGCGCTGACTGTGTTCGGCGATGCCTTTCAGATGTCGCAAGTCAGGAGAGAAGCGTGAGTCAGGCAAGAGGAGGAGAACGCAGAGAGGACGCGAGAAGTTGACAGCCTCGAGACGGTCGAAGACGCGGAGACAGTTACACAGCAAGACGCCATCGTTGGCCAAGAAGAGCGGCGCAGGCCGCGACCCGGTGAGACATCGGTTTCACCACTGTCAGCCGTCGTGAGCAGTCGAGGAAGGCGATGGTGGATGCAGGAGATCCGACGAAGCGTCCTCCTCACGAGCCGCCTGAAGAAGGACAGGGACGCAGCGGAGGGAGCGAGAAACGCGAAGAAAGAGGAGACGAAAGGCTGGGGGGGAGAGTGACAAAAGATGAAGGAACGCGTTCCGTCGGAGTCTCTGTCCACGGGAGGCGTCGTCTGTAGAGAGAGGACAGAAGCGACGTTTTCGCGGGCGACTCGGCGGCACCACACGCACTGCGGCGGAGTCTCAAGTTGACACACTGGCCAGATTCGCGAAACAGCGAGGAAAGATGTGAGCGGGATGAAAAAGGCGGACCTGCCGGAGAACATGCCGTCCAGCGTCCAAAAAAAGGCGACGAATGTGCCAAGCCAAGACCGTACGAAAAGACAAGGAGACAAGACGCCAGACAAGAAACTGTGGAGTGCACTCGCCGAGCACAGCGTCAGCGACAAGTCAAGAAGTTCGACTGGAGAAAAAAGACGAGAGAGCAATCGGAAACCCAAAAAATATATATGTGCATGCCGCTGAACAGATGGAGACTGCGGGTGGAGACGGTAAAGGCCCTTGGGTGGTCGAGAGAAGTCAAACAGACGCTCCCGCGTTTCCCCCAGTGTGTGTTCAAGCGTCTACTTTCAAAGCAGAAAGATTGTCTGGGCGTTCGCAGCTTCGCTTCGTTCTCACCGCTCCCCTTTTTTCGTCTCCAGAGAGACCCCCCCGTGGGCGGCGGAAGAAGCCTTTGCTGCTTTGCGGTTCTTTTCCGCGCGTCCCCACCCTGCCTCTCTCTCAGCGGTCGCTGGCGGAAACATCCACAAAAAGAAGAAGCGCGACTTCCTGCGGGGGAAGAGACGGAGAAGCGCGACTTTTTCTTCGGGACATCCTCTCGCCTTTGACTGGGAACTCGAGTCCTTCGTCTTTTGTCTCTCTTCACTCTCCGCCTCGACACCACCGCGACGCCTCGGACAGCTGGAAAAGTCGGAAAAAGAGAAGAACGAGAAGAACGCACTGGTTCGTCCAAAGCCAGCACGGCGGAAGTTTTTTTGACGGAGAAGCTGAGGAAGAAAAGACCTTCGGACGACGTCATATTGTTCTCTCCCGATTCCGACGTCAAAAATCTGCTCTCCCTCCGTCGCTGCTCTTTTTCTCGAGGGTGCCTGCTCTTCTTGTGAAAAGAGCGTCGAGATGCACACAGCTGTCTACGTCTGAATCCGTTCATCGGGTCGATCGGAAGGACAAGCATCGCGTCGGACATCTCTCAGTCGTTCTTCCTTTAGCGCCTGACTTCTGCTTTCTCTGATCTGCAGCTTCGAAGACGCACAGAAGACTCCGTTTCCTTTTTCCCCATCGGGCGACGGGGGGAAGAACGGACCCGCGCCCCCCGAGAGCTGCTCTCGTTTTTCCTCTTCGGTGTTGCGCATCACACTCGCTGTCTCCTCGTCTCGCCTCCTCTCTCCTCGATCCGTCGGATTCTCCTTTCCGTTCCTTCCCCTCCTTCCGTTCCTTCCCCTCCTTCCGTTCCTTCACTTCTCTCCTCTTTCTTTCGCTGCTTCTCCTCCCAGTCTCCTTTTCTCTGTCGCGGCGTCCTCTTCTCGCGCCTTCGCCTTCCCCTCGTGAGTTCCTCGCCGCCATGCCGAAGGTCCGGCGAGCGCGCCAGAAGTTCCATGACCTGCCGCCTCACTCGCGGCATTTGGGCGGGGATCCTCCAGAGGGCGGCGACGCGCTCGGCATCGGCACACCGAGTTTCCTCGCGCAGTCCGAGCGCTCGCACTCGACAGAGAAGGCCGGCGCGGAGAACCAAGAGAGAAGAGCGCAGGCGTCGGTCGCTTCACTCCTGCGCGGCGTCGGTCGAGGAGGCCGGGAAGCTGCTGTGAGTCGAGAGAAAATCGGAGCGACGCTCGACCAGTCCTTCTCGGGGCTGTCGAAGGGACAGCGACGGCGGCTGGCCAAGCGTGAGGCATGGCTCAGGAAATTCGACTTTGTGGGTTACGCGAGAGCAGTCGAGTCCAAGAAAAAGGAGGAAGAGGCTCGCGCACAGCCGCTGTTCAACTTCGAGGCGATTCGCGGACAACTGGAAGTGATCGGCGCGGAGAAAAGGCGCAGCGCGGACGCGGGTGCCACCGCGGGCGCCGTCTCTGCTCCCGAAAGAAGGGGGAAGATTTCCAGAAAAACGCATCAGCGAGTTGCGCGACGCGAACTGCAGCAGTTCGACGCGGTGCTGAACTTCCCTGCGTTCCGCGAAAGTCCACTGGCCGCCCTCAAACTCCACATTGAGAACTCCCTCAGCCTCCAGCGTCTCCACGCGGAAGAGACCGGAGAAACAGAAGGCAGCCGAAGAAAGAAGTCCGCAGAGCGGGGAAAGACCTCAGACGCTGCGCGCGAGACTCTGCGGTAGTGCAGGCTGTCTCACTGTCTCTCTCGGTGTCTATCTCTCTCTCTTTCTCTGTGGTTCTCTCTCTCTCTTTCTCTCTCTGTGGTTATCTCTCTTTCTGTGGTTCTCTCTCTTTCTCTGTGTGTGTCTGTGATGACCCGGTGGTCTGACAAAGAACTTCTCGGAAAGAGGTGACGAACGTTTGAAGCGTTTCTGTCGAGCGGGCGTCGAGCGCAGAAGGGATCGCCGCGCTAAGTCTCTGTCGCTCTCAGTTCTTTGCGTCTTTTCACCGAGCAGCCTTGGGCGAAAGAACGCGGACGCGCGCCGCACAGGTCAAACACACAGTTGGCTCGCAGCTCCACGCCAGATGCCGAGGCTCAGCATCAAGGTCCGAGTCCGTTTCCACTTCCATCTCAGCATTCACTCTGCACAAATTGGGGTCCAAACCGGCAAATGCATGCCAGAACTTGCCGACTGCCTCGAAAACTCAGAGTTGCACACACACAAACACACAGAAGACAGAAGACAGAAGACACCACCGCCGCGGCGTCGCTCGGAACTGCCGTCAGACGCGCGTGAGTCGTCTTGCAAGAGACGAATTTCTTTGAAGGTGCAGAAACGCATCCGGTCAGGGCTCGCCTTGCAAGAAAAATGGGTCGCGAGTTCTTCGGAGAATTGTCTGGTCAGTTCAACTCTCGCGGCCGCTCAGGCAGCACTCGTGATATTTCTTCTAAAAACGACGGTCTTTCTCGACCGAGTGGCGACGCAAAAAGCGGCGTTGCTTAGACGTTCTGCAGACAAACATGTCCACACATGTCCGGAGATTTTTTTTCAAACGTCTTGTGCCTACTTTCTATGTCTTTACGGTGACCAACTTTCATCGTGGGGCGTCGCTGTCGTTCCGAGGAATCGCGGACCCGATCTCCGCTGTTGCGAAAAAGACTTCAGCGAAATCCTTTCACACGCAGAGGAACGCAACAACTGCAGCTGGTGGACATCCGTACCGTACGGTGCCAACTTTTTTAGTGACGGCTTCGTTTGACAGTTCATGCGGTCCCGTGGCGACAGCGCGACTTCTTGGTCGAAAAGGACTGAAGAATTGCCGCCAGTCGTGCAGGGCAGGCGTTCCATTCTTCAAAGAAGAAAAGCTGCCTGTTTGTCATCACAAAAATATGCGAGCTCTTTGAAACATGCAACGCAGTCTGCCGCGTTCAAGAAGAGTGCCGGTGTTGAACGGTATGGCGCGCAAGTCCTTTTGACTCTTCTAAGCGGAGACCTGCGCACCATCCCAAGGAACAGAAAGAGCGTATTCTTCGGCTCAAAAAACCTGGAGGAGAGACCATCAGGAAGTCTCTCGACTTCAAACGCAGACTTACGAAGCAACGCGTTGTCACCGACACCCGACGACGGCAAGGGGCCGACGCGTCTGCTACAGCGGGGGATTCCGTCCAGTCGAAGATCCTTGGAAACAGGAACGACTCCCGTCCATCTAAGCACTGTAAAGACCGTCTCTCTGGCGCAAAAGGAAAGAGCAAAGACTTTCTTCTGTGTCAGAAATGCCGGCGGTGTGCACTCAAGTTCCACCAGACTTCAGAAACGCACTACCTCAGAGCGCGACCAACATAGTCGATTCGTGCCTTCTATCAAGAGTGGCATCCAGCGTGCTCTGAAGATTCAACAGTTGACGCCACAACAGGTAGATGTGTGATTTTCTCTACGGTATTTTTTTTCGCCTCCACGGTGTGCGAGAGTCTGTATACGGGGGGGTTGAAACGTCGGCTCTCTGAGGATTCGACTCGCGTTCAGCAGTTTTCGACCGCGGAGTGTCTGCGCTAAGTCCGTTTGTCTCGACAAATGCCTCCCTTTACATGTTTTTGGAGGATCGAGAAACAAGAAAGAAAATTTGGTCGAGGTCAGTTACTCGAGCAGAAAGATAAACGAGACACTCGCGTCGACGTCATTGTGCCCGAGTCACCGCACGCATGCGCGTACATGCGAGGACTGGACGATGGATTTGCTTTTTCTCTCGCGACGCTCAGGTTTTTCCCGCTTTCGGAGCTCCCGGAGCATCTCATGAACGTCACCTCTCCCTCTTTCTGTGGAATTCTTTCCTTTCTCAACACCGCGTTCGCGCGGACTTCCCGGGCGGACACGGAGGCAGCAAACGCCATGCGAGAGAGAGGCCGCATGTCTCGTTTCATTTGTTTCCTCCATGCGTTTTCAGTTTCTCTTCGGCCTGCGTACTCTTCTCGAAACTTCCTCACGCGCAGTTGCGTCGGTTTCTTCCTTGGTGACCGTGACCCGCGGGACTCGCTGCCGCCAGGTCCTCCCGCGTCGCGCGAGCCATGAAAGCGTCCTTGTGCAGGTCTCTGGAAAGGCGACTTTCTAGACTTTCTGTTTGCGCCTCTTGACCTTTGGCTTTCCTCTCTGTCCGCTCGCGGCGAAGCGCATTCAAGAGATCAAGCGAGCACAACAGCAGGGGAGTCACGGCCTTGTTCTCGTGAATCGGCTGGAAGAACGCAGGATCAGCCTCCACTCGCTCCACTCGCTCCACTCGGTCCAGTCTGTCCAGTTTGTCGAATCTTTCTTTGGCGGCGAAACAAGGCTGTCATTGAACAACTGGGATTTCTGCAGTTTGCGCGGGTGGTTTGACTGTACGCGGCGGCCGACCGCGAACATCTTTCACTCTGCATGCTTCCTTGCGAGTTTTCTGCCTCGCTGGCTACGCGGCGCGTTCTTTTTGGGGCGTTTCCACTTCAGATCACACTCCGAACTCTCCCTTGCTCTCTCCCTTCAGAAGCTTCTCTTTCTTTTCGAATTCGCTGTCCCACACCGTTTGTGAGTTGTCACCCTCGCCGTTTCTCTTTCGGTGATTTCTCTGGGCCAGCAGCCGCAGAGCCGCTGGACCCACTGGCCTCGATGCGTATTTTCTTCTCTCCCCTCTTCCTCCAGCCTCTTTCTCTTTTTTCTCTGCGTCCAGAAACGCAAACAAAGGGATCTTGCGGTGCTGAACGCGCAGGACGGATCTCTGCACCCGGCTTCCGCCCCCCAACTCCTCGCCACCATCTGCCGCGTGTCTCCTCCCCTGTCTCTCTCCCCTGTCTCTCTCCTCTGTCTCTCTCCCCTGTCTCTCTCCTCTGTCTCTCTCCTCTGTCTGGTCGTCTCCGCGTTCGCTGTCTCTTCCCCGCGCGCCTCTCCAGACATGGGGGGTCACGGCGGCCTGAACATTCTGCCGCAGAAGCGCTGGCACCTGTACAGACACGATAACCGGCTGCGGGTCCAGCGAGACGAGACGCGCGACCGCGAGCGGCAGACGGCGACGCGCCAGGCAGAGGAGCAGAAGTCGATGTCTGACATTTTGACTCTCTTGAAGAGACGCAAAGTGGAGGCAGCTGATAAGGCAAGAGCGCGGAGTCCCGGCGGCGCAGAGGAAGAAAGCCGAGACCGAACCGCGGGAGAGAGACATGAACCGCGGCGTCTGTACGAGAAGGTCCACTCTGATGACGCACTCGCTTCCTCGGCTTCTCTCTCTCTTGCAGCTGCGGAGTCTCCCAACGACTTCTCCGTCGCCGGCCAGGCAACTGCTTCGTCTCGTCCTCAAACTTCCTCTGTCTCTGCTCGCTCGTCTTCTTCGTCGTTCGCTTCTGCGTTTTCTGGATCTCCTTCTTTGGCGTCGGCCTCGCCGTCTCGGCTTTCTGCAAGAAGCACAGGCGTCGAGGAGGTTCGCGGCACCTGCCTTCCTCTCGGCGTCATCGCCGCCGTTCGGCGCCGCGGAGACAGCCTGCATCAAAGCTCGACTCTTGCAGACTCGGAGCCGTTTCTGGATGCGTTCTTCCCGAGGGAGGAAGGTTTCCTAGCTGGAGAAGACTGCATGGCAGATGAACCGTCAGCCTCCAGCCTGGAGACTGACGCGTTCTTCTCACAGAGGACGGCAGCCATCGTTCGAATTCGAGCTGCGTCTTCTGCAGTGTCTTCGTCTTCCGTCCGTTCGTCTTCCTCGTCTTCCGCCTCTTCGTTCGAGAGTCACGGAAGCTCGGTGCCGTCCTCTGCCTGCGTCGCGAAAGCAGTGAGCGCGAGTTCTTGGCAGGTCGGCGCCGCGCAGGCGGGAGGGCGCCGAGGAGCGCCCCGGCCAGGTCACCTGAATTTCTTTTCGGCGGAGGAGAAGGAACTGCACAAGCTGGAGGAGCAGAGACGAAAGTACCTGCAGCAAGCTGGACACACAGAGGACGCGCAGAGCGACTTCGACCGCGTAGTTCGACAGGCAGTCCACGCAACACCGTGGTATCACTGCCCCCCCTCGTCTGTGTCTGAGAAAGCCGCGACAGTCCCCCGTGTTTCGAGTCGCGAGACCTTGAAACAACTGCGTCTGCAAGAGGCCAGAGAGGCCGCCGCCCGCGTTCTCGACCGTCGCTCTCGCCGACTCGAGTCGGTCGTCCTGCAGGGGACGTTTCCGGACTCTCTCGAGCCTGCAACCGAGGACGACGCGCAGGCGCGAGGGCCGGAGGACGACGCGCGGAGCGAGACGGCTGGGGAGAAGCTGAAGGCGCTGAAGCGACAGAGGAAACTGGAGAGGAAGCGAGAGCAGGAGCGGGAGAAGGCATGGACGCGGAAGCTCCGGAGAGAGAAGAAGGAGAAGAGGAGAGAGAAAAGGAAAAGGCGCGCTCGCGTGGAGAGAGAGCACACGGAGGGCGGCCGAGTCTGCATGGTGGTTTCTGAGGACGAAGCGCCAGTGTTGTCCATTTCGAGTGTCTCTGAAGACGAGGAGAGGCGACAGGGAAAAGAGACAGATGAAGACGAGTGCGTCTGTCTGTTCGAGGCGCCTCCACAGGAGGAGGCCGTACGGAGAGAGAACCAGCAGACAGACGCGCTGCTTCTTCTCTCAGCCGAGAGTTCGAGTGAATCCGAGGCAGCCGCAGAAGGGCATGCAGACCGCAGTCAGGGGGGAAACGAAGAGGGTGCTCCAGATGCAGGATAATGGACGTTCGCCATCGCAGAGGGGCGTCATGCGAGAGAGGAGACACCATAGAGAATCCACGAAGAGTTCTTCTCACCAATCTCGAGTGGTAACTCGGAAGTGAGACGTCTCTTTCCTGCGCCCCTGAGAGGCTCTGTGCGAGTCACTCAGAGCATCTGAGCTGCATCAGGCGGCAGGACCGCGGGTGAGGTTCCGTTTTCTTCTCCTCGGGCCGCGGCTTTTTGTGGAGCTGCACGCAAGACAAGACAGAGCTCCCGTCGGCGAACGAGGGCGGGGAGTCTGTTTCTGCCGAGGCGTCGAGCGCGGGAGAAACATCCACGGGAGGCCTTCTCGAGTGTGGAGTTCGATTCAGGGAAGAAACGCTTCAGAGGCTCTGTCGAGGGCCACCGGCGAAGGCGCGCGCGTCTCCACTGGGTTCGAGGCAGGCACTCTCTGCAGTGACTTTCTTCTCTTTCTGGTTCTGGCCACCGCGACAGCGAACGAGGGGAAGGCGAAGGCTTTCTCCTCTCTTGCTGTTCCTTCAAAAGCTGCTTCTTCAACCTCACATCCCCGCAAACCTCTCGAAACGACCTGCTTGCGACGTTTTTATCCTGCTGGTGTGCAGAACAGGTCCGACCCTGCATGGAGGGCAGGCATGTGAGTCTCGCAGAGAGGAGAAGAAGCGGTTTCGGAGGCCTGAAAGGGAACGTGAGTCGGCGTAGAGAAACAGAGACTACTTCAGGAAAGACGACTGGGAAATCCTGTGAAATTCGCGAACTTGTTCATGCCTAAAAACTGGTAGGCGACCCCGGCGCGCTACTCCTGGATAAGGGGAAACGTCTTTTAAACTGAAAGCAACGACGCAAAAAACAAAGAGAGACACTCAAAGCCCCACCAACTCCTCTCGGAGAAGGAACTCGAGAGAAAAACAAAGAAGAGAGAACCAGGCAGAGCGAAAAGCAAGGCGAGAGGACAACGGGGCGATCAAGAAAGTCAGGCCTTGGTTTTCGAGCGCGAGAAGAGCGTGGAGGGAGGTGCTCACCCCGCGAGGAAGTCATGAGCAAAACTCGAAGACAGGGAACGGAGAATGAAGGAAAAGAAGCGTCCACATGTGAGTTTGTCTTTTACGATTTAACTCTGAGTCACTCCCCCTCGCCCTCCCCCCCCTCCCCATGTCGCTTTTCGGTGGAACGAGTGTCGAGATAAAGCAAACTGCTGGGAAAGAGAGAAAGCCTTTTTTTTATTTTGCCGTCGATGTCAGGCCCAGACTTTGCCTCTGAGTGGCTTTGTGTTCTCAGTCGGGTGGGGAGAGACTCCATTGCTCTTTTTTTGGAGGGGGAGGGGGGTCTGCAGGTTTCGGAGCTCGCGGGGAGAAGTCTTGCGAAGGAGTTTTCGGACAAGGCTCGCCAGTTTCTTGAAGGAATAGGGAAAGCAGAGAGGCAGAGACACGGAAGAAATGCAGAACGCGTCGCTTCTCCTCTTGACGCCTTTGGGCGCGGTAGAACTTTTTCAACAATTTCCGAGACAAGTTTCCGAGTCGATAGACGCAGATGACCCGAGCCAAGTGGCAGAGTCGTTTTCTGAGAGAATTCAGGTGCAGCATGGCCTTCTTTCTTTCTTTTTTTCTTTCTTTTTTTCTTTCTTCGCATCTCTTATTTCGGCTGAGGAAACTCTTCGGGTTTGAAGGGCTGCACTGCAAGCAAAGCCAGTTAAAAAGACCTACACATGGATACCTATAGGGATGCAGGCACACATGTAAATTCGAAAGTCTTTGAAGAAACATATATACATGGACATGAAATCAAAGATGCGTCCTTCGAGGTTCACACGCATCCCGATCTGCCTATTTTGAGTTGGAAACAGATCTGTTTCTGCGCATTTCGGAGACTCTTGCTAAAAGATGACAAAAGGCCATTGGGAGAGCCCTCGAGAAAACGGGTGGTGCCTCCACAGGCCTCGCGTCGGCCGTTTTCTCCCCTTCGTTCCATGTCCTTGTCGATATAGTCTACCTGTTCCCTGTTTCTCGGTCTCAACGTCCCTCTTTCGCTGTTTGAAGAGCTCTGTCCTTCTGTCAGCCGCCCTCGTTATCTATGTTCGTCGGACTTCTCTCTGTCTTCCATTCTCTGTCTCCGTATTTCTCTATTTCTCGCTTTCACCACTCCTCTCAGCTCCTCGATCTAAAATTCTCTCCCGTTCCTTCTCTCTGTCTCCTTCCTTTTCTCGCTGTCTCTCCGTCTCTCCTTTCCTCTGTGTCTGCTTTTCCCTCTGCCTTCCTTTCTCTCTGTCTCGCGTTTCTTTTTTTCGTCCTTCCACGTTGCTTTCTTTCGCTTTTTCTCTTCTTCGTTCTTCTTCTCTTGTCTGTTTTTCTCCGCTCTGCTATTGGCCTCCTCCTTTTCCCCGTGCCGCTTTCCCCGCTAGCCGGCTCGGTGGAGACAGGGGGGGCCGGGGGAGGTCACAAGCTGTGCGGTTCCCCGGTGTCTCTCTGCATGCGCTCACATGCGGTCAAGACAGCCGAAGAGAAAGGCGACCTCTGTGTCTGCAGCTTCTTCGAGTAGTCAGTATTTTTCGCGATTTTTCCTTTTTTTCCAACGCTGGAAACGCAGAAAGTTCCACCGTCGCGCATGCGGAGACACTCTCGCCCTCGGGAGGGGAGGGTTGTAGAGGCCTGCAGCGGAGATCGAAAAAGCTTTTTTTCTGGGAAAATGAAGGCCTCCTTAGAGCGAAACGCAGGGCATGAGAAAGACACAAAGGAGAGACAGTTGAAAAACACAGGCAGCTGCTTCTCTCCTGCGGGTGCTTCGCCGCCGCTGTCTTCACAGCCCTCCTCTCCCGAGACAACTTCTTCTCTCTCTTCTTCTTCTCGCTCTTCTTCTTCTCGCTCTTCTTCTCCTCGCTCTTCTTCTTCTTCTCGCTCTTCTTCTTCTTCTCGCTCTTCTTCTTCTCGCTCTTCTTCTCGCTCTTCTTCTTCTCGCTCTTCTTCTCGCTCTTCTTCCTCTTCTTGGTCTTCTACGTTGTGTCGTTCGTCTTCCTCACTTCTTTCTTCTTGTCCTTCTTCTCCTCATTCTCTCTCTTCTTCTCGTTCTTCTCCTCTCTCTTCTTCTTCCTCCCTTTCTTATTCTCGTCACAGGATCTCTTTCCTTCATAGGTCTGTTTCTTGTCGTCCTCTTCCGTCTGCAAGGCGCTGTGCTCCTGCAAGGCAATCGAAAGATGTTTTCTCCTCCAGTCTGGTTTTTGTCCTCTTCACTCTCTCTGCTGTCTCCTTCCCGGCAGAAGCGGTTTGGATCCCTCGGAGCTGCTCGTTGCTGTCCCCCCATGCTCCCTCCTCTTCTGATCTCTCGGCTTTCTGCGTTCCCCAAAGTGTCAATCGAAATCTGCTCACGACTCTCCCGGCCTTCTTACCGCCGCTGAAGCTGCCCAAGTCCCCCCTGTTTCCCCCACCCTTCTCACATTCTCTCTCTTCCTCTCCCTCGCTCTCTTCTCTGTCTTCTTCTCTTTCTTCTCGTTCGTCTTCCTTCGATCCAGCTCTTCTCCCCTCGTCTTCACCTCCAGTTCCATCCGCGTCGTCAGGATCCACGTCTCTACTCTCTCTGCCTTCCCCTGCTGTCTACGCCTCTCTTCCCTCATACGCTTTCTCTGCCTTTTCTCCTTCTTCTTCTCCTTCTTCTCCTTCTCCTTCTTCTTCTCCTTCTTCTTCGCGCTCTTTCGCCTCGCCCTCCTCCGCGTACACTTCAGACTCCATTCGCGTTCTGGAAGGCCTCGAGCCTGTGCGCATGCGTCCTGGTGAGTGAGAAGTCGAAGCGCCGGCCAACGTTCGAAGGCGAGCTACAGTCTGCGTAGGCGGCGCCGTCGCCACACTGGAAGGTCCGCGCTTCTGCCCAGGCCTCGGTTGCCTCTGCGTCCGTTCCTGTTCCATCCTCTGACGCTCAGAGACCTCAAGCTCCCGTTCTGTCTCCGAACTCCACGCATGCTTTTTCAGGCATGTACATCGGAAGCACAGACTCAGAAGGTCTGCATCACCTCGTATGGGAGGCGATCGACAACGCAGTGGACGAAGTCGAGAACGGCGACTGCCGCCGCATCGTCGTCGTTCTCCACGCAGACCGACGGTAAAAAAGGAAACTCTCTCCACCGTCCTATCGACGCCTCTGTCTCCATCGCTTTCAACATATATATATATGTATATATATATATACATGTATATATACCTATGTATATATCTATATATATGTATATATCTACATTTATGTGGACAGATTTACCTATGCACATGAGTGTAGTTGTCTGTGTGCGTGTCTTTGTACATCTTCTACATATCTGCATATGTATCTACATGTATATGTATCTACATGTATAAGTGTCTATATATATATATATATATATATATATGTATATATATATGTATATATGTTGAGGTATGAGTCAGTGTGCAGAAGTGTAGGCATTCTATCCATATTTGTGGATATGTTGTGGTTTTTTGATGAAAACGTGCTCAGTGTAGATTTGAGAAGAGTTGCAGGGACAGATGCTTCTTCTTTTGTGCCGCTTTTTGAACGCTCGTCGTTTGTCGACTTTTGTGCGTTTCCGGTTTCTTCAGGAGTGTGACCGTTGCGGACGACGGCAGAGGCATCCCTTGCGACGTCCATCCCCAGACAGGCCTCTCTGCGTTAGAGACAGTCTTCACAAAATTACATGCAGGCGGTAAATTTTCTCCGGCCTCGCAAAGTGAGCTTCCTTCTTCGTAAAAAGAACAAAAAGTTCGCTCGACATGAATTGCTGCATCACTGGCAGAAGCGCTTACGTGGGAATTCTCGATACGAGCCGACCCACAGGAATATAAATCTCCCTCTTGTGCTCGGCCGCTCGAGAAAGGTCTGGTCTTCCTTTCTCTTTTCTCAACATGGCTTTCTCTCTCCTTGTTCGCTACTTCCCTTCCTTTGTTCTTCCTCTTCATCTCTCCATCTGCTCTCTTCTCCTTCCTCTTCTTTCTTTTCTTCTCCTCTCTCTTCTTTCTTTTCTTCTCCTTTCTCTTCTCTCTTTTCTTCTCCCTCGGGTGTCTGTACACCCTTGCAGCGGCTTAGCTTCTCCCTCTGCATCGTTCGCATGCGATTGCATCTTGTCTTCGCCTCTCTCGTTTGCTTCCGACTCCCTCTCCAGCCCTCCTCTTCTCTCCTCTCTCTGCAGGTGCATGCCTATGTCTATTTCTCTGCAACTGTAAATCTATACGTCTACATGCACTTACACATATTCATCTGCGGCATCATCAATGTATATTGACGTAGGTATATATATATATGTATATATATATATATGTATATATATATATATATATGTATATACATGTATGTACATGTATATATGTATATGAAGGTGTTTGTAGACTCACGTATTCGCGTATATAGTTGTGTGCGTATATGTTTGTATACACTTGCGATGCGAGGAGTGAACTGGAAAGAGGTGCAGGCATTGATATTGAAGTTCTTCTGTGTTTTCTCTGTGCATCTCCCACTGTGTTCCGCGGCGGCAGCTGGGGCCAGCAGCTACGCATTTGCCGGAGGTCTTCACGGCGTCGGCAGTTCGGTGGTCAACGCGCTGTCGTCGCAGCTTCGCGTCTCGGTGCGTCCTTGGAACGCGATTTCGCGTACTTTCTGGGAACTGTCAGAGTCTTCTAGTGCAGACGAGAAGCTGCAAAGACGGCAGCTTCGTCTTCGGCGACGCAGGCGATTCCTAGGTGGTAGAAAGGTTATTTCAGGCTGTATAGATCATCACTGTAGGCTCGAAAGAGAGGCATCGCGTCCAGAGGTCGTAAACGACTCTGAGATTGAGAGCAGGGGCCTGTGGAGAGTGCATGTCTTTCGTTTCTCGCTGTTTCGTTGCGTTCTTCAAAGTGGAGCCTTCTTCTCTCTGCATCTCTGTGGCTTTTGTGTTTCGTATCTTCTCAGTTCTCTCCTTTCTCCTCATCCTGTGTCTCTGTGTGCAAGTGTCTCCTCGCCACCCGCGTTCCTCGTTTTCTCGACTCGTCTCCCGTTTCGACGAACGTTCTCTCCTTTTCTTTTCCTTATGTTTTCGCTCTTTGCCTCGCTCCCTTCTCTCCCTTCTCTTTTCGAATTTTTCCTCGCTTCCCGTCCCCGGGTGTCCATACTCTGGCCAGGTGCTGCGCGATGGAAAGCTGCATGCGATCTCCTTCAGTCGAGGGCAGGTCGTTTCTCCTTTGACTGTTCAAACGTCGCCTTCTCTCTCGCGCGGAAACTCGGCGCCCGTCGGAGATCCACGACCGCGAGAGACGCCGAACGAAGGAGCGAAGGCGGAGAGCGAGGGAGACGCGTTTGCTGTTCTTCCAGAGGGGAACGTGGAGGCGCAGATGCGAGCCGTGGAAGACTACGTCTGTCGGTTCGCGTCTTCTTCTGTTTCGCCTTTCTCTCGTCTGTTCCAGTTTCCTTCCTCGGAGTCGCAGCGTCCTCCGTCGAGTGGTACTTGCCTCACCTTCGAAGTCGACAGAGAAATCTTCGGAGACGCGCTGCTCGATGGAAGGAAAATCGAGCAACGCCTGAGAGCCTTGGCCTACCTCCACCCCACAGCCTCGTTCCGGTTCCTTGAGATGCCCAGGAGAAGGAGAGAAGGGATGCAGACGGAGGAAGAAGCGTCGCAGAGACTCGACTCTCGTAGGCAGCGAGAAAAACAGAAAGCGTTTGGAAAAGCCTCCCATTCTGCTTGGGCTAGAACACACTCCGTGGAGGCCATGTGCCTCTTCGTGAAAATGGGCGGTTCAGGGAACGCGCGAAAGAAGCGCTGCACTGCGCTCTTCCTATATATCAGAATTCACCTCCTTCTCACACCAAAATAAGTTTTTTCTAGACTTGTTCGCATAACTCTCGACAGAGCTGTAGCCGTAGCTCTCTCTCGCATGAATATAAACATCTATTTTCTTCATTGATGCCTGCACTTCAGTCTGTGCGTCTTGGGAGCGCCCCCTCCCCCTTCCGACAGAGCGCGGACGCTTGCCTCCTCCGTTTTTCTTCCTCCTTCTCACTTGTCTCGCAAACTCTAGAGTGACGGGGACTCCCCGAAAGCCTTCGTCGACGCTCGAGTTCACTGCATCTCTCTGCTTCCTAGAGACGCTCGCGTTGAGTCTTTTCCGCGAATGTCCCTCCAAGTTTCGAATGAAAATCCTGAAAACCTGAGTTTTCGTAAGTGTTCAAGTTACGAGCTGCGCCCCTGTGGCCCAATCCGCTTGCCATCGACGCTGGCATATCCTATAACGCGGAGCTTTTCGACTTTCGAGTCAACTTCAAACTTGACTTTTCCAGACTGAAAGCGAGCGAAATCGAGACCCAGACGCACCTGGATCCCGCATGGAAAAAACACAAGCTGGAAAGGCTTCCTGAGCAACTCGAAGCAGGCGCCGAGGCTGGAGACGTTTGCTTTGGGTGACTGTGTGCAAGATGAGGAACAGCGAGAAGCGGTGGCGGGTTGTGAATCAAGTCCACTGTGTCATAGCCGCGTAGTCGTGGACCTTTCGTGGAGCGCATCTCCAAAACGCCTCGCTGTCTCGATCTTTTGAAGGAGGAAACGCCTGCTCTCCAGTTTTCTTCGTCAATCCTGTGTGTTTCGCAGGCGAGACAAAACGAAACAAGGAGGAGCTCGTGAGAGCGGTGGAGTCTGCACAACCGACAGAGACAGAACATGGAGAAAATGAGACAGAAGGACAGACAGCAGCTCGTACTGTGCTGTTTCGAGAGCCTGGAGGCTTGGATTCCTACATCCGCCATCTTTCGGCGAATCTCACTGAACTCTTTTCAGACGCGCCGGTCATCAGGTAGGTGACGCATACGGCGGCTTCGCTTCGGAGGAGATGGAAAGAGTCGAACGAACAAAGAAGGATGAGAAAACGTGCAGAACCTTCGCGAGGCTGGGCGGAGTCGCGTCCTCAAGACGACATCGGTTTCTCTCCAAATGCCGTCGAGGCCTCCTGAGAGAGAGAGACAGACAGACAGACCGACGCAGGGCAATTCCTTCGTTTCCTGCGTGGCGCGTTTCTTCTCTTTCTTCTTCCCCTCTTCCTCTCTTTTCAAATTTCTCTCCCCTTCTCCTCCGTCTGCTTCTCCCCGCTGTTCGCTCTCTCCTGTTTCTCCACCTTCGCTCTCTCGTCCTTCCTCTCCTCAGCGGTCTTCTCCGTCGTCTCCCCTCTCTTCTGCGGTGTCAGCAGGCGGCTTCAGTGCCTTTCCTGCACTTGTCGAAGTGACCGTGACAAATCTCGTCTGTGTGTTTCTCTGTTCTGCTCTCCAGCATCAACGGATCTCACCCAAGTTCTGGCCTCCTTCTCTCTGTTCGTCTCTTCTTCTCCTCTCCTTCTTCCTCTCCTTCTTCTTCCTCTGCTTCTTCCTCTTCCTCTGCTTCTTCCTCTGCTTCTTCCTCTTCGTCTGCTTCCTCTCTTTCTTCCTCTGATTCCTCTGCTTCTGCCTCTTTGTGTTCTTCTAGTTCGGCTGCCGCGTCTCCTCTGTCTCCTTCGTCGGTCTCTTCCTCGGATTTTTTCCTTTCCTTCGTTAACAGCATTCCGACGCCTGAAGGCGGCGTGCATGTGGAGGGGATTCGCGCGGCGCTCTCGCGGGCGGTGCAGCGGCTTTTGCGTCTCTCCGACTCGCGGTCTTCGACGTTTTCAAAGTCTCCGTCAACTTCGCTGTCTTCTCTGAGCAAGAGGGACGGCAAGCGAGGGAAAGGCGCTCCTGGGGAGCCTCAAAATTCTCATGAAAAGAGTCTCAACATCCCGGGAGAATTCCTGCGCGAAGGCCTCGTCGGAGTCGTGAGCCTCAAGATGCGCGAGGCCGAGTTCGAGGGTCAGACCAAGAAGAAACTGGGGAACAAGAAAGTCAGAGGAATCGTCGAGGAGGTAAGCACTTGGGCCTCTTCTTGCCGGCGATGAAGGCAAAACTCGAACCTCCTCAAATTCGTGGTGGAGGTCTCGGAGAAAGACCTTTCGAAGGCGGAAGATGAAGGAAGGAAGGGAAGAACAAGAGTTTCGGCTCTCAAAGACACTATGGAGACGTTAACCTTTCAGAGTGTTCAAGGTCTGAGAGAGACAAGGTGCCTGTCCGCTCAGTCAGGCCGGCCGTTTCCTTCTCTTTCTTTCGCAGCTCGTGACAGATGCCCTTCTCAACTACTTCGAAAGACATCCTCAAAACCTCCAAAAACTTCTGCAGAAGGCAACCGCCGCGCGCGCCGCAGCAGCCGCTGCCAAGGCCGCTCGTGACTTTGCTCGGGCCAAACAACAGTCGAGTTCTCTCCACCTGACGCTTCTTCCAGGTACAGAGAGAAAGAAAAGAAATCTAAAAATGCATCTCGTAGCCTCGTTCATGGAGCTAGGCAAACGCCCGGGTGTCTCTTAGCTCTCCCTTCATTCACGTGCATATATATATATATATATATATATAAATGTATATAAATGTATATATATATATATATATATGTATATAACTATAAACATATCCCTTTGCCTTTTCATTTAGATTACGTACGTATGTGTCGTTCAATGTATTTTTCCTTTTTCATCATTCATGTCCGTCTATCTATGTGAGTCACTCTGTGTCTCCTTCTCTTCATTCATATACATACACATATGATTATGTATGCATTTATATATATATATATATATATATATTTATGTATATATATATATATATATGAATATTCGTATGTGTGTAGAGGGTAGCATTGCTTTTCTGCGTGTAGTGTCTCTTTTGCATGCAGTTTTGGGATTGGTGAAATCAATGCATGCATGTTTTCTGGCCTCGCTGTCCAGGCAAGCTGTCAGACTGCAGCCCGACGAATGCACGGGAGAGACTCTCGAAGGAGCTTTTCATCGTCGAGGGCGAAAGCGCTGCGGGGAGTGCCAAGCAGGTCCGAACACAGAACGAAAGAGAGAACAGAAATGAGGACGAGAAGGAAAGGAAAACGAACGAAGAAGAGGAAGAACAGAGGAGGAAGGAGAAGAAGAACAAAGAGACAGAAGGAAGGAGAGAGAAGAGGGAAGAGCACTTCTGTTTTCGTTCTCTTCAGCGTCGGAAACGGAAGGCAACAACGGCGCCGCAGAGAAGAGACGCATGGAAGGCTTTGCTAGCTGGCAAGTAAAGAAAACATTACGGAAAGGAGCTGTTTTTCAGAGGCGACGCTTGCCAACAGTTGAGTAGTGTGTAGGCCTGCATGCGCCGTAGAGACGCCTGCGGTTTTTGCAATTCTTTTATGGAACTTTGCAACCCCCGGTCTGGCCTTTCGTCGATCCTCATTTGGAAGCTCGAGAGAGCTGTTTTTTCATTCATTTTCTCCATTTTCCTTCAGTGGTTTTTTTTTCGTTTTCTTTCCCCTCCCCCCCATTTGCTCCTATTTTCCCCTGCTTCTTCTTGTTTTTTTATTTTTCTCTTCCAGGCTCGAGACCGCCGCACACAGGCGATTCTGCCGTTGCGAGGAAAGATTTTGAATGTGGAGAAGTTGGGCAACTTCGCGAGAATTTTCGAAAACGAAGAACTGAAGGTGCGAAGTGTGACAGCCGCGGGCCTCCCCCTGCCGCAGAGAGAAAACTTCCCTGATCGTTCGGGCGCTTTGGAAACGATTGTCTTCTGACGCATGCGCGGGCAACGCATCCCAAGCCGCTGTGAAAATCTACAGCTTCTTCTGTCCATACAAAAACGTCTTCTCTCCGTTCTTCGAAGACTTGTCGCCTTCGGTAGATGCGTCTGCTCGGCGCCGCGCTCTCGTCTCTTCTGGCTGCACGTCTCGTCTGTTGGCTTCGCCTTTTCTTCCATGTTCTTTTGTGGTTTTTTCTGTCCTCTTCAAGGCTCTCGTTGCGGCGCTTGGCATATCCGTGACGAAGGCGGGAGAAGTCAGCGCGGATTTGGAAGGCCTGAGGTGAGCGGGGGTCGGCCGATGCAAATGGTTATTGAAGAGAAGCAGTCAGAAACATCGGGTCTTGGTTCTCGTCACTTTTTCCAAATGCATGCACCAGCCGAGGCTGCAAAGGCCTCACCAAAAAGATTTCCGGTTTGGGTGCGCGTTCCCATGTGTCTGGTTTTGTGGATTGACTTCGATCTCTCCTCACTTGGATATGCGCCGACGTCGTCCGCGCTTCTCTCTCGATCTGCGCAACTGCAGACGCAGAGACGTAGACAACCATTTCCACAAGGACGCCGACCTGTGTCGGATCGAAAACATTTCTCTTCGTTTTCTGGTGCTGCGTGAGATTCAAGCGAAAGGATGAGTCTGCTGTGTGCCAGAGTGTGTGTAAGGCGAGGTTCTCTTTTGCGCCCCTGCGCGCTGTTTCCAGGTATTCCCGCGTCATCATCTTGACGGATGCAGACGTAGACGGCGCACACGTTCGCAGCCTGCTGCTGACGTTCTTCTTCCGTCTGCAGCCGGAGTTGTTTCGTCAGGGTCGCATCTTCGTCGCATGTCCTCCTCTCTTCAAAATTGCCCACTTCCCTGTGCCCCACAAACTTCTGCAAGACGCGACTGCCGCGTTCAGAAAACGCCCTTGCTCTCGAGCAACTTCTGCCGTTCCCGACGAAGCGAGGGCAGTCCACGACGCGCACAACGACGAAGAAGAGCGAGGAGACGAAAGCGACGACGAGGCCGGTCGGGGGGGGGGGAAGCGTCTGGCGACAGAGACGTACGTTTGGAGCGACGAGGAGGTGAAGCGCGTTTTCGAGGTCCTCCGCATGCACAGAGAAAGTCGGAAAAAGGAGCAGAGAGGCCCCGGCAAACGCATGCGCGGAGTCGCCGCAGGCGCCGTCCTCTCTGGAGGAGAGAAGCCTGAACACACAGCGAGAGAACCAGACAGAGACGATGGGAGAGACGGAGAGAGAGAAGGAGAGCAAGACCAAGAAGAGGGAGAAGAACGGCGAAGTAGCGACAAGACAGTCCCGGGGCTTCTGGAGGGCGAAGCTGACGAGCAGTTGAGTTTGCCGGGGGTGACTCTGCAGCGGTTTAAAGGCCTGGGAGAAATGCAGCCTGAGCAACTGAGGAGAACGACGATGAGTCCTGTAACTCGCATTCTGAAGAAAATCTCTGTCGCAGATGCCGAGGCGGTGAGTGAAGAGCAAAGACAAGAGTAGAGGCAGGAGAGGCGCGGATGTGGGGAGAAATCAACGAACTCGAAGAGTCGAGTCCATTCTAGGAGACGCGGAACTCTGGGGAAAAGCCGCTCTCTGGGGGAGCAAGCGTCAGCGGGTCTCTGCTTCCCGGATCGGCGTTTCTGAGGTCCCTCGTGTGAGTCTTTGCGACGGCGAAAAGGCAGATATAGGTCCTTCTTGCGTACTCGCTTCCTCATGGCTTCCGGAGCACTTAGTCGAACATGTAACGCCGTTGACGAAAATCAAAAGAGCCTTCGTCGGGTGAAAAAGGAGCCGTGGACGTTTGGGCGAGCTGCCGCGGTCCGGCAGGTGCAGTCCAGTGGTGGGGCGGTGTGCAGAAATCATGGAGCTCTCGGTTTCGGTGCGTCATACGTGGAATCCGATTCTGTATCTTAGGGAGTTTCATGTCTCTCTGTATTCACCTTGCGTGATATGAATCGCCGCCATGAGAGAGAACGCGTTTTCTTCTCGGAAAGATGCACAGGCGAATCCCAGCCAAGTGTGAAGAATGAGAGGCAGATGCGAAGGGGCTGCTCACTCAACCTGGGGGGAACTCTGTCTTTCTTCGCCGCTGCTTCTCTGCTGTGCCGTCTCTTCCTCTGAACGTCGCGAATTCTCTTTTATCTCGAGTTGTTCTCTTGTCCCCCTCTCGGCTCCACCGTTTGCTTTCTTCCTTCTGTCTTTTCGTCGCCTCGATTTCTCGCAGGCGGAGGCAGCGGTGGCGAGTCTGATGGGCGACGACGTAGACGCACGGAAGAAAATCATCTTTGAGGCGAACCGCGACGTCTTTGTGGAAGAGCTGGATGTTTAGGGTGAAAGGTCAACACCAGAGAGACGTCGAAGCCGCGGACGGCGAAAGGTCCTGAAGAGGAACACTGAAGGAGAAACAGGAGAAGGGAAAGCAGCGAGAGAAGAACCGAGTGGAGAGCAAGGAGAGAGGAGAGCAAGAAGGAGAGAGCAGAGAACGCAGAAGAGAGGAGAGAAAGGAGAAGAGAGGAGAGAAAGGAGAAGAGATGAGAGAAAGAAGAAGAGATGAGAGAAGCGAGCGAAGTTCGCTCTCTCTCCTATGCGTGTCTTTGTGTCCTTGAGTTCGCGTTTTGAGAGTCGAAGAGTGTAAATTCGAGCTTCCGTTGCTCCCAGATCAGGGGACGTAGTCGGAGGTGAGAGGTAATAATTTATGTAGGGAGTCTTTTCACTGTGTTTCGTTGGCGTTTTTTCACAAGCTGTCTGTACAGCTGGCCGCGTGCGCGAGAGAGAGCAGTGCAGCGCCGTGTCTCGGCATGTTTTGCATGAAAAAAAGTCGATTTTTTCTCCAGCTCAGGAAAAACTTTCTTTCCTCGCTCGAGGTTTGTTCGAGACCGAATTCAGGACTCAACTGCCCGTGAGACTTGTGGCGACTTGGCGATTTGAATCCAATTTTTTTTAACTATCCGAAACCGAGTTCGCTTGCAGATGTTTCCCGTCTTGAGACTAGTCGAAACCCGCAAGGGGGAGACACAGCGCTTCAGTCGACTTCTCTCGATGGAAGACTGGGGAAGAAAGCAAAGGAACCTGCTGCACATAGTCACAGCGATCGTCCTCTGTCTTCGCCTTCGAAACCGTCGACAAGAGTGCCTGTCGGATGTAGAGATGCATGTCATTGTGCTTAGTCTATGACCCTACGCATCTGTAGCCAGCTGAATGCATCTGTGCATGCAGGATCACAGGTAGCTCTGTGAAGCTGGTGATGTCTGTGTGTTCACCGAGAGACGCTGGAAGCATCTGCATGCATGCTGAGTCTCTTCCTGTTTTCGCGACGCGAGACACAGAGTTCCTGTCGGCGGGCGCGCATGACGAACGAGCAAAAATACTTAAAAAACGAGCATGCAGCGGTGACAAACGTCAGGTGTCGGAGCACATTTCTTTTTCTCGAGTTTCCGCGCGAAGAGAAGACTGCAGGAAACGCTCAAGCAGGAGGCGACCTCTTTTCCACGAAAGAGAGAATTGGATCGCTCTCTGCACAAAAGCGACAACCCGTGACGTTCCGCTGTCGAAGGTCCACGTGCGTCCCAGCGGTTTTGAGGCCTGCATGCGTTCGCTTCCCTTCTGCGCGGTGTTTCAAGCTTCAGAAAAAAGTCTCGAAAAAAAACAAAGGAGGCGCCTCCGAAGAACAGCCACAGTGGAACGAACCCCGCAGAACGCTGCATTTCGGCTGCTCGAACGGGAGGAGAATCTGCGAAACGATAGGGCGCCTCCCGTCGTACATACTTCGAAACCGGAACGTCAGACA
Organism: Toxoplasma gondii ME49; assembly: GCF_000006565.2. Lineage (NCBI taxonomy): Eukaryota > Apicomplexa > Conoidasida > Eucoccidiorida > Sarcocystidae > Toxoplasma > Toxoplasma gondii. The sequence goes on from NC_031469.1 coordinate 2,001,983, forward strand.
CAGAGTGACTTGCGCGGAGAGACGCGAGAAGGCGGAACGCTCTGAGAGGCGTCTCCGAGATGTCCGCGAACTCGAAAAAGTCAAACCGATTCGGTGAAAAATGCGACTGTGGCCTCTAAGGCAAGTCGACTGCATGCTGAGCAAACAGTCCACCACATATCGTGGATCGTCTCGTGACGAACGGCAATCCGGTCGCCTCGCAAAGTCCAAAAGCAGTTTTGGCCTCAAAGCAATTCCTCACACAAACACATATGCGTACACACATGTACAAGCATACACTTCCATACATATATATGTATATATATATATATATATCATATATATATACATATATATATATATATATCATATATATATCATATATATATATATATATATATATATTGATAGATCGATAGGGTTTCGATATATATACTCTGTTTACATACATCTATATGTGCATAATGCAGCGGGTATTTCTGTGTTTGGAGAGGAGGGAAGGTCGATTGTTTTGAGGGGGGATGTTGAAATTTCCGCTGGACGTTAGAGGCAAAAGGTTTCCATGCTGGGGGCGCCTCCCCACGCGGGCAGGAAGCTGCTTTCGCTCTGTCGCATCTGCTGTCTGTACAGCTGCATTTGCTGCTCAAGTGTCTCCTGCATCTTTCGCTTCACATCCCACTGCGCCGCCGTCAGTTCGCGCTCCTCGCGGGACTCTCCTCTCTCTCCCGATGCTCTTTCTCCGGCGGTCTGCGCCTCCTCGGACGCATGCACTGCGGCTTCCGCGGCCCTGAACTCGCCAGAGGGAGACATCTGAACTTCCGCCGAGACGAGAGCGCTCTGCCGCCGGATGCATTCTCCAAGGCAGTCTTCTGCGGCAGCGAGAGGCGACGACAACGTCCACGAAGCCGAGGAAGCAGGAAGCGAAAACGAAGCAGAGGGGTGCACAGGCAAAGAGGGAGACGGCTGTGAAGACAAAGGACGTAGAGCCGACGGAGGCGCTCTGTCTGACGAGCATGAGAAGTTGTCACTTTTCGGCGGAGAAGAGAGAAAGCGAGGCAGAGAAGACGCACGCGAGTCTGCATGCAGAGGCCCCAGTGCGGAGACGTCGAGAGAGTCCTCCGAGGGAACATGGGAGGAGCAAGGCGTCGGAAAAGACGAGAGGAGAGAAGAGAAAAGCGACTCCGACGTCGAGGCAGGCGGCGCGAGCCAGCCGGCAGGGGCTGAAGAACGAAGCGCGTCGGAGAGAGGGATAGCGAGAGAAGGGAGCGACGACGCGGTGTCTAGACAGTCCAGTCGCTTCGTCACTACCTTCTTGACCTGGCGGCTGTGCGCCACTCCGAAGAGCTTCCTGGGTCGACAGCAAGACTTGTCTGCGAACGCAGAGAGCGGCGAGCGCCGCAGGCGCTTGCGGTCGAAGAAAGGAGCGTTGTCCCCACTCCGCTCCTCCTCCGCGCCCGACAGCGCCGAGTCGGGTGTCTGCACACCCCAGCCGCAATCCGCGTCGAGCGAGGAGGACCGCGAGGAGTCGAAGGCGGCGGCGCAGCGCTTCTGAGGGCCACCGCGAGTCACTGCATGCGCGGGGCGCGGCTCTCTGGAGAAAAACGCGGACGAAGTGGACTGAGGGAAGGGCGTCAGCGCCGGCCAGGCCAAAGGAGCGTCCGCAGCCGCGGCCGGCTCAGATCCTGCTTGAGCGCGCGAAGCAGCGGAGAACGGCAGAGTCGGGAGAGCCTCGGGGAGAGTAGACAGGCGCGAAGCTTCGAGAGGAGACAACGAGGAGGTCTCTCGGAGCGCAGGGTCGAATTGCGGAGGAGCCAGAGACACCGCAGAGTCGCGCGGAAAGCAGTCGGGCAACGCGGCGCCGAACTCGAACGGGGCGACGCGTTCCTTCGCCATCGCGAGACGCAGACACGGCGACCAATGAAAAGGAGAGAGGAAGAGAGAAAGGCGCCGGTCAAATCGCGGTTCTGGGTTCTGGGATATTGGGAGTGTAGCCCCAGAACGAACAGGTCGACACCAGCAGCACCGAGCACACGAGACAAAAGAGACCAAGAAGAAGACAGGGTGAAAAAAGATGGAGGTGGACAAGATGGAGGTGGAAAAGATGGAGGTGGACAAGCAGAAGAAAAGGGGGAGACGAACGGTGAGAACAGGCGCCAGGTTTCGTGAGAACCCAAGAGAGCTGGAAGGCGCCCTCGAAGTCTCGGCATCCGAGGCTTTCCACAGAGACGCACACAGGCGGCGACAAAAACTTCAGGCAGAAAGCACGGAGAAAAGAAGGCCTTCCCGGTGCTTGCAGCCCGGGTGAGAGCGCGACAAAAGAGGGAAAAGCGGAGCTTCGCGGAAAAAACGCCTTTCCTCCACCCCCGCAGGAACCTCCGTTCGGGCACACGCAGCGTGTGAGTTGGGGTGTACGTACACTGGAGACACGGCCGGTGCGGGAGGGAAAAGACTCCAAAAAGGAGAAAACCAAAAAATTCGAAAAGAACAGAGAGAGCGAGAGGAGCGAGACGAAGCTGGGAGTTGCGGTGCCGGATTTCGATACGAAAAGGAAGCGCCCCCCTCCCTATCCCCTGCGTTTTCCCCGAATCGCTCTCGCGGGCGTCGCACGCTTCGGCTTTCGCTCTGCGACGGTTAAAAGTCTGGAAAAGTCTCTTCTGAGAAAAAGCGTCAATTCCGCAAAAAGCGGCCTCTTTGCGGTGCCTTCGGGCCGTCCGTCTTGCCTACTTTTCGCACGGCGGCGTTGCGCGAAGAGAGGAGATCCTCGGAGCGAGAATTCCGACCTCAAGTTCTTTTTCCAGGAGCTGAAACGTTCTCTCATTCGTTTGTCTCTCTTTTTCGAAAGCGTCGTCTCGGACACGAGGCCGCAGAGCGAGAGCGAGAAAGGAGGACCCCAGAAAGCGAGAAAAGTCGCAAAAGCAAAGTCCGCTGCGACTGGGAGAAAACGCGCGTCTGCCCCCGGGGGCTCAGTCTTTGGCTGTCTTCGCTGAAAAACAACAAAGCTCAGGATGTCAGAAAGCAGAGATCAGCGAGAGCAAACGGAAGACATGCCAAACCTCAGAAATCTTCGCGGAATGATACATGCGCAAAGGGCGCATGAACAAGGCCGATGCACTCCAATCTGCATCTGCCACCCATGAACTGTATACGTGAGATAGACGATAGATGGATAGATAGATAGAGGTAGAGAGATAGAGATATATAGAGAGAGAGAGATAGATAGATAAGTAGAGATATAGATAGAGATAAATAGCTATAGATAGATAGGTAGATATAGATAGTCAGAGATGTAGATAGAGAGATAGGTAGTTACAGAGATAGACATAGAAAGATAGATAAACTATATAGGTAGACAGATTTCTTATATATAGTGTATATATATATATATATATATATATATGTCAACTCAGGTGTGCATATATACATACAAGTTTATACAAGTATATGCAGACGTATGGGACTGAAACAGAATGTGGTAATATGCTTTTTCACGAAAGTGTACAAAATCCTTACGAATCAAACATCTAGATTCATATTGCATATACATATATATATATACTATAGATGGATAGATGCGCGAATAAAATATTGTGTTTAATTAGCTTTGTACGTTTTTATATATATGTATGTATTTATGATCATATATGTAAGTGAACATCGAACTTGTAGGACTGCCTAGTTGTTAGCTGCTCACAGCATAGATCGACTGCAAGTGTAGAGAGGACTCGCCTGGCACCTTCACTGCAGACGCATTTGTTTTGCTTTTAAAACTAGTCGTGAGAGAAATGCGTGAGGCGAGACGCCTCTGTTCCTCTCCTTGGCTCTCCACATACATCTATTCATATATGCATATGCATGCATCCTTTCACAGATTTTAAGCGCGCATTCATATATCTCTATAAAAAGGAGCATCGAACACGAATAGGTATATCTATATATATATATATATGATGATATGTGTATTGCTGGCTGTGTATCATTATTTCACGGTTCTCCATACAAAGATGTACATCACTGAAAAATCGATAAAAGAGTACATTTTTAGCGTGTGCTCATATTTCTCTGCTGTGTGTGCATGTCAGTTTCTTGGTCTAAGCGAGGTGCGAAGGCCTCCTGGGGATCAACATCTCCTGGATTCTTTCGTTATTCAGGCCAAGTCGTACGCGTAACAGAGGGGCGTGACTTCACAGGTGCAAAACGCTTGCGCGCATGCGTCTTCCCGCATATCATCCTGCGCTTTTTTCGATTCTTCAGTGGCGTTTTCTAGTTCTGAATCGCGGACATTTGTGCAGAAACAGTTTTCACTTTCAACTGTAGAAAACACTCTCTCTAGGGACACTGTTGCTGTTTTTAGCGGGGGCCGGCAACACTGGGGAGCGTTCCAGCGTCTGACTTGAGAAGCGAAGACAAATTGAAGACTCAAAAAACGCGCAGTATCCACAGAAAACATGGAGGCATAAAAAGGTCTGTATTTGCATGTCAGTTGCACAAAAGTGGAACTTCTCCACCTCTTGAAACAGGCAAGTGAACACGAGCAGGAGTCCTCCCCTCGACTCGCTTCCTGATTTTCCGCTGAGATTTTTCCTCTGAGGGGCCGCGAATCGGTTTGCTTCCCCCAAGAACAAGACCGACCCAACGCAGACCAGCGATGGGGAAGGGCAAAGGGAGTTTCACGAAGAAAAAATTGAAACAGTCGAGACATGCGGCTACGAGCGGCGCTAGGAAAGACTCCTTGCGTTGGTGCTGTCTTGAGGCGATACCTTTTTTGCGGGCGCATGCAGGGCGACACCACCTGAAGAGCAGTCGGCGCTTTCACTCGGCAAACTGGCTGTCGTGGATTTAATTTTTCATGAGTCCTCAACAGTGGAATTGATGGAACCCCCCAAGCACCTCGCTGCTGCGTTCTTGACAAGACACAAACAATCCTCGAATTCCCTTCCACTTGGCTGGTCTGCATTTTAAAAATCGACGCACCGGCATGTGTGCATGCGTCGCAAAAAGTCTCTCTTCCTTTCCTTCATGCCTTCTCCTCTTGCAAAAAAACGAAAAAGACAGTCAAACTCTCGATCCACATCTCCACTTGCAGATATACATACATATATATATATATATAAGTATATGCGCGCATTGATAAAAATTTCTAGTTGCACACATATGTGCATATTGATTTAGAAACGTTCATCGGGCTCCACTCATACGCATGCATTTACATACATATTAATGTATCGAGAGATACACGCGCGTATGTGCACGCATGCATATATATATATATATATATATATGTATATATATATATATATGTATATACCAGCTCTTTTCCTTTCGCTTTTCTTCAGTAAGACCGGCTAGTTCGGGCCGTCTTCACCGCTGTCTTCTCCCCGAGCATGTTTTCTGAATTTCTTCCGTGCACTTCCCGCCGCGTCGTCCGAAGCGCTTGTACCGTCTCGGCGCTGTGGCCTCTCCGCCAAGGCGTGTCTCTCCACGTTTGAAACTCCGTCGATAAGCCGAGTTCTGACAAAAAATGGAAATTGAAAGCTGCCTAGGCATACGTACTTATTCGCGTATATACGGAGATCTCTACAGCTATTCACTTGCAGAGCAGGTCGGCGCAAGGGTATGCACATACGTGGACAACCAAGTAGCCGCAGTGGTGCATGCTATTGCTCTGCATAATTACATCACAGTATCCATATAGACAGACCCAAATGAATGGAGTCAATTGTGCATAAATATACATGTATACATATATATATACACGCATATATATATGTATATGTATGTATTTTTCAACTGAGCACATAAATATATATGTATATATATCTGTATAAATATTTGTACGTATATACTGGTATCTGTAAATGTGTGTAGATGCGTATACGTGTATGTACGTATACACAATTTAGCTGAGTTTGAAACTCAGATATATCGACAGAAATAAATGTTTAGTAAATGCTGGGTCTGGCGAACATGCGGGGGAACACCCCTGATGCACTCTCGTTAACCTCGGGAAACATACATTTTTATGCCCGTTTTCTCGTCGCCTTTAGCCCCCATATATATATATATATATATATTCCGTGTGTTTATTTGTTTCGAAAACGAGCAGTGGCCTTTGCCTGCTTGATTTCTACGAGGGCAGACTACGTCGTTCCTCACCTGAACAGAACGTCAGCGTGTGAAAACATTCCTTCTTTGAGAGACACTATGATGAACTGAGAAGTTGGGAACTGCGTTTTGATCATGCTTCCTGAGAGCAAAGAGGCAACCACTCTCGAATTGATTCCTTCATCGTCCCTGTCATCCTCTTTGACAAGCTGACATCTCTTCCTCTGCGTTCTTCTCGCCTCTCTGCTTCTGTTTTCTCGTCTTCCGCTCTGCCTTCTCTGCTTCGAACGTTGCCCTCGCTCAGCTTTCTCTCGTCTTCTCCCCTACGCGCGTCCGAAAACGTCAACGCTCTGTTCTTCTGCGTCTCTCTTCTCTGTGTCCTGTTCTCGTTTTCCTACCGATGTTTTGTGTGTGCGAAAGGTCGAGCGCCGCGTCGACTTCGTCGAGAATGTACACCGGCGCAGGCTTGACTTTGAGCAGAGCGAGGATCAAGGACAGCGCGAGGAGAGACCGCTGTCCGCCCGATAGCTCAGCAAGAGACTCCTTCCATCTTTTGTTGAACGCAATCTAGGACGCAGTGCACATCAAACATGCTCTCTGTGAAGACCCATTTCTGCGGCCTCTTCCTCTTTCTCTACCTTCCTGTCGCCTCTCTCTTCTCCTCTCTACTCGTTTTCTCTTCTGCAGTGTCCATCTCTCCCGCCTTCGCGTCGTCTCCGCCTCGCTCTTCTTCTTATCTTATCTTCTCTCTCTCTCTTTTCTCTTTGCTTGCCCCCTCCCCCTCTCTCTCTCTGTCTGTTTTCTCTCGCTTTTCGGCGAACGCACTCGCATTTCGAGGCCGTCCATGAGGTCTCGCGGATTGACTTGCGCGAGTTTCGCCTGGGCGTTCGGCAGCAGCTGCTCAAAAATCCCCGTGAAATTTTCATTCACTTGCAGCCATGTGGTCTCCAGACTCTGGCGCTTCTTGATGTCCAGCTCGGAAATCACAGCCTCGATTTTCGCCTGAAATCAGAAAAAAAGGTCCACGAACAAGACGGGAGACCGGAATACCCTTATGTGCGCTCCTCGCAGAAAACGCCTGTGCGGACAGGCGATTCTCCCCCAAGAAGAAGGTGGAACTCGAACTCTTCACTTGCGCGTCTGTCCTTGCGAGTGAGCAAACAAAAGGGTGCCGGTTCTTCAGGCACGCAGAAATGCGCGGTGTCCACCGAGAAGCCGCGAGGAAATCACCAAGAGCAGACCAACGGAAAACGCTTCAGGCTCGTTTTCTTCACTTCAAAAGCAGCGGCACCGGAACAGCTGTGAAGCCCACAAGCATCAAGCGCGTCTGCCCGTGATGCGTCCTCTCCTCTCCTTTACTTTGTCTGTCTGTGCGTCTTTGTATCTCCACCCCGTCGACCTCCTTTTATCGTCTCTTTTCTCTGTGTGTTCGCTTCTACCTGTGTCTGTTTCTACGCTGTCTGTCGCTCTCGCTCTGCGCGTTCTCTCTTTCTCTCTGTGGCCGTCAGCGTGACGTCGAGCGCAGCAACCGAGAGGGCGCAGAGAAGCGAGGCAGAGACTGGAGAGAGAGAAAGAGAGGCAGAGAGAACAGGCGTCGAAACAGAGGCGAAGACGCGGCTTTACCTTGTCATTTTCCACTTGCGTTTTTCTCTCGACGAGCGCAAGCAAATCTTTTTCTGTCTTCTCCAAAAGAGTCGCCGCCGCGCTGTTCACGCTCTTCTGCAGGCGCTGCACCTCCACTTGGAGCGCCTGCAGGCGCTGCCGCGCAGCTGGAGAAAATCAACGCATAAAAGCGACGGGAGGACGCAGACAGCGCGTGCAGAGCAGACGGCAACCCAAGCCGGAAAAGCCAAGAAAAACAACGACGCCAAGTGAGGAGATGAAAAGCAAGGAAGAAAACGCAAAAACGCAGTGGACGCACCGGGTGGCACAGAACGGAAGACACACACACGAGAAGAAAGGGGAGAAAGAGGAGACAGAGGAGATGGAAGAGGACTTTCTCTGATTGTCGCGCTCGCAAGAAGACGGATTTCTCAGGTGCTCACTTTCGGGGCGGAGCTGGCGGAAGTCGTACGCAGAGCCAGGCTGGTTGAATTTGCGCTCCTCTGCATGCAGCCAGTCGTTGGCGCGTTGCAGAGCCTCCATCTCCTGGACGAAAACGAGGCGACGAAGGAGGCAAGCCGGGAACAGGGCATGGAGCGCAGAGTTGAGAGAAAACGAGCCAAGGAACACAATGAAGAAAGAGAACAGGGACGAGGAAAAGGGGATGAAACAGAAGCCAACGAGAGGGAAGCGAGACAAAAGCGCGGCACATCTTTCCAACCTCCCGTGTCTGCAGAGAGTTGCCGAGGTCCCTGGAAACCAAGTGTTGAAAGCAAAAGAGATGAACAGCCTTCTCGAGGAGTCGAAAGAAAGCATGGGCCGGAAAAGAACTCGCGCGGCTATCCTGTCCGTCAGGCGGTCACGGGCAAGCCTCTGTCTTCCTGCGTGGATCGACATGTTTTTCTTTCGACGCAAGTCTCTGCCCGAGCTTCGCACTTGCAGACGAGAGAACAGCGAGACGAAGAGAACGAAAAAACGCAGCAGCTCGCTGCCCACATTTTTCCCCCAGAGGCACCTCGCGTCTTCTCCACCTCTGTCGGCCTGACAAGACGGAAGTCAAACCGTGTGAGTCCATCATCGAGTGGACATCCCGCAGGCCATGTGCAGAGAACAGGAGTCCTCGACAGAACGGAGGCTTGTGAAGTAAAGCAGGCGCCGTCCTTCTCAAGATTGCTTCTGGACTCGCGATCCGCCCACAGCTCCTGCCGAACGTCTGAAGACTGAACCAGTTTGTGCCAGAAATCCCAGGAGCTGTTAAGTCACTCGAGGGGGGACTCTTCAGAGGTCTCTCACCTGGCGCGCCGCGCCGATGTTTTTCTCTCTGTCGTTCATGAGGTGTTGATGCTGCAGAAAACAGAGAAGATTGGGCGTCATGCCTTCAGACGAAAAAGGAAACTACGGGCAAACACGGAAGAAAAAGGCGATACTAGAAGAAAGAGGAAAACGCAGACAAAAGCAATGAGAGAAAAAAAGGAACTTGGACGAGTCGGTTCCGCTGTACAGCTCTGAAAGGGTTCTTAGCAAGGTGCGTTCTCACCTTCTTCAGCGTCAAGAGAAGATGGTCTTTGTTTTTCTGGAGCTTCTTCAGCTTCCCTGTCAACTCGCCGAGCTTCTTGTCGGACTGCGCCGCCTCAGAGAGACAAAGTTCAATTTCCTTGCGCACGTCCTCGACCTTCGCTTTCTGAAGAAAACGCCGCGCAATGCGTTCCCTTCGCCGCTGTACAGACACCCGAGACACTCGAAACAGGACCGCCCGCGCCGCAAAAACGAAGGAGACTACGGTCGACTTCGAGAAAAGGAGAGAAGAGGCAAGCCGTGGGTCGTTAGGCCTCAACAGGAAACAAGGAAACAGAGATGAAGGCGAAGACGGAAAAACACAGGAGAGAAGCCGAGAGCGAAGAAAAACGAAGGGGAAATAAAAGAACCACAGACAGAAAAAACGGAAGAAAAAAGTGAGAACAAACACGAGTAAACGCGCGGAGACAAGGAAACGAGAAGACAATGACAGAAAGGGCCGGCTTGCCTGTTCTGCGACGAGTTTCGATTTTTCTTCGATCGCCTTCTGCAGGTCGGCGAGGCCTTGCGTCCGTTTTTCAATGTCTTCTTGAACAGACTGCAGATCTTTCTCGAGAGTCATCAGTTCCTGGCGGAAACTCCCGATTTCCTGAAAAACGCGAAACCATGATCCGCGTTCTTTTCAAACGCATTGCGCCTTGTGGTGCAGTCAATGTCTTAAACACGCTCCAGAAAAAGGTAGTGTGTATAAACCTAGGAATCCCATGGGCAACAGAGAAAAGAGTCTCTGCTCGACTTCGATTTCCTCCTCTCATTACGACTCTTCACGCTTATGACGACCTTGACCGCGCACCGCGAACACAGCGCAAAATTGGGAGCTGCGAAAGACTCCTCGTTTATCTACTTCATGCAAACGCGCATCTCTCTTCTTTGAACGCCTGCCCCCCTCGCCTGCCTCCAGTCGAGAACGCACTTGAAGCGTTGTTTATGAGACTGACTCCGGGCGTCGAGAGTCGGTTGCCAAACACAGTCACTTGCGAGCGAGACGGCAACCACAAAAATAGAACAATGCGCAAAACACGCGGCTTTCCGTCGCGGACATCGGACCCCAGGCGTGTATCTCCGTTCCTGCTGTGGTGTTTCTTCGCTTTGAGGGAAATCCTGTGAGATCCGCTTCGTTTTCAACGAAAAACGCGCAGTTCGCAAGACGGGAGACAAACGCTCCCACACGCTTCCCGCCGAGTGTCTATACACCTGACGCGGAGGGGCGACCGCGTCGGGTGTTCCGTTTTTCTGATTTCCTTCACTTCACCACTTGTCTCGATTTACCTTTTGCAATGTGTTCACAGACGCCTCGAGGCTCTTGAGGCGCTGGCGGAGAACCTTCACCTCCTTTTTCAGAGACGCCTCCTGCAGGCACACACGCAGTCTCGACGCGGCTCTCGTATTCGTTTCTCGACGCGTCTCACTGTTTCCTTCGTGTTCTCTTCTCATTGTTCTCATCTCTTCCGCTCCCAGTTTTCCGGCTTCTCGGTCTCTTGGAGTGGTGCTGTCTACCTCGTTCTCTCCTGCTTCTCTTTCTTTCTCTTCACATCTCTGTTGATCGCTCGGCGTTTTCTCCGGCTTTCCGCAGCTGCAAAGGTCGCGCTTGTGTCGGGGGCGGACCCACCAGTTTGTCTCGGTTGTGCTCCAGTTCATAAACATCCGCCTCGAGCTGCTGCACCTCTGCGAGAACTTTTCCCTTCTCCGCCTCGACTTCTTCTTTCCTCTTCGTGCAGTCGCGCCGCCGCTCCTCGAGCTGCTGCGCCCGGGCCATCTCGCTGCCCGCGGAGCTCGTCGCCATCAATTGCTGAGAAAAGAGAAAACGAGAAGGAGACATGGACGGAGAAAGAAAAGAAAAGCAAACGGAGAAACAGACTGAGAGACAGACTGAGAGCAGGCGACGAGGAAGAAACGCGGGAGGACGTTGAGAGAAAGAGGCAGGAAGTAAATGGAGTGGTGCAATCTCTTTTTTCGCGGTGGAGACAGAAGACCTCTCTGTGGCCTTCACATCCTCAGCAAAACCGACAGAAGAAGAACACTACTTTTCGAAAAGGTGCAGAAACGTTCTCATCAAAGAGACGCTCAAGAGAAAAGGGGAGGTAACGTGGCGAGCGGAAAAGAACTGCATGTACCTCGATGTTGTGTAACTCGTTTTGTGCCAAGCGAAGCTCGCGAGTGACCCGCGTGCGACGCTGCACGGTCTGCTCCATGGGCTGCAAGTAAAAGTCGATTTGTCTAAAACCAAACAGAGAAAAGGGAGAATAGACACGAGCGGAACTCTGAGCACCAAGCGAAAGAGAGTGATACACGCGCATAACGATAAAGACATGCAAAGGCAGAGACAGAAGAAGAAGAAGAAAAAGAAAAAGAAGAGAGAGATAGAGGTGCACACATAGGAAGAAGAGAAGTCGGGAGATCCCTATGGACTGAGAAAGAGATAGAGAGAGACAGAGAGATGGACAATCAGAAGATAAAGAGACACAGACATTCAGGGATCCACAGAGATGAGCCTGCAGCTACGTAGATGAAATGCAACATGTGCTGTGTGTATTTTGCCTGCATGCACTGCATTTCTCACCTGGCGCGCTCCTCGAGTTCCTGACTCATCTGGGAACAGCGCTTAAAGTTCTGCAGGGAAAAACCGGAAAAAACGAAGAACAACAGAAAGGAAAAAGGAAATGCCGAAGGCAGTGAAGCGCGGGAAGCGACGGTAAAGGACAAAAGAGAATAAATGCTGAACCCAGAAGAAGTGAATAAACACCTGAGTAGCCACACAACCCATGGAGGCATGATAATCGCTCCTTCTCTCTTCTCCTTCCTCGCGCGTTTCCTCCGTTATTCTCCTTTTTTCTCGTCTCCTCCGAGGTTTTTTTTCGCTTCGGTACCTTCCAGAGGAGCAGAGTCTCCTTCACATGACCAGAGCCGCCACCAGCCATGACGCCTCCCGTCTGGAATACGTCGCCCTCCACCGTGACAGTGGGGAACGCCTGCCGCTTGTTCGGTTGATACGTTATCTGAAAAAGCATAAAACCGTTTCAGCCATATGCACAAACCATACGTTCAAACGCATACGCACACAAGCCACCATACACATTTGCTGTTGTACGAATGCATATATAAATATATATAAATATATATAAATATATATAAATATATATAAATATATATAAATATATTAATATATATTAATATATATATGTATACGTGTAGATTCACGAGTGTATATGCGTACACTTATTATATGTGCATGTTTGCGTGGTTACAGACCCGTCATATGCGGCATTTATTAATCTTCAATCCAGGTGGACGTACACGACGCCTGTCCCTCAAAGGGATATACCTGCATTCCGCTTCGCCACACGTAACCACGTAGACGCAGCCGCATTTATGTTCACGCTCATCTACCTCTAGACAGATTTGTCTACGGACAGACAAAAAAACTCTCTGCATGCATGTGTATTCAGACCCTGCGGCATTCCTAGACTGAAAAGTACACATATGCTCACATACGGAGAAACAGATCTACAGACATACATACATACACCCATATTTCCATTTATATACATATACACATATATACATATATACATATATATATACATATATACATATATACATATATATATACATATATACATATATACATATATACATATATACATATATACATATATATATATATATATACATATATACATATATACATATATACATATATACATATATATATATATATATATGTATATATATATATATATATGATGTACATGTGGGGGGAGGTAGAAGCGTCTTGTGAGGGAAGGAGCATGCATGTGAGCCAGAGCGCGCGTCTCAACGTCTGGAAAAGTGAGCAGTTTTTCAAGCGATGCACGGGGATCTACAGAGAAAGAAGGGTGGCGATTCTCTGCTGCACTAGAAGATCTGTTTCTTGGCAGTTGCCAGCAGACAAATGAGGAGTTCTATCCTCCTGTCTACCTCCGCTTTCAACTCTCGGTTTCAAGGCCGCTCGACTCTCCTTTTTCCTCCGGTGTCTTTCTTTAGGACCGCTTCCAGACTTCCACATCGCCGATACTGGAACGAAAGCGTTTTAATTCAGATTTGCGAAGGCGATCCCTCCAAGAATCACCGACCTTCTCAGCCATCTCGGCAGTGGCGCAAATCAGACTGCCTCCAAAGGTGTAGAGAGCGACCTTCTCGTGTCGATTGGCGTCGAAACTGCAAAAGTGAAAAGCAGGTGAAATCAAGAAACGCACCTGTTCGTGTGAAAACTCGAAGCTCATTCCGACTTACAGAAGAAAAAACAGAAACGCACGCAGAGACACCCCGCCACGGACTGATAACGAATTCTTCTACCTATATACGCGTATATTCGTGTGGGGGCGAAAACGCGCATATATATATATATATATATATGTATATGTATATGTATATGTATATATATGTATATATATGGATGCATACCTATCTACATGCAATTATATGCATATATGCGTATTTCATGTATTATTGCAATTTAGGCAGACACCGATGTGCAAGTGCATGTGAGACGACAAACCGGAAAATCCAACGGCAGAAAGGCGGAGGTGTAGACTCGGACAACAGGAAAGAACTTCTGTCCTTACTCAATTACGTCCAGGCACCGGAGGACGCGAGGGTCGTCCTGAGAGAGACCGACTAGTCGCCGGTTTTGGAAAAGAGTCTGACAGAGAAAAGAAAAGGACTCACAGTCACAAACTCCGACAGTTCTCTCGTTCTCCACGCACACATCGAGAAATGAAACCATGTCATAGACATATGTATATATATATATATATGTATATATATATGTATATATATATATATATATGTAAATTATTCACAGAAGCATGGATGTACGGACATAAGTATACATATGTATTTGTGTCTCGATGAAAAAGCAAGTCCGTCTCTACGTGTTGACAAGGACGCATGCAGAGAGATGCAGACACCGAGGCATGCAGTGAGACAAAAGCAAATAAAGGGGCAACGAAGTAAGGCTAAATACAGATACAGATGCATGTAACTATGGTCAGCTAGATAGGCAGAGATAGATAGATAGATAGATAGATAGATAGATAGATAGATAGATAGATAGATAGATAGATAGATAGATAGATAGATAGATAGATAGATAGATAGATAGATAGATAGATAGATAGATAGATAGATAGATATAGATAGATAGATATAGAAAGATAGATAGATAGATAGATATAGATAGATAGATAGATATAGAAAGATAGATAGACAGATAGATAGATAGATAGATAGACAGATAGACAGATAGATAGATAGATAGATATAGATAGATAGATATAGAAAGATAGATAGATAGATAGATATAGAAAGATAGATAGACAGATAGATAGATAGATAGATAGATAGATAGATAGACAGATAGACAGATAGATAGATAGACAGATAGACAGATAGATAGATAGATAGACAGATAGATAGATAGATAAAGAGAGAGAGAGAGGTGAACGTGTTGTCAAGGATGGCTATACAAGCCTGTGCATTGCTGTGCATACATGGAGAGGTGCCTGAATGTCTTCCAGATCTGCAACGCTTTTTAAAGAGCAAGATGGGTTAGTCTCACCGCTGTATCGCATATTTTTCCGACTTGGCAATCTTGGATAGGCAAGAGCGTAACGCGACGCCGGCTGCTTGCAAAGTTGTTTTCTTTGAATATAGCCTTGCCTGGCAAGAACAAGTGAAAAGAGAAAGAAGATGTGCGAACAGACACACAGACCGAGACACGAGTGCATTTGTAGATGAGGGAGTCCGTTGCGTAGCTGAGCAAGACGCACAGATCTGGGGAAAGGGATTTGAACCGGGGACGCTGGTGGTTTTTCGACAACGCGTTTTGACCTGAGTGACCTGTGAAGAGAAGTCCTCGATTCTCGTCGCAAGCGCTATTATTCGCGGACGCGAGAAAAGAAAAGCCGAAGCGGAGAGACAAAGCCGCAGCAGAAAACCACGTACAAAAAGAAACACAGACCTCACGGGAGGAAAGCGAGGAGAGCTCGGAGCGCCAGGAGAGTGCGAAGAGTGAGGAGAAGGAGAAGACTGGAAGAGCGAGAGGTGCATGAGAAACGTGAGAAAAGAGAGAAAACAAAAAAGTTCGAAGAATGAGGAACGTGTGAAGATACAGGGCCGGGGATGCGACTGGAAGAGAAACTTTCTGCGCAAACTCACTTGCGTCTTTATCTTCCACGACGACGTACTCGAGCTTCCCGCCCACAAGAAGCTGCAAACGGGCAGGATTCAATCCCCCAAAAGTATACATTAATGCCTTTTGAGAGATCTCATTCACAGTTTTTTCATAGCATTCATGCTGATACGGAGATACACACCCATGCATTTACCTACCTACACAAATATACAACATTATACATTTATTTACTTATATATATATATATATATATATATATGAATAGGGCTGGGGAGAAAGGTGAACACTCGAGACAGCGTTCAATTACGCATGCGCATTCATGCCGGTTACAGTGAGTTTGACGCAACTCATCTACACACATCTGGATAGATCGATGAATAGATAAAGACCTAAACAGATGATTACATAGAGAAATAGATAAATGAATAGACAAGTAGATAAAGAACGAACCAAAGATAGATAGATATAGATAGATATGGATAGATAGACGTCGATAGATAGGCATAGATAGATATCTGTATGAGCTGAATAGATACAGAAAGGCAAATGGAAGAGGATGAGCACTGGTCGCGACTGGGTTTGGATGCACTAGACTGGGAGAAGCAAAGGCGGAACTTTTGTTTCCTGTGTGAGGCAGCAGCTTCACGCGACTGCCTTGAGACGCACCTGGAGAGCCTTGGCAAAATCCAAGTAGTCATTTTTCAACTCAACGAGCTCGAAAACTTGCCCGTGGAGCTTGTGAGGATGCATGCCGCGGGGAAGCCGCACGGCGATCTTAGACCTACGAAGCAGGGGGGAGACGAAAGAGAAACGAACGTGGAACTGCGAGAAGAGCGAACAGTGGAAGGCACGAGAAGGTCCACGAACCGGAAGAACGCGAGAGAAAGAAATGAGTGAAAAAAGGGAGAAGAAAACTGTCCTCCTGCACTGGAGGGTTGTGACTTCAAAGGGAGAGTCGCGGTGCAACGAGCTGTTCTTCAGCCTACCAGGAGTTCAGCTCGTGTTGGGACTCTTGCGCCTCGTGCTTAGCCGCGTCGATTTCCTAGAGAAAGCGAAAGTCGAGAAAACGTTCTTTTGAACAGGCGAGCAAAGACGGTGAATGCGCGGAACGCGAAAAACGAGAGAAAAAAACAGGAGCAAAACAGGGAGACAGAGAGAGCCAGGCAGAGAACAAGAGAGAAGCAAGAAAGGGTACAAGAGAGAGAACAAGACAGACCCATACGCGAGGGAAGAGACGGAGCATCTACGAGAGGGGCGCGGCGCACAACCCTCGAGGGCTCTGCACCTTTGCAGATTTTCCTTCGCAAAAAGAGATTGCATTCGTCCTTTCCTCAGCATTTCTCTTCCTCTCCAGAGCCATCTGTCGAGTCGAGCTTCTGCTCGGTCCGCGTCGGCCTGCTGCTCCACACAGCGGAGGGAGTCCCCGCTTTTGCGGCTTCTCTGAGGTCTCTCTGAGGCAAACTGCAGGTGGGCGAAGACCGTTTTTTGCTCTTCAAGGAGAATCGGAGAATCTAAAGACGCGTCAAGTTTCAGAGTGCGTCACTCGGTGCGCGCGAGAGCTCAGCGTGACATACGAGGACTCCCTTCTGAACGTCTAAAACCGCAGCCCCGCGGAAAGCCGACGTTTCGACACGAGGGCATTTACTTTTTTCTAAAGCAAGTCAAGGGAGTGTACCAGAATCACATGAACTGCGTTGTTCTTTCTCAAACGTCGTGTCACCTCTTTGTCCTACTTGTCGAAGGTGAAACCTACGTCTTACTCGTCGCTTGGTCGACTGTCCTTACAACCCTCAAGCGAGCTCTTCGTTTCCCCATTCCAACAGCTAGATCTGCTACAGTCCCCAAGAAGTTCAGACACAACACTGGCTTCTGAGGAAACTCAGCGCAGTGTTCAGGAGCTTTGAAGAAGACCTGCGCGTTCTCAAAGGCGAAGCCAATTTCGCTCTTCTTTCTCGCAAGACAGTGAAATCTATACGGTTCTGAAGCCCTTCACACGCATGTTCCACTTCCGTGGCGGAGCTCTTCCTCACTCGGCGGCACAATTTCATTTCCTCTCGAAGCGATGCGAGTTTCTCTTCGTCGACCGCCTCTGCCGCGAGCTGCTTCTCCAGAGCCGCCACCCGCGCTGCGGCTGCATCACGCTGAGTCGTCATCTGTGCTGCACTCTACCAGAGGGAGACACAGAGAAGCGAAAGCACAGTGGGGGAGGAAAACGGAAGGAAGGGGAAACAGAAACGCATTGAAACAGAGGAAAAACAATGGACGTCAGCGCCCCAGCGTGGATGAAACTCAGAAAACTTCCTCGAGTGTTCCCTATGCACAGGTGTGTGTGCCTGAGAGCTTCAAACCTCTCCTGGCTGTCTTCTCTCCGCATGCATCCCAAGCAGAAGGAGACGTTCCTGCGACTCACTCATGCGGTTAGAGACTCAAACGGGATCTCGATGTACATGGAGAGAAAGTGAATCGACGGAAGTCAGTGCATTCGTGTACGTCTCTTCTTTTTTTTTGTGGTGTTGTGTCGCCATTGAGGTAACTCGGCTGAAAGGTACGCATGTGGAAATGTTTCTGTCCTTCTTCTTGGCATGCTCAGTTGTTCGTGTTCTCGAGGCAGTTTACCTCTCCGCTTTTGTTAAGTTTTGCTCGCACTTGTCGAAGTTCTTCGTCGACATGTTTTAGCTCGGTTTTCAAGTCCTCTTCTTCAGCTTCGAGTTGGGCTGCCTTCGTCTTCGCCTGCTTCAGCTTCTCGCGCAAAGACGCACCGCCGCCGGCCTCTGCGCCTCCAGTCGAAAGGCCCTCGAGCTTCTTTTCTGCATTTTCCAGCGCCTCTTTCACACGCTTCACTTCTTCCTCTGCAGCCTCCGCGTGACTCGTCTCCGACAGACGCGAGGCTCGCTTCTCCGCCAGCTTCTTGGCCAACTTCTGCTCCTCCTTCTTCAAGTCCTCCAGAGCGTCCGAAAACAATTTCAAGTCTCGCCGCGCAGTCTTCTCCTCCGAGTGCCGCTTCGCCAGCAGCTGGAGAAGACAACGGAGCCGAAGCGACAGAGAGGGAGAAGAGAAGAAAACCGAGGAGCGTCGGGAAAAGAGGAAAGACAGAAAAAGAAGAGAAAGCAAAACAAGAGACAGACGAAAAGACGAAGAGAGAGGGAGGAGAACAACACATGAGGAGAAGGTGAGAACGCCAAGTTGAGGAAGAAGTCGGAACGGAGAGGTCGGCTCTATCTCCGGCAAGGTTGGTCACGCGTCCAAACATTTACAAAGCACCGAGTGCAAGTTGAAGGCGTTGGGTCTCTCGAGTCTGCAGCGAGTCGCCTGGGCGTCTCACCGAGAGAGTCCGTCAAGCACAGCTTGACAGAGCACGCAGGCGCAAGTGCATGTGTGTGACTCTGATGCGTTTTCTCGTCGTTTTCTCTCCATTCCTTCCGCGGTCTCCTTGGCTCGCTTCTGCGAGCAGCTTACCTTCTCTACTTCTTCCTTCTTCTGTCGCACGCGCTGCAGGGGTCCGTCCAGTTTCTCACGCTGCAAAGCAAAGGCCAACGGTCAGAGTGTGCTGTTTCGAGGAAACGAAAAACAGACCAAGCGGCGGAGCGCATGTCTCCAGTCTCGAGCGAGTGGCGTCTGTCTGCCGCTGTGTCGCAGACGCTTCTTTTCTCCCCTCTCACGATCCGGAGGTCTCCTGTCCCCAAGAACTGAGGCTTCGTGCGACGCATGGCAGTCGAGACGGAGGCCTCAAGAAAGCCAAGAGAGCCTCCGAGCTCGCCAGGTCGAACGGTTGAAGAGACACGGAAGAACAAGAAAGGCGAGGGGCGGCAAGCGACGCACAGCTTCACACTCAGACCCCTAAGACGGCGAGGAAGAGGGACGCGCGAAATCCACGCACTCGAGACAGGCGAAACTGCAGAAGGGTACAAAAGCGGTCGTCGCCCAGAACTTAAAAACTGGCAGGCACTTGGGTATGGAGACAAACGAGTAGACAGATCCACGTTCGCTCTCAAGCCATGACTCCGCGCAGCACTCGCCTCTCCTCTTGTCCAGAAAAGAATTTCTGTGTCTAGGAAGAAATGGTGCATTTGTCTAAAAAGGAACTGATTTTTGAGTTCGTCCGTCAGGCAAAGAAGGATCTTGAAGACAGACACGAGCGCGAGTTGAGGAACTTCGGTCGGGGTCACGAAGGGGAGACGCCGATGCGACAGAGCAGCGGTGGGCTGAAATGTTTTTTCTTCGCGGAAAAAGGCGTCGAAAATGGTCTTCGAATTTGACTCGGCGCCAACACTCGACGGATTTGTGTCTGGCGGTCTAGTGTGGGCCATGCGTTCAAGCTCCAGTGTCTGCCTCCCGCTCTGCAGCCCCTGTGTGGAGCGCAGAGTTTCTCTTCCTCTAGCGAGACGCCGGCGACTCCACTGCTCGACAGTTTTCTCTGGAGTGAAGAATTCGTTCTTCACCACCGGCCAGACACATTCGCACGCTGCCTGTCCCCCTGCTGGACTTCTTGACTGTCAGCAACTTGCCTCTGTGTCGACATCTTCCAGCTGCTTCTGCGCCGCAGCAGTCTCCCGGTCGCACTCTGCAATCTGCATGCACGACGAGACGCCAGACGGCCGTGAGAGGAGAACAAGGGGATACAAAGGGCGACTATGAAGAGAGAAGAGAAGAAGAGAGAAGAAGAGAGAAGAAGAAGAAGAGAAAGGGAGGAGAAGAAGAGAGAAGAGAGAAGAGAGAGGGAGAAGAAGAGAGAAGAGAGAAGAAGACGAAGAACAGAGAGGGAGGCGAACAAGAGAGAAGAGAGACGAAGAAGAAGAGCTCACTGAAGCAGCTCGAGAATGCAGAAGTCCCGAGTTGAGGCACGGCAAGATGAAGTGAGGAACAGAGTGGAGAGAAATCACACGGGAGCGAAGAGGTCTCAAGGAAGAGGAAGAGGAAGCACTGAACGGAAAAAGGGGTGGAGATGGCTTCTTACCTGAGCTTCGATCTCCGCTTTCTTCTGAGTCAGTTCATCTGGCAGAGAGAAGATGCAGGAGAGCGAGACGACATGTGAAAAGGTTTGAAAGATATCAAAACAGCAGACGAGGAATGAAGTGCAGGAGCTAGAGAAATGCGACAGACTTCGATTCCTAAAGGGGAGACTCAAGAAACGTTGTTGAAAATGGCTTGAAAGAAAAACTACACGTACACGAAATAGAGTTCGTGAACTTTTAAATCGAGTCAACTGAAGCCAGCGCCGCGAAGAACGAATGGGCGTTCCATGCCTTTGCAGTTCACAGAAAACGAGAATCAATGCAGCGAAGCAGAGAGACGCACCGAAGTCCGAAGTGCCTTGTTGGAGAAGTTGCTTCGCGCTGAAAAGAACAAGAAGATGAAGTGGACGTGGAAGCAGACCGTGTTAAAAGCGATGAAACTGTTATGGTTGATGAGACACGAAGCTGCGGTGTATGTACGCTCTCGACAGACAGAAACAGAAAAGAGACGGTTCTGGAAACGCCGAAGGCAACGTGGATGAAAAAGCAGAGTGAGAGAGGGCACCGGAAGAGAACGCAAACGGCAGACAGCGAGGAAAGGAGAGGAGCGCGACCCGACGCAAAAGGAGAACTCGGACGGAGAAGAAAGACAAAATCGGCGAGGCACAAGGAGTGGAGAAGAAGGAAACATGAATCAAAGAATCCCCAAAGAGACCACCCGCGAGGGAAGACAGAGTTGAACAAAGATTTTCACTTGCTCTCCCTCTGCACACCCCTCCAGTTCGCCACTGACCTGTAGAAGCGATAGGCGACATCGAAGCGTTGAAAACGCTGCATCTCTTCCTTCATGGAAACGAAGTTGAAGTACTCTTGCCTGGACGAAATGCATGCAGCAAAATGCAGGACGCACAGACGCCTCCCTATTCGTGGGGAAGCCGTGTCTTCCTTCGAAACAGGTTTTTTGTCAAGTTTTTTCCCTGTCTTTCTCTCTCTCTTTCTCTCTCTCTTTCTCCTACCTTCCTGTAGTGGTCTCTCTCCTGCCTCACTCTCTGTCTTCCTCTTTTCTTTTTCTTTTCTTTCTCTTTTCTTCCTCTGTTTTCTCCGACTCTCTGTCTCCTCTTCCCCAGTTCTTTTTCTCTCTCGTGGCTTCACCTCTCGGCACCTTTTTAGATTTTTTCGGAAGGTTCCTCCTTGGTTTACTTCTCTTTCCGCAGGCGTTCGATGGTCGGTTCGATTTCCTCTCGCAGAACGACTGAAATTTCTTGCAGCTGAGAAGAAAAAGACACTCAAGGGCAACCTCTCGGTGTCCCAGCCTATGATGCAAAGACAAATATGCACCTGCGCATGCATATTTACTCTTGTATTGGTGTAACAATATATGCACACTTGCTTGTATGCATGCAGAAAGAGTCTCGCCTCTGTGAGGAGACGAAGTAGCAAACCGTTGCAGTCGCCAGCTCGACACTGAGCGACGTAAGAAAAGGTATCCCCAGGCAAATCAAGCAACAGCGGAGTGGAAGCAGAAACAGGGAGACAAGAAGCTACAGACTCACATCGGTTGACGCCTGCAGGTAAACATCGGCGTAAATATATATATATATATATATACATATATGTATACATATATATATATGTGTGTGTATGTGAAGGTACGTGCTTCCAAGTGTGTGGTGAAGAACCTGAAGTATGTTGCCGTACGCGAGGAGCTGTAGAGAAGCACCAACACCATTCTGGGGGACGAAGCTTTGGTTTTCATTTACCTTTTGTTCCTTTTTCTGCATGAGTTTGACGGCGTTTCCGCGCTTCAGTTCGTACATCCGCGTCCCTGAAACTTCTTCAATCAACCCCAAAACTTCCTTCGGCTTCATGTTGATCACCTTCGTGATCTTGCCCTGCTGAATCATGAAGTGGGGGCTGTTGATGTTCATTTGACAGCAGTGGAAAAAGTCGCGAACTTCTTTCAGCTGGGCGTTCCGGCTGTTCAAAAGATACCGGTCACGTCCGCCTGCGAGTCGTCACGGAGCAGAGAAAAGACGTCAAAGCGAAAAAAGAGAAAGAGGTGATATGCACGCAACATACACCACGGCAAGTCGCCCGCAGTGCCATGCACTTCACTGCCCATTCCGACGCAGTCGGAGAGAGAGAACGAGAGCAAAGGCAAGAAGAAGAACGAGAGCAAGGACAAGAAGGAGAACGAGAGCAAGGACAAGAAGGAGAACAAGCGCAAGGACAAGACCGAGACCAGGCGAGAGGGAAGGCGATGGAACGAAGAAGAGGGACAGAGCTCAAGAGAGAATTTCAGACACATTGTTTGAGACTTTGCGTCTGGGACGCGCAGCCGTTTCGCGGGAATCGTCGAAATAAGAGTTCTGGGGTCTTGCACTGACTCTTTTGCGTACCAATGACAATCTGTCTAGTGATCGTGATTTCCGGCATTTCCCTGTAGGGGAAAGGGAGAGGGTTGTTTTGCTGGTGAGGATCATTGCGGAATTTCAGGGTGACTGTGGCCTTCGTTACGCCTGCCTGACCTTGCTTGTACACCAGATCGTCGAGCTTCGTTGCGCGAACCTAAAGGCGAACCAGAAGCAAAGCGAAATCAACTTCTCGCGATGCTGGTGTGCGCCTCATCAGGTGCAGAGTGTGTAGAGGAAACAGTCAGTGGAGGAGAAACGAAAGCGAAGCACAGAGCCCCATAGACAGCCACAGGCAGCAACAGGTCACTGACGACACAGAGAACATCGTATGCAAACACTTTGACAAACAGAAAAATGCACTAAAAGATGCGTATGTCCAGACATATATATATATATATATATATATATATGCATACGGTTACATATATATATATATATATATATATGTATATGCGTGGGTGTAGAGTGGCCAAGACGCTGGAGAGGCATTGTCGCAGTTGTTTTATCCTTTTGCATGCAAGCAGCGTGGCTCGGACACAGACGACGCGTTTATTTCTGGGGGCTTGGCGGCGAAGGGAGGCATGCGCGTTGCGAGCTGGTTTTCCTTTGCACGTTAGAATGCACACCAGAGCATGGTTGGTGATGCCGAGGACGAAGCAGATTGAGTCGAGGATGTTCGATTTCCCTGTTCCATTTAGTCCGGTCACGGCATTGAACTGGGGATGGAGAGGGCCGACGTAGACGCGATTCGAGTAGGACTTGAAGCCCTCGAGAACAATTGCCTCGATGTACATTTTTTCTCGCCAGAGAGAGAGAGAAAGAGCGGCCGTTGACACACGCAAGAGGGAGACAGACGACACACGAGAAAAAGCCGTGAAGAAGAAGAAAGGGGAGAGGAGCACAGGTGAAGGTCAAGGGGGAGAGAGACGGAGGAGAGGGCAGGCAAACCAAGCGACGCGGGGAAGGCAGAAGAGGCGACGGTGATGCAGTCGCCCGTACGGCGTCTGAATTCCAAGGAGAGGAGAGCTCTCAAGAGTGCAGAGAGTCGGGGATTCGAGTCTTCTGACGAAGCGCCTCGACTGAAAGACATGGAGTTATTGTGCCGTTTTACCTGCAAAGAAGGCGCGTGCAAATGCGCTTCTGCGCAGTGTCGCCGCGCCGTCAGAAGAAGCCATGTGGGACAGAGGCGACAGGAGGGCACAAGGAAGAGAAAAGAGAGACGACGAAAAAAAGTGGAAGGTAAAGAAGAACGTGCGACAAGCAGTGGGGTGGTCGGAAAGGCAGGTTCTGCAAAGCTACGGCACGGTAAGAAGCCTCGCTGCTGTAGTCCAGAGAGCGCTCTGAGAACAGGCGCGAGGGGTCGAAAGAAAGGCGACACGAGGGCAGAGAAGCAGACAGCAAGCGGGTGCGTAGGTCCAAACACCAAAGAGCTGTAAACGCTGTGCCATTCTGTTTCTTTGGGGAGATCCTCACACAGCTTCTTGCTCCGCCGTAAGCATGCAAGGAAGAGGGGGGCGGCTTGTCTTCACTTTCAAAGCGCGGGGGGTTTCGAGACACGTGGTCTGTTCACCGGCAGAGGCAGGAAAGAAAGAAACCGAAAAAACGTTTTGAGGAGGCAGCCGAGAAAACGAGGATTGGGAATGGACCAGCAAAGGCGAACAGGAGACGCGCTACCGACAGTGGGTGTGCGCTGGACAAGAGTCTTCACAGCAGAGCGACCCTCCAGTTCACTCATTCTCGGGAACCTGTGCCGAAATCCGGAGGTCTGTGGCTCCGATACGCTTGCGCGCTTCTCACTCGTCTCCATGAAAAAAGAAAGGGATGGAAACGAGAGAACTCTTGCACACCCACGACACGCAGCTTCAGGACCCCGACAGCTTTTTCGTGGAGACACGAGAAAAGGTGGTCCAATGAAGGGGGCGACATGAGGTCGTTCTCCACATCATGCGCCAGGCTTAGATTTTCTGTTCGGTCGCTTCCCCTTTTTCGAGAAATGGCTATTTCAGTGTACACGTCTCTGGTGCATAAACGACCTTTGGCGAGAGGTGCTGCTTCCCGTGTTTGCTGTCTTCGGTGAAAGGCAACTTGCGTTTTCTGCACACTCGGGGCCTTTCGTTGATGTCGTCCGCGCAATCGGGGCAATTGCCCTCCGAT